>NC_092243.1:5447500-5617500 GCF_036320965.1 Panulirus ornatus | reverse complement strand
CAAAGAGAAGTAAACTGCGGGAATTTTTGTGTATGAGACGGACTTGCAGGATCGTCAGTGTGGCCGACCTGTTGCCAGAGCTCCGTCTTGGGAGAACTGCGAAGGAGACGCCTCCTAACTGGCATCTGTTGAGGGTCCCATTTAAAGTGCATGGGTGAAGAAATCTTCAGGAAACTTATTTTTGGGTGAATTAGGTCAAAATTAGAGTATGCTTCTTAGGTTTCTGCCACCGCGCGGATAGCTCTGGTACAGAAGAGGTTCAGTGAAAGGAGAAGCAGAGATGACGCAGTTACTGTTTCAGAGGTTAGAAGGCATGAAAAAAAAAGTATTGCCCACAGTGGAAGAGAGAAGAGTAAGGGGCGACGTGGTCACACAGCCTTTAAGATTCCAGACCTGTGTGATTGATGGCCATAGCGAGCAGGTCCACAAACAAACGCTGGGTAGAACGACCAGAGGCCACAGCAGGAGCTGGTTGAGAAGAAGTCCCTTCGTAGTGTCAGTAGATAACTGGGAATAAGCCAGGTTATAAAACTGTTAATGGCGTCACGCCACACACAAAAGTCTAAAAAGCCGTGGTGTAGAATAGACGGCTAGAGAGATGGGGGCTCGTGCGTGCAAAAGCTCCCTCCCCTGACTGTACAAATAGAACACACACACACACACACACACACACACACACACACACACACACACACACACACACACATTCTGCCCACTGCCTGACTCTCCTCTCCACTTCTCCTCTGACACTTTCCTCAGCTTCTGGTCCTGAATTATCATACGTCTCTCCACCGTGTCCCTCTCTGCCCGCAGGGCTGAGGGAGGGTCGGTCAAGGTTTCCTGTAGGAGTCATGGTCGTTACACTCGTCTGGCCTGAACTCTGCCAAGAACTGGACCTAACCACCACCTGAGGTCAGGGGTATAATTGGCTGCCTCACCTCAGCGGTGGCCAGACGTCTCGAAATCGTCGTTTCGTGGTCTTTAGTGCCATAGTGTGTGTTTAGCTTGGTGGTCGTGGTGGTGTTCATCGTCGTGTTCGTGGTGGTGGTGGTGTTCATCGTCGTCTTCGTGGTCGTGGTGGTCTTCATCGTCGTCTCCGTGGTGGTGATGGTCATCATCGTCGTCTTCGTGGTCGTGGTGGTGGTGGTTTTCGTGGTCGTGGTGGTCTTCATCGTCGTCTTCGTGGTGGTGGTGGTGGTGGTGTTCGTGGTCGTGGTGGTCTTCATCGTCGTCTTCGTGTCGTGGTGGTGGTGTTCGTGGTCGTGGTGGTCTTCATCGTCGTCTTCGTGGTGGTGTGGTGGTATTCGTGGTCGTGGTGGTCTTCATCGTCGTCTTCGTGGTGGTGGTGGTGGTGTTCGTGGTCGTGGTGGTCTTCATCGTCGTCTTCATGGTGGTGGTGTTCGTGGTCGTGGTGGTCGTCGTCGTCGAGTGATAAGAGGTGTCCCCCACAGCCGTTCGGGAGCCACTGGCCAGGCTTCAATAACGACCCTGGGCACATTTCCCCCAAAACGATTAAGCCTTATTTTTCTTGATGCTTACGTCCAGGATTTTTGAACGTAGAAAATGACTTCAGCCATTTTACTTATTTTCTAATCTTTAATCATTAATCCTGTCAGTGATCAAGTTCGAGAATCTCTCTCTCTCTCTCTCTCTCTCTCTCTCTCTCTCTCTCTCTCTCTCTCTCTCTCTCTCTCTCTCTCTCTCTCTCGGTGCAGAGGCAGGTCTGCGGTTCGACCACGCAGTCGCGCCTGCATAGAGGAACGGTTGGGCGTTTATTTTCTAAAGTTTGTGATGATTGTCAAGACGTGTGATGAGGGGACGGAGGTGGTAGCCTGGTGGTTGGCTGTTGGAAAGAACAGCTGCTGCCTGCTTCAGGTATATGTGTGAGAAGAGCTGTGATCGTCTCTTTGAAATACGAGTTTCATTTAAGCTCATTTCTCACACCTTACCCCACCAGAAACACGGGACTTGAAAGAGGTATTGTAATATTGCAGTACAGACTAATGTACGGGAAAGAGGTATTGTAATATTGCAGTACAGACTTATGTACGGGAAAGAGGTATTGTAATATTGCAGTACAGATTTATGTACGGGAAAGAGGTATTGTAATATTGCAGTACAGACTTATGTACGGGAAAGAGGTATTGTAACACTGCAGTACAGATTTATGTACGGGAAAGAGGTATTGTAATACTGCAGTACAGACTTATGTACGGGAAAGAGGTATTGTAATTTGCAGTACAGACTTATGTACAGGTATGTGATGGGTCAATTTACATGTCTGTATTTTTTTTTTTTTTTTTACTAGACATTTTAACTATTCGCACTAAACTTCGAGTTCCGTTTGAAGTGGCGACTTTCGTTTGGTCATGACGATGTGTGTGTGTGTGTGTGTGTGTGTGTGTGTGTGTGTGTGTGTGTGTGTGTGTGTGTGTGTGTGTGAGGGAAGGGGATGGGTTAGACGTGAGAGTGTAGCTGGCGTCACCCCCGCTCACCCAGCTGTGTACCCCGGGGGTGGATATACACATACCTTTCTACCTCACTCGATTTCCTGACCATTGTCTGCAAGAGTCCTGATGTGTTGATTCACCCCGTGGCTTGAGGAGAAGTCCACTTGGGGAGAGGCGGGGGAGAGGGTGGAAGACCTCCTCCCCGCTCTCTCCTCATACTTCAGTCCTCCCCTTTCGTTATCCTCCTGCAATTTTTCGTTATCCTGATTTCATTGATGTTTTTGTTCCTCCCTTCGTTCCACTTCTATTTTTCTTGTGTACGTCTCATCCCACTCGCATTCTTATCGTTTCCGTTATCGTCAGTGCTCCACGACTCCTCCCTCCCCACCTCCTGCCGTTAGTCCTTACTGTCCTTCCTTTTTCTGTTCATTTCCCCTCTCCCTTCTTCACCAGCTCCTCTCCTGCTCCTCCTCCACGCACCATCTCATTTTCCTCCTGTTCCTCCTCCTCCTCCTCCTCTTCCTCTTCCTGCGCGTCGCCAACCACCACCAGCATCAGTCGCCCTCTTTCTTGCTCTTTTTTCCTGCTCTTCAGCTACCACCCACACACACACCACCCCAAGAAACAGGATTACCTCTGAAAATCATTGGGTTTGATCGTCCTGATGTCGGTCGGGGGTCACTGCTACTCCGAAACCGTCTCTCACACGCCGACTCGTCTCACCATCAGCAGGCATGCAAGCAGGAAATGCCTCTTGCTTTAATCAGCCGAAGAAAATGGTGCAATTCCAAGTGTATGTAAATGATTATTAAGGGCTGCCTTTTTTTTTTTAATCCTTTCTTTACCCCACTGGAAACTCTGCATCGAAATTTTTAAGTACATGATTCTCCAACGTGTCTGTTGTTCAGAGGCAGCACCCATAGTATGTGTCGCCTCTTGGAGGAGTTGTCCTCCACCTACACTTCATTAAATCCTCCGGGGTTGCGTCAATTCTGGAGAGTGACGTGTCAAGTTTGTGGCGGTCTTCAGTGACAGGTATCCAGTACAGTACCAAGAAATGATAAGGGATGAGAGAGAGAGAGAGAGAGAGAGAGAGAGAGAGAGAGAGAGAGAGAGAGAGAGAGAGAGAGAGAGAGAGAGAGACTGTGAGTTTACCCCCGCTTAATGTGTGATTAGTTAATGATACTGACCTTAAAGTGAAACTTGTGTTTTTTTAGGTTATTTTGGTGAGGGTAGTGTAAATAAGGTCTGCTGGGATGATGGGCCGTCTGCAGTGTACGTACAGTTAGGCGTTGAGGAACCGTCAGTTTTGCTGATATTGTCTCGTCATTATTCCTCACTGTTGATAATGACGATTGGTTTGTTACTGTTGATAATGACGATTGGTTTACTACTGTTGATAATGACGATTGGTTTATTACTGTTGATAATGACGATTGGTTTATTACCGTTGATATTGATGATTTTTTTGACACTGTTGATAAAGACGACTGTTTTTTTACTTGCTGTCGATAAAGACGACTGTTTTTTACTTACTGTTGATAATGACGACTTTTTTTTATTACTGTTGATAATGTCGAGTATTTTCATACTGTTGATATTGACGATTGGTTTTTCTTTTTGCCTTTCAGGGTCGGCTGGGCAGCCTGGTCCGGAGTGGGGAAATGGAGCGGTGGCAGGAGGTGGTGCAGTACCTAGGGCTGCCCAACCCACACCACACTCAGGCTCCGCACCCGCCCATGGCCGCCCACAGCGCCTCGCCCACGCACAACCACGGGCACGGGCCGCCCCTCCACCACCCACACGCCCTCTACCCTTCTCATGACACCTCCCCAGCCACCCCGACGGCGCCCGTACCCAGGGGCGTCCTCATCAACAACGCCACACTCCCACCGCCCATGTCCGACCCCATGACACACAACATCACCTACACCAACAGCATGGGTGAGTTGCTGCCTCCTTATGGTTTCCTTCACCCCTTCACCACCATCACCTCCACCACCGCGGCTGACACTACGTCAGCCGTCATTCATTGCCCTCCCTCTTCGTCAGCACACCCATGTTGCAGAGAGCTGAGTCTGGGCCATTACCTGTGTCAATATGGGTCCCCGACACGCTCTCTGCTCTGCTGTGTTGATTGATGGTGTAAAAGTGTATTCCCCAGTGTGTGACTGTCATAAAGGCCAGCCAACCTCAGCTAATTACACAAGAGGTACGCAGATACAGCCCCTCCTCCCTCCCTTCCACCCTCCGCGTGGCAGGATGGCTATGTTATATTGCTTTTATTTTCAGGTTCACGATTATAGAAACTGAAATGTTGCTATGAGCTTAGACTGGGTGCAGTGATGGAGACCGTGTTGGGTGCGCCTGTGCAGGTGCTTATGTAAGAGAGAGTGAACTTCATCTGTTACTTCAGGAGTTACTGTGACACGGATGCAACAGAGGAAGGTGACAGCTTCACTGCACACGCTCATCTCTCACCCCTCGCGGACTCTGACACAATTGTGCAGCTCAGTTTGGCTCGTATAGCCCAGTTCTCGGTGTAGATTGATGGTCGTGAGTCGCGATGTTGCAAAGCCATTTTATGAAGGCTCAGATAAACCTTTCATATTCAGAAATTGGGTTCCATGACTTCTTGGTGTGTGTAGGAGTCATGTGTTTGGTGGGAGTGTAGTGCATGTGTGTGTGTGTGTGTGTGTGTGTGTCTGTGTCTGTTTGCAGCTGCTTCCCATAGCTTCTGTGTGGAGACCAGGCATACGAGGATTGGCCGTTGTGATACCTCATTATTTCCTCGCGCAGCTTAAGCTGTTGGAAATCTCTCTCGTCTTTCGTTTGTCCTTCTTCCTCCCACCTCGAGGACTCGGATCTCCACACACCTGAGGGACTGGTATGGAGACATGATTTTGCCCACAACAGGACATCTACTGTAAGAAAAGAATGAGTGTGTGTGATAGTAATGATAATAATATTGATAATAAAGATAAGAATAATAGTAATATTAATGATAAGGATAAGAATATTAGTGATATTGTCAATGATGATAATGGTGGTAATGATGATGTTGATAATTATGATAATAATAATGATAATAATAATAATAATAATAATGATAGTAATAATGATAATAATAATGATAATAATAATGATAATAATAATAATAATGGTAAGTGTTAATTTAATTGAATGAGGCCAAAGGTTCAAGATATACTTGGAAGGTGTTCATACAGTATAAACAGTGGGTTTATATTGATAGTGGAGGTTCATGTACACTACCACTTGTTGATGATGATGAGAGTAGTGGTTTAAGACGGGGCTGTTCATGTAGTGGTCTGCACGAGCTTGGGGGGAGGGGGGGGTCATTACAGTAGTGGTGCAGGACGTCAACTTGGGGTAAGGGAGTTACAGGTAGCAGGAGGTGATGGTGGTGATGAGGATGGTGCAGTGGTTGCTTCCTGAGGTTCGATGACGGGCCCCAGAGAGTCGGGAGGGGCATTGTGCGAAGTGCCTCACCGTAGATTACACAGCATGCTGCTACTCTGGAAGTTGCGTAGAAGATTTTGAGTTGAGGTAAAGGGAGACCAGTTGTGTTTGTGTTGACTTATCCGTTCCTTCCAGCTTAGTTTGTGGTCCAAAGTAAACTTGGTGGAGTGAGCAAGCTGGAAGGCTTCAACAGGACTGCGTCCATTAGAGAGGGCTTCAATAAGCCTGTGACCAGTAGAGAGGGGTAATACAGGACTGGGTCCATTAGAGAGGGCTTCAACAGAACTGCGTCCATTAGAGAGGGCTACAACAGGACTGGATCCATTAGAGAGGGCTACAACAGGGCTGGATCCATTAGAGAGGGCTATAACAGGACTGGGTCCATTAGAGAGGGCTACAACAGGACTGGATCCATTAGAGAGGGCTACAACAGGACTGGATCCATTAGAGAGGGCTACAACAGGACTGGATCCATTAGAGAGGGCTATAAAAACAGTGTAGGGTGTAATGGCAGCACACATGCCCCGGTGCAATTGTGGCGTGGCAGCGAGCGTTGCCATGCCTGCAGGTAGCTCACACACTTAACTCACCTTCGCAATAGGTTGTATTTCTCCCCAACATTCCGCCACTATACATTTTGGGATAATTTAACCTAATACTGCGGTGAGCGATATTGTTATTGCGTACGTGAAGCCATCCTTCCCCGAGGCCCGTTCGGGCTGCGGGGGAAAATGCTGTCTTGACCATCGGCAGCGCCCCGTCCCCAGGACCCCAGTGCAATAATTGCGTTGGGACCTAATGATGGTATCAGACCTGCGGAGAGAGGGCGGGGATACGGGAGGAAAATGATCCCCCTGGGACCAGGGAAGACGGGATAGGTCAATTGGAGAAATATCAACGAAATTATTGATGAATAGAATATATGGGGTCGTAAACGTAGAATTTATGGAGATTATCGTTTCTTGCCATCTTTGCTGTTATGTGTTTCGCCCACCCACCCTCGGCCTGCCCCCCCCCCCTCTCTCTCTCTCTCTCTCTCTCTCTCTCTCTCTCTCTCTCTCTCTCTCTCTCTCTCTCTCTCTCTCTCTCTCTCTCATAGAAATACGCCGCGCGCCGTCACCCACGTAACCCAGAGTTCGACAGTAATTCAGCATTTGAATGATTTCATATCTGAAATATTTTTTGTTTTAGTTTCGGATTACCTTCGATTACCTTCAGATTATGGTAGTTTTCTTAATAGATTTCCGTGAATATCTCAGTTTAAGGACTGTTTTCCATGGTCAGTAAATAATCTGGGGTTGTGATATTGTTTGGGGGGCTATATAATAATGTAATTATTGAAATTATTTGATGTTTGAAAGATATTAGTAGTAGTAGTAGTATTGTTGTTGTTATTATTATTATTATTATTATTATTATTATTATTATTATTATTATTAGTTCCGGAGCAAGATGTTTTAGTTTTATGTAACTGATCCTACCTGCTAGCAGACCTGTGGCTGATGATTTATGCTGTTAATCAGGGTCCAGATTCGCACGCTACTCACCAAGCCAAGAGAAACAAGAGGAGAATGACCCATTTCTCACTGAGGGAGAAAACTACATTTTCCATCCCATCCAATTAGGCTTTACCAAGCATCGGCAGAGAACGTTCTCGAGTGTTGGAAAAGAACTTTGCATTTCGTCCAGATCGCTGTCCTATGACTAAATGAGATAGTCGGAACGTAGGCAGTGATCTCCCATGCAAAAAAATAACTCTGGTGAACGATTGTGGAATGAGAATAGTGAGGTGGATGTGTAATGTTACACTGAAGGTTATGAAATCCCGTGGCTAGGCGTTGTAAGGACGTATGGCTAGGCTAGGCTACTGTAAGAGGTCAAGTGCAGAGGCAGATTGAGGTGTCTGGGCAGATGGAGAGGATGGGATGTATAGAACTGGGACGAAGAAATGCGTGAGGACTGAATGTGTGGATAGAAAGAGAGAGGCCGGGAATGTGGGAGAGGGAAAGAGACCCTGAGAAATGATGTGAAACTTGACAAAACAACTAGTGAGGTTGCAAGAGAGAGAGAGAGACAGCAGGTGACCATTGCTTTTAAACCCACGCAAGCGTAGAAAATGGCCTTTGAAAAAACGACAATAACGATCATAATGAGGGTTGTGAGGGCAGGTTTTCACCACATTTTCAGGTGACACAGTCCATGCATTCTTTACTGGTAAAAACATAACTTTGGTTTATTGTTGGCGGAACTGTCAGCCAGATAATGTAGTATATATACACAAGCCTTGCGTTGAGCATTAGTGTTTCTGTATGTATTTTTTTACAAGTCAAAATATCAACAGAATATTGATTATTTACTCCTCTATCACTTTCTTCGATAGAAGTCCATGTATTTGATAGTTAAGTTTATTAAGGACTCATGTTAATCCTAAAAGCACAAATGTAATCGATGAAAAGTACTTAACTCCGAACATTATATATATATATATATATATATATATATATATATATATATATATATATATATATATATATATATATATATATATATATCAGACCACTGGGGTTGACAGTGGCGGGTTTTATTGTCGATATGTATTTCTCCTCGTACCCGCATAATGCTTTGTCATGGTGGCTGTGTTGTGCCGGGTGTGGGAGTTGGTTGGCGGCTGCGTCATGATAGTGTAACACAGTAGCACTGATACCTGTCAGAAGAAACATTAGGTTGTGTATCATACCCAGACAGATAGCAATATGGATCATTGATTCGCCTGCGCCACTGTAGTAAAATTCAAGAATTTTGGCGATACAGTGCTTTGGGATGATTTGTCCTTCTGTGTAGATAACTTTTTCAAGTAGGTTGTTAAGAGCAGATGCTTATTTAAAGAGAAGTGATTTGCCTCTTCCGTTGAGTTTGCTTTAGTATAAAAAGTATAAAAAGCTTTTCCATTTGCTGGTTGCTATAAGAATTTTACACCTTTTCAAATCTAGTCTCCGGGTTTAGAGGTACAATTTCTCGTTCACAGACAACAGTAGAAATAAAAATTTCAGGTGAATTCAAAAGTAACACCAAAAACCGATATTCTTTAAGAATTAATAAGACTTTCTGACTGTGTGTATCTATTCTAATTGACGTTGGCAATATTGCTCTTTCGCGACCACCATATCACTTTTCAAAATTCTCAAGTTTAATATCGGAGCTGCAGACTTCAAAGATTGTGGTTGGCGGAATTGCATGCTCGCCTACTTAAAGTTCTGTATTATTGTAAGTGTGGCAGACTTGAACCACAGAATTATGGTGTACTGATGCATTATTAACTGTAATGTCTGGTTTGCCGCTTTGTACGTATCTGTAGATGTTAACAGATCAGGCATGTGTTAGTAAATGTTTTACACAAGGTTATCAGAGAGGCAAGTAATTTCTTATATATATATATATATATATATATATATATATATATATATATATATATATATATATATATATATATATATACCTGGCATAAATCCAAGCGAGATATCGTACCACATGTTATCTTGTTAGATTCATAAGTGTACACCTTATTTCACCTTCTTTTAAATACACGTAAGCTTCTGCTTTTAAGAAATTTAGATTTTGTGAGCATTTTGATCAGACATCCGCACGTGTTTAAGCTAGATAGACTAGGGTAGGATAGGATTTTTGGGTGGGTAGCTGTCTAGTTGAACAATACATTTGGTATATTTTTCTACAGTGAACACTTGAGTTGTGAATGAAGGTAGGCAGGAATTACGCTGAATAACGCTCGTGTCATTTGTATTTTCCCTTAATGCGTATGTAGTGGTTATGTTGCCGACTTGTCAGAACCGATGGGCGTAATACCGTAATACATCGGTGGATGTAATATTATTTTAGCGAACAGTTTCTTCCTAATAACTAGATTTAACGTCTTTTTTTTCCATTAGATGAACAGTTTTGCAAATTGCGAAGTCCGTATAACCATCAATTGTGGTGGGCGTAAGGGTCACTTTTTAACCGCTAAGTGTGGCTATTGGACTCTCGGGAAAGCTCACACTCAACTCATCGCCAATTTTGAAGATTAGGTATCGCGATGGACAAACGAGTAAACCTTTCCTAACGGTAGTCCACCCCTCTTGCCTCAACATACATCAACGTTAAACGTTACCGCCGCAACTTACCCTTGATACGGCGCTGGGGAATATAAATGACGTGAAAAATAGTGCCGACCGCTTTGCGAGATACTACATAACCTTTTAAGGGAAAAAAAAATATTTGGCCAGAAATCTTAGATCACGCTTCGACCATTTCTCCTTTATCAAAATAAACGAAAGATTATATTGATAATGTGAAGTGCAACTAAATTAGGTTGCACATGTGGGAGGATTTCAGGTGAATGAAACTGTGGTCGTTCACATAATCAAAGGAGTTATGAACATGTATCAGTGTATGATCCACTCCATGACTTGAACGAAACTTGTCTGTGATCACTCGACCCATGCCATTGGTCACCAGGCGCTTGCCTTTGATGACTTGACCCTTGCCTTTGGGATCAGCAAACCCCCTGCCTCTGGTGATCACATTTCTCACTTGACCTTCCCGCCTGACCTTCACTTAACGAGGTCATGAGCCTTACATGTCATATGTAGTTCAGATCTCTGGAGATATGAATTATCACGAAAGCGCTCGAATATTTGGTCATATATATATATATATATATATATATATATATATATATATATATATATATATATATATATATATATATATATATATTGTCAAAACCGTAGTCAGATAGTAGCAGGTGTTGGGTATCACCTGAGTTATATGCTATGGCATTAAGTAGAGAAGCTGGTAAAATGACGAGTGGGCCAGACAACACACCTGCCTCACTGATTGGTTGTCTTCCTGTAACAAAAGTGTACATACATCAATCTCGTGTGACCTACCCTGACAGACTGGGGAGGGTAGGGTTGGTGCAAGTGGCACAGTGATGTGGTGGGGTAAAAGGCAAGGTCACCAATATGACCCTGGCTGGCTAGGGAAAGTTAGTGGGACAAGGGGAACACAGTGCTATGGTACAGGTCTCCGTATGATAGTTATTGGCGCTAATAGACTTGTATGAAAACGTTTAGCAGGATTAGGTTCCCTTGTGGGTGGGTGTAGCGAAGGAATCAAAATTGGCAGCATGTCAGATCTTGAACTGATGTTAATTAGATGTTCATTAAGAAAAAAAAAAAGAAATTAGCTTTAGAAAGGTCAAGAGCAAAGGAAATGATAAGGCTGTATAAGATTACCCTCTTGGGATGAAAGGTTAGTTCATTAATAGGTTGCCCAGAGATTAGGGTCAGGAGGTTGATGACCTGCTTTACTGCTATCAGGTGAGACCTGTTAACGCTTTAGAAGGTGATGACCTACCTGCTGTGATGGGGAACCAGTTTACAGTATGGTAAAGGGAATGATGACCTTCCCTCTGAAAAGTGTGACCTGTTAAGCACTTAGGTCAGGAGGGTGATGACCTGCCCACCTTCAAGTGGAACCAGTTAGCACTGACGTCAAGAGGATTATGACCCTCCCACTGTCAAGAGGAACCTCTTTACATCCAGGGCAAGAGGATGATGACCTGCCCGTTGTTTAATGGGATCTGTTAACATTAAGGTCAGAATTTGCTGGAGAGACACATTTAATACTTGAATATGTTTGTGTAGAAAAGAATTAAAAAACTTTTTTGGTGTTACCGGGCTCTACCTGCAAGGGGTCACATCGGATGTGATAAGTTCCCTTTGGTGAGACTGTATCATTGGGAGTAAATCTCTTAAAAGAGCTTATCACCTCAAAGGAGTCTACATTTCCCAGCTAATGGAGGTAGTGTCGCCATGGGCTACAGGAGCCTTAGACAAGTCCTGGGTAGAGCTCTCTTATAGAAATTATGAATGAGCAAATAAACGAATTTTGGGGATTGTGAAAACATGTGAAAGATGTAGGGTGGGGGGATGTGGCAACAAATGTGGGAGGGTATGGTGATGGTGTGGTGTGAGTAGACAAGGCCCTAAATATGTCAGTATAGTGTATTTTTCCCTCTTTATTCATTCATCACGCCTCTGCATTTGAAAGCATTGGAATTAGCACATAGTGTTAATTGAATATGCTTCTCAGTACTAATAAGACTCACCAGATTTGTAATTTTTTTACATATGCTCTCTGAAATATATCCTTGGACATCCAAGTTTAGAGGAGAGTAATAAAGATGGTACTTGAAATAAGAGAGCTGAATTACAAGGAGAGGTTAGGTGCTATGAATTTGCCCTCCTTGGAAAATACCAGAGTAATGGGAGACTTGTTGACAACTTTCAAGCTTTAAAACCAGTTTTGGAATGTTGACAGTGCATAATTCTTTGTAAGATGCAAAGGCAGAGCAACCAGAGGCTATGAAATGAAACTAAACCAAAAATTTGTAAGAAATAAGTTAAAGAGTTATGTGTATGATGTCAGAAGAATGGAATGATTTGAGTGATTATATACATACTTGCTTTATACAAAAAAATAAAGAGAATTGTAAGATAGTAGGAAAAGCTCAAGAGTTGGGTCCCATGAGCTTAGACCTTCAATTTGTAAGTAATTACAGGTACATGGACGTCACAGGTGGACTGTCAGAGAGCTCAATCTTAGTACCACTGTTCTTCTTTGTCATTGTAAATGACTTGCTAGGTGGACTAGATTTATAGCTAAACATGCTTACAGACGATGCCAAGGTCATAAGAGAAGTAGAGAATGATGAGTTTGACACCTCTAGGAGCAAAGAGAGTCACTTATACCAGAGGTGAAGTTATGGAGAACTCGAAGATCAAAATCATTGTAACATCCTGTACTTCACATAAATTATATCTAATTCCAGTAAAATCATTGCTGTTTTACACAATTAGATTAATGATGTGTCTGAAATGTAGTGTATGTTTCTTGGCATTTTGTTCATATTTTTGTGTGAAAAGAGGATTATATTATTAGGTTATTTTTTTCTTCTTGAATAGTTTTTCCTCTGATCTATATCTTTGCATTTTGTGGCATTTTCCTGTTACTGTTTACCTTTTACCATGATTATTCTTCTGAAAGTCAAAAGAATTGACATGGACTTTCCCCTAGGAACATAATCTTTCCATACACCAATCAGTCCAATACATAATTGCCATTGGGTTCCACCATTTGGTCATTCCACTAAATTGTGTTTTCTACTAACACTTCACAAACATAAAGTGGTGACTAAATGTAGTTAAACTTTAGCAGGGAAGTCATCAGGAAAAGTGAGTCTAACAGGGCAGGGAAATTAATAAGATTATGGAAGGTATGAGATACAGGAATCATGGGGAACAGTGAAATTATAATGATAGTGAACATGTTTTTATTTTCAGCTCATTAGAATTAAAAAGGATAAAAAGTTAGTGAAGTTAGGTTAGCAGCAAATTTATGTAGTACTAAAACCGTGATGATCAGCAGTCAGATAGATATGGGCTTTAAGATGTAAGCAGTGTTAAAGCTTTTACGAAGAGTGATGGTATGGCAGCTTATATTCATGAGGGCAGTGAAGAGCTGATGAATGTAAAATCATGGGATAAGGCAAATAATGGGGAGTAAAGAAGCATGAGGAAACTTGAAGGGAAACAAAGAACTTGCAGGATGATGTCCAGATAAAGTGATGCCACTTTAGGACTGTACTCAATTATATAGTAAAGACATACAGTTTTGAAGTTGTCGAGGGTAATTAGATCATATTCATACAGAAGATATGAGGAAAATGAATCTTTGGTGTTGTCATTTCTAGAATTCAAAACATATGAGTAAAGTGTAGAGAAGTCATAGGGTTGTGATGTCATGGTAAGTATGAAGTCATGGGACATTAAAAATATCTGGGTAATGAAGTCTGAGTAATGTAAAGATGTATCATATAATGGAGTAATGAAAGTATGGAGATTATGAAGACATGGGAATTCGAAAATACAGCAATGGAGTCTTGGAGATTGTGGACATGGGGTTGAAACATAGAGGTAACAAAGACATAACGGTTATGTGATATTATCAAGGTAATCAAGCCACATTTGACCATGCCTAATGTTCCTGATGTGGAAAGTGTATGAAGGCAAATTTTGCTGTCTCTTCATTTGTTCTTTATGTTATGATTGCAACATTATATAGCCAAAAGATAAATGGTTGTATTGATGACATGGCATATTCACAAAAACTATGTTAAAAGTTAAAGCATACTTTAGGGGGCTTTGGACTTTAGAAGATGTTGAAACCCCTAGTAAAGTTTATGAATTTAATAGAAAATTGATAAATGTGTATTGGTTGCTTAACATCTTATTGATATATTTTTATCTTTATGCAGGAGCTTCCAGCCACCTGGTGACCTCCAGCATGAACCTCACTAACAGTTCAGACCTAGCAGGCAGTGACCACAGTCAGTACAAGATGGAAACAAATACTACATTGCCTTCAGAGATGATGTATTATCAGGTACTGTGAATTAAATGACTTTCAAACTGATACAATTTGACTGTCACATGATATCATACCTTTTGACTACTTTTGCTATAAGCTCTGCTCACTTGCTTGTGTACTTATGTTACAGTATTTCTGGTAGATTTTCTTATAATGCAGTGCATGATATTAGAAAGCTGCTAAAAAGTGAAGGAATAATTTCCAGAAATTAGAACTTGTGAGAAATGTTAAAGGAGTACATGATTAATGAAAGATATCCTTAGGGTTAGAAGCAGTATAATGATGCTTTTCAGTTAAAGAAGAGATTTAGGTCTAGAGGCAGTATAATGATGAAGCTCTTCAGTTAAAGAGAGGTTTGAGATGTCATTGTTAAGTATATTATATAATCATGTATGTAAAATTGCAATAGTTGCTGGGAAAAGATGTGTTGATTGAAGTGTTAGATATCACTGTGATTATTGATATCTGTGCATTCACATTTATTATGAATGATAATGATATAGGATGTAATGTACAAATATAGATCACAAAATCAAAGAAGTGAAGAGATTCATACATTAACAACCAATCAAAGAAATCCAGCTTTGTGAGCCCTTATTGGTGGAACAAGTGAGTGCATTAGATGGTGGTGGTAACTCCATCATTACTTACATCATTACTAGTATTCATTCTCTCATGTTTTTGGTAAACATTAATAGTATAGCATGTATTGTAGTTATACTAAATGTAAAAGTAAAAAAGGGAAGAAACTTACACAATTTTGATTGATCAAAGAAGCCAGAAGAGGCAAGTGTTGTTGCTATTTACTCCCTCGCCTGCCTCCCAAATGCCTGCCACCCCTCCACCACCACCTAAAGTTTCCCTTTAAACCTCTTTCACATGGAATAGACTCTTTATATTTTCAAGATAGATTACAGTATTCATTAATTACCACGTTCATTTATTATGAATGCAATGGTGTCCACATAATTGGGAAAAGATGTCACAAACATTTCTTCATAATGCAAAAGAGATGTTTCCAGAAAAAAATTTGAATACATTTTTCCTCTCCAAATGTATTTGTATTGAAAGAATATATTGATTTGTATGATTCATAAACATAAACAATTTTACATGAGAATTCAATTTGTATTGCCATCATTAGAGGGAGGAATGGTCCAGTGGTACAGGTACTCCCTTGTTACCTGTCTCCCAGCCACCTCATCCTAAATTTCCCTATCACCCTTACCATTGAGATATAGTTTGCTCCCTCCCCTGCCATTTCCCATGTTATTAGGTAGCTGATGAAGAAACGGCATCATTCATTGTGTACCTTTTGTAAAAGAGATCATATTCATCTTTAACTGAAAACAGCAGATCTGTACACTGTATATTCCTCAGGGGGTTGCCAGCACTTGCTGGCTATCACCGAAGTGATCTTGCAATATTGCAATGCATGCATTTAGATTTTTTCAATTTTTCCATGTCTGCATTGTTTGATTTATTTTTTATGGATGTTGGATAAGCAGATCACTGAATAGTAGGTTGCTTAATAACAAAGACCAGGTTTATATAGACAATAGAATATGATAAATCACCCAGTGAATGCCTCAGTACTCAGGTATTCAGTATTTTACACAATAAGCTAATGGCATTGTTTGTTAGAGGTATTTTTCAGTGATGGATGAATTAGTATTCACTGGCTTTTAACTGATGAGGAGTAATTATTTAGATTAAGACGATTCAGTAAACAGCTATGAAAGTATGATGTGCTCAAATTCCTCCAATAATAAAAGTCACAATTTTATTTCAGAACACAAGTACAGAAATGAACCAGACAACAGATGGTCTCTTGTCATCTATCCTCAATGATGAAGCCTTAGGGTTAATGGAGATGGCCATGAACGACTGTAAGTATCATCATTTGTTTTGGCTGATGTTTGTTTAGTGGTCTGATTTTATGTTGTGAAGGATCTACATATGTTTATGACCAGCCACTCACAGTAATTGTTAATACAGTACAGTTACACATTAAACATTTTATGTTTTAAGCATTCAAAGGTTTTTTACCTTGTTCTTTTTCTATCTTAAAGTGAATAGAAACATGTCAACAAATTAGAAATAGCACCTAAAGTTTGCATGTTCTTTATTATTTTTCTTATTATTATTCCCATGAAAACATACACTAAGGTCAGTTTATATCAGGAGTAAAAGACTGAAAACTTTGTGTTACAGCACATTACATTATTGCATATCATGAGTTTCATTGAGATGATGGGGTTAAGGACTGAAAGTTGAAAACAGTGCTCAGTAAACTGCATTAAACCACCAGAACTACTCAGAAAATTTATTATGGTATATGTGACAATAAGGGCAACTGATTGCATTAGTAATGGCTATCTCATATGTATTTTTTCTTTTTTTTCATAAACATTCACCATTTCCCACAGTCTAAGCCAGGTACCCATTTATCGACCAGAAGGACGAAGAGCTAGGTTGGCTGTGGATTGACTGTCATGCCCAGGATTCAAACCAGGGTTTGCCAGCACATGACTCAGTCAGCAACAGGGCCATATACTGTGATGGAGTGGTTTAAGATGGAATGAGGATGAGAGTGGGTCACTAGTGTTTTACATTAACCAAGTGACAAGGAGGGAAGGGCACTAGGTTGTTCTACTTCTCACCCAGAATTTTGTGCAATTTGTATTGTACATTGGAAAATGACAATAACAATATATAAGGAATGCTTTGCAAGTAGTGTGTGGCAGAACACAAAAGAGAATCTATTATGAATGGTGCTAAAGATAAGAAAAGTTTGTGAAAGAAAGGACAGTCCCTTTCCCCCATGGTTGTCATCATTAGGGACAGTCTGTCTGGTTATCTTTAACTTGAACATTTTTAAATTTGTACCAGTTCGTTTGATGATGCTCTTGTAAAAGTATCTTTATTAATTACACCTCCTCCTCCTCCAGCAGTCCCTTTTAGACATGAATATAGGAACCTTAAGAATACTGAAAAGAAGAAACTGCAATTCCTTTTTGAATTTTTTCCGGTAGATTACTGGCTCATGTCTGGTGATGTTTCTATCCCTGTTAGATATATAGCATAGGTTATTGGTGTGGGAATAAAAACATACATTTCCTTTTCCTCAAATAGTACCTCTTCTTTCAGTCTGTGGTTGATTCATTCCTCTTTGTAGGCCATCCAGAATACAGGACTTGAAAAACTCTTCTTCTTGTGACTCCCATTTATAACTTATTTCTGCTCATAGCCACTGCAGGTATGTTGTTCACAAGGTCAAGCAGTTCTTTCTTGAGAGGAAGTGCAACCTCTTATGCTCTTCTTCCACAGATAGGTTGATAGGACTTTCTGGTCTTTGTCTAACGGCATCTCTAATAACTTCTCTTGCACTGTTTCCTTCACCTTTTTGTTCTAACAACACTGTAATTGTCTCTTCCATTGACAAAGAAGCTGTCTTTAGTTCACTTTTTTCCCTGAGCTATACCTTGAATGACTCTGATAATCCCCCTTTGTTCTTTTCTCATTAATCCTCTGCCCTTCCCTGTTATCTTTTTTCATACTGTCCAAAAATATATTTTCTCTCAACACAAGTAAAGCTCATGGACCAAATGCCATCCATCCTAGTATACTGAGAGTGTGCTTTTGAACTTATTCCAGCACTTGCTCATCTGTTCTGTTTTTGTTTAGAAGCCAGATCTTTTCAATCTTCATGGAAACATCATTTGGTACATCCCATCCCCAAGTAGGGTAAGTTCTAACCTCTTCAGCTATTATCCTGTTGCTGTGACTGATGTGTTTCCAGATTCTTTAAATCCCTTGTCATTTCCTATATCCTTGAACATTCTCAATCTCACAGCCTTCTCTCTGATCATCAATATGGCTTCTGTAAGGCAGCAGCTGCTGGTGATATCTTTTCCTATCTTACCAATATCTGGTCATCATCTCTGAAAGATTTTATTTGATAATCATGTGCACAATAATAGCACTTATCAAAAGCTTTAGATAGGATTTGGCATCAGGGTGTTATCTTCAAGCTCCAGTCTTTTGGCTTCTGTCTCTCACTTAGCTCCCTCTTATCTAGCTTCCTCTCTGGCTAATCTTTCTCTTTTGTTGATGAACTAACTTATCTCTCAAGTCTCAACTTTCCCTCTTTTTATCAAGGATTTCTTCCTTCAGCATATAACCAAATGCACGTATATGCTGATGATTCAACTGGCATTTATTTCACTTAATCAAATCTGCTTCAAACTCTCTTGTTGAATATGGGTATATCTGGGCACAACTTTCTTAGAAAAATCAAACTTAACAGGGTATCTCACTGGGATAGATGGAACCTTTTTAAGTTTAATGCCTCCAAAATCAAATTTTATTATGTCTCCTTCACAACTTGCTTTTGATGGATCTGTAATTCCATCTTTTGTCACAGTGAACGTACTTGATATCACCAAAACATATAACTTTTGTCGGAACCTTACATTACACAAATAGTTAAGCCTGCCACAAGGAAATTGAGAATCCTGTTTAAATGTTGTAAATTCTTTTCATTTGAGCAGTTGATCCATTTGCACAAAAGACTGATCCATCCTTGCTTTGAGTTCTGCACACACGTCAGGGTGGTTCTATATCTGCTTACTCATTACAGAGTTAAGTCTAAAGCAGTCCAGTGTATCAACCCTGAGACTAACCTTGCAACTTGACCCACTTGCCTCATGCCAAACTATTGTTTCACTTTTGTTTTTGCACCCAAGAGCTGATTGACTGTGTGCCCCCATCATTAGCTATGCCACATAATATTGGAGAAGGTACTTTTTCACATAATTATTGTGTAGCCATTAGTAACTCAAAGGTGGATCATTTTGCTTTGATATATGTTTCTTTCACTTCACCGTGAAGTCATGAAATTCTCAACTCCTCATATTTTTCCTAACATCTCTGACCTGGCCCTTTTTCATGTTCTGCAAAACTCTTTAAATATTTTTCTTTTTCTTTTTTTTTTCCTTTCATTAACTCTCTTCATATTTCAGTTAAGACCTGACCTTGATGTAGACTATAAGTCCATGAATGGAACCTCAAACATGCAGAATACTTAGATGAACTACACCTTCACCAATGTATTTATTAGTGTGATCTCATGCTGACATTGATATTAAACCCAGTTTTTCAATTTCAAAACACCACATTTCAGCCTAGGATAACAGACATATTGGGCATAAATATATCCTGCACTCTATACAGGAAACCCCATATAATCAGCTTCACAAATCTGCACCCCAAAAGCTGGGATGTTAAGTACTTCAGTCTTTTTCTTGTTAACTGCTATTTCATATCAGTAGGGGGTTTGATTCGCCTTAACAGTTAGTACTGCCTAGATATTTAGTGTAGTCTTTCATCCACTTCTCTGTTGATGAGAGTGTGATCATAAGCCTTGTGTCACATTAATTCTTCAGGCATTACCTCTCTCTGCCTATCCCTTTCTGTACACTACAGTGTTGCTATCTTCTCTCTGTTCTGCAGGCATTGATGTGGTTTCCATTCTTTTGGGCTGTTAGCACATGTCCCTGCCACCTTTGTAATTACTCCTTTTCTCGAAGAGCTAAGCTGTGGAATTCTCTTCCTTCTCTGATCTTTCCCTTTCCTATAAGAGTCAGACTTGTAAACAGCTGCAGATCCCTGATTAATTCCTATCGTCTTTTTGTCTTACTCTTTTTCTTAGGTTACCTTGGGATTTCCTTGATTGGGATATGTTTTGCCTAAGTTGATCACTAAAAATGAGGTTCGCCTCATTTTGGGTCCTAGGAGGGGTTATTTCAATTCTTCAACAAAATTATATGGATTAGAAATGAAATGCTGTAGAACAAAAGTCTTTGATTAGATGAGATTTATGTGCTGTGAAAGATACTTGCCATGCAAAGGGAATAATGCCATCTCATTATGTACAAAGAAATTGAGAAGTGGTAGGAGTAACAATCAAGAATATCTGTGTTTAAGATTTTTTATATAGTGACCAAGGAGGCATGGGCTTAGATACCCTAATCATGGACATCATTGGTGAAAATAAAAAAAAGAGAAAAAGAATGAGGAAATTAATCAAGGATCCTCAGGTGTTTGTAGACTGACTCTAAAAATGGGTAGAATTAAGTTTTTTATTAATAGTTCACAGGAAAAATGGCATAAAGAAAAGAGGCTGAAATAGTCAAGTGAATTAGTGTTAAACTATTTCATTGTGTTTTCTAGATCGGGAGATAATTGCAAATGTTGTACTTTTGTTACATACCAAGAAAAATGTGAAATACAAAGAGAAAAAAGGTGAAGACACATCTTAAGAAGTATCAAGTAGCTAGTATATGACTGAATGAGAGATTCATTAGTGGTAAGTAATAAAGAGATTCAAGAAGAGGTTTAAATGGAGTGGTTGTTATGGATTATTGCTTTTGGACATAGAGCAAGATCTCTAATGATAATCCAAGTTAATGAAACAATATTTGATATCAAATAGGGAAGAGAATATGAATGAAAGTTAAAGATCAGTTATTATATGTGATTTGAGAAGGGAATGAAGAAAAATAGCCAACCATTTTGTGGTAAAAACTGTGAGTGGTTTTCTTGGTAAATAAGATTCAGCCAAGAATAGTATACTGGCAGCATAGATAATCATAGGCATTTTTCCTAATTTCACTAATAGATAATTTTCCTTATGATTTTGCTATATGTTGTAGTCTTTGAATTTGTTTTGACCTTTGAATTACCTTTTCCTGAAAAATCAACCTTTTCTTTTGTGTTTGTTTTTAGCCAGTGTTTGTTTTTAGCCACTGTTGTGTTTATTTTATTTTGCCAACTTGCATGATTATGTTTGCATTTTTTGTTGACTAATGTTTCATCAGATTTGTGACTGAGATTAAATTAATAATATCCTTGAAACATCGTGTACTCTTAGATTCAGAATAGTACCATAACAGTACTTCCTTGCATGTTTAATGCATGTTATGTGAAGATAGATTGTCACAGAGTGCAGAGAAGTAATAGTTCTTTGACAGTAAATCATAAACTTAAAGACTGGTTGTAATATGATGACAGTAAAACAGCAATTTTATTTTATTTTTGGTCATTTTCTTGAAGATTGAGTGTGAGAAGGTAATCATTAAGATATCCATACCTAAATCTACTACCTGTATTTTAAGGATAAGAACAAATTAAAAAGACAAGAATTTTTCTATAAGTATCATAAGGTAAGTTACAACTGTATGATGTGAGAGCTTTGTATGTAATGGAGGTGAAATAATTGTTGAATTGGAAAGTATGTACGGAAGGATGGAAAAGTTGTTTTGTCATTGATGAATAAACAAAGGGTCTTGTTTCTATTGTCTCTACAATCTTTGAAACTCTCCCTAACTCACAAATTTTGTCAAACTCTTAGAATTCCACTCTTCTCTTTCTAACCACCAATATTGATTTTGCAGTGCACTGTCTACTGATGATCTTTCCTATGTGACTTTCCCTCTGGTTCTTTTACCTTCAGAATTTTCGTGAAACTGTTGTTGGCTTTTGACACTTTCAAAGCTTCCTGCTTTTGGTTTTTCTGCTTCTCTTTGTTCCTTAATGCATGGCTTCCTCATGAGCCATTCCATTACAATAGTTGTCGATGGGACAACTTCTTCACTTATCCTGTCAACAATGATGACCCGCAGGTTCTCTTCTATTGCTAGCATTCTTTCCCCTCTTCATAGACTATCTCGCCTCAACTACTGGTACCAACCCTATTGGCTGTATGCTGATGATTCCACTCTACACATTTCAGCTCACTCCCCTCCCCCTTCTTTCTTTTTCTGATGTTCATTCTCTTTCTCATACTGAACATATATCCTCTCTCGGTTTGTATCTGTGCAGTATCTTTGAATGGAGCAGTAATCTAGTTGAATCACATAGTGCTAAAATGCAGTTTCTCCTTGGATCTCTTTCTCAGGGTCACTCATCTCTTTCTGTTCAGTCTCAAAACAATGCAGTTCAACCCATTAATAACAAACATTTTGATCATAAACATTTCCATTTTATCCTGGAAACCCCTCCATGTATGTTGTTGTTACTATGATGTCAGGATGTTGTGTGATGGTGATGGCCTCTGCATATAAGAGGACTTTCATGTTGTGGTTTGCTAGTAATTCTAAACCATTGCTAATGGTAAGGGTGGATCAAGTCTTCCTTTGGAAAACACAGCAGTGTCAGTAATAGTAAAAAGGATATAATATTAATTATCATGAATATGGCAGAAACAGTATTATTGTTACTGATTTTAATACAAGTAATACAGGAGTTTGGGACAATTCATTATGAAGTGGCTCTGTTTGCTTTGCACATAACTCTGCCAGACAGCATTGCAAAGAGATTAGATAAAGTATCAGTTCATCCTCTTTTGATATAGTTTGTAATATTAGTCAGAATGTTTGATTTAGTTGGTCTTGCAAGAGTGTAGACATTTTTTAGAAACCTACAAAAAGACTCCCCATTTCACATATTTTAGTGTTTGATGTTGATAATGTAATTTTTCATCAATTTTGACTTATGTGCTAAGTTATGATATATGTGAAGTGCAAAGAGAGCATGTCGAGGTATAGGAAGTGATACCAAAAGAGCTAGCATGAAAGATATACTGACAGATCATGGACAATGACCTGCTTTAGAAATGTTGTTGTAATTCAGAATTTTGGTGCAGACAGATAAATATATACAGACGTTTTTAAGAGCTAAGTGCAGATTTTTTCAGATTGTAGTGTAGTAATAATATGTGAAAGTATTAGCAAAACTGGAACTGCTTTGCAATTGCTATGCTCAATATGAAGTTTCTTATATAGTGAGATTCATGTTAAAATTCCCAAATTGTACATATATACCCATTCTCCTTTTTGACTGGAGTATTTTAAGACCAAACCATTTTTGGTTTTTCTTTCGTTCATAATTTTACATATGACTTGTACCTTTAATTAGTATCAAGCATTTTCCCGTGAAAAATCCTTTCAGTTTAGTCTCATTAAAGAAAGGTTCATTTTATCACTGCCATTTTAATTGCTTATTGGCAGTAAGTAGACTGAAACCTTTAATGTATTACAATTTACTTCTGTTGTTGGTGAAGTCTCATAGTTTCTTCAGAATGTAAAATGTCATACAAGTTGCAAATGATCTTACTTTAGTAGGATATCATTAGAACGTACAGTGTTAGTGGAACAAAGACTCTTAATATCTTCCTTGAATGGAGTTTCCTGTATCACTGTCTTATAGTATGTAGGGGTTGTGATGACTAAAGTGATAGTGTATTATTGCCGGGTGCAGCTGGGTGCGCGCTACCTCAGCTTGGTGGTGAGGAAGGTGTGGACGTCTCCAGTGACTCTGCAGTGTCCTCCCTTAGTCCTGATGAACCGTGGGGCACAGTCGACCACACTACACAATCCTCAGGTACACCTACACGTGCACAGATGCTCACATGGCATTTTAATATCACAAAAGAATTTACAAATTAACATTTTGCAGTGTTGTAAAAAGCTGTATTTAAGAGTTATTATGTGATTTTTTTTACTGTGCTGTACTCAGAAAATTGAGGAAGTTAATTAAGAAGAATCTTTTTCAGTTGGTTCAAGGGTATAAACATGATTAAGGATTTCAGGTGAACATGCTATAAAAAGACTAAACATGTCATGCAAGTTGGCTTAGATAAGGATTTCACTTATAATCTCTTTCCTTGACTTATTCTTGTCTGCTTAAAGTACCTTTCTTTGTTAACTTAACCTTTTTACCAGTTTTATCACTCAAGTTGTGTTGGTTTATATAGCTCTGGGAAATACTGCATGTAATCATGTGTTCTAATCTTAGTACCTGAAACCCAGATGCCTATTCAGAAATGCAATGTGATAGAATGTATTAGTAATTTTATGAGTAGACTGATTGTTAGTTTTTGTTTTTTATGGATTGTATCATATGGGCATTATTATGGATCACAGATAGTAGCAGTCGAAACCAAAGTGGGGATTATAATGCAGGAAGTTACCGATATGGCCCTGAAGACCCTCACCGGATGCCTCCTCTACCATTAAAGAAACAACATATGTTTGGCAGAGGTAAGAGAGATGGTCTTGACAATTTATAGGACAATTATCCTAAAGATATTGCTGGTTTTCTATACTGATGTCTAAGAAAGATAAAGTAAATGTTTTATGTTTACAAGCCAGACATAGACTGATAACATAAAAAGAGTGATGAGTGACCTTGTAGAGGCTGTGTGTACCTGATCCCAACAGTGAATTGGGATTGAAATAATGATATGAATATCTTTTTTTTTCCTCATGTTAGTAAGGCAGCACCAGGATCAGACAAAGAAATGGCCTCATTTGCTCACATCTACACCTAGCTGTCATGTCATGCACTGAAACTGCAACCTCTATCCATATGTGGGTCCCACAGACCTTTACATGGTTTACCCAAACCTCCTTACACACCCTGATTCAGCCCACTAAATAGCATGTTTTCCCCTATATACCTTGTCATTCTAATTCACTGTCCTTCACACACCTGCACCCTCCTGGATGTTTAAACCTCAGACACTCAGAGCATATTTCACTTGGTTCTTCCACCTCCTTTTAATATTCTCCCTTTTTCTTGTTCCCTCCACTTCCAACATGTATATCCTCTGAGCCATTCTCATTTATCCTCCCCATTTGTCCATACCATTTCAGCTCACCCTCTTCAGCTTTCTAATAAATCCTCCTCTTTCTGTCACACCTCTGTGTTACCATATTATTTCTTATTCAGTCAACCCTCCTTACACTACATATTGCCCTCAAACATTTCATTTCTAACACATCCACTCTCTTCTCCACATTTATATATCTTTTATATATCTTTTCATCCATAAAACTCTGATAGACGACTTTACCATCCACACACTCCTCAGTATGTCCAAGACCTTAGTCCCCTCGTCCACCTTATGACTTCTACTTCCATGATTCTGTACACTTTCACTTACACTCCCAAGTGTCTAAAACTTCCTGCTTCCTACAGATTCCATCCATTCAGTATCACTTTCCAACCAACATGTCTCTCCCCATAATTGAACTTGATAACTATTCTTTTATTTTAAATCTTAAATCAAATTCTCTACCAAACTCAGGTTTGTTAGGATGTGAATTTGAAGGAAGAAAACTTTGTGGAAGTGAAGTGATTCAGATATCTGGCAATGGTCTTGGCAATAAATGGAACTATGAAATCTAGGGTGAGTCATAAGTTGGGTGATAGGGCAAAGGTCCCGGGAGCATTGAGGAAAGTGTGGTAAAAGAAATCACTATCTGAGAGGGCTAATAAGGGTACAATTGAAAGCATAGTATCCTTCATGGTGTTCTATGGATGCAAGGCATAGGGTATAGATGAGAATGCATGGAAGAAGGAGAATGTGATAGAAAGGAAATGTTTTAGGAAAACAAGTGATGTCATGAGGGTTCAAGTAAGAAATGAAAGGATAGGAGTGCACATAGACACAGACAACATCACAACACTTTATGACCTGTGGTCCCAGCCAGTACATATGGCCAGCTTTCTGAGTGTATGAGTTTGGAAGACTGTGTGAAACAGTGAAATTAAGAAAAAATTGTGAACAAAAGCAAGGGTATTAGGTGTAGCAGTGCAAAGGGACAGGCTTGTTGGGATTCTGACCATGAGTGGAAGAAATTTGGAAGAAGTCAGGTGTTTTAGATACCTGCGTGTGGACATAGCAGGGTGGGTGAAGGCTGAGGGGGCATTGAGGAATGTGTGGTAATAGAGGTCATAATCTGGTAAGGCAAAAATGGGTATGTTTGAAAGTATTGTTGTCCCAACAATGTTGTATTGATGTGAAGCTTGGGCTGTAAGTGAGAATGAGTGAAGGGTAGATGGGTTGGAAATGAAATGTTTGAGGACAATATGTCATGTGAGATGGTTTGATGAAATAGTAAAAGGAGTAAGAGAAGATATGATAAGAAGAAGAGTGGGATTGAGAGGGCTGAAGAGGGTGTGCTGAAATCATTTAAACATATAGAGAGAGTGAGTGTGGAGAGGTTGGCAAAGAAGATATATGTCAGAAGTGGAGGGGACAAGGAGAAAGGGGAGACCAGATTGGAGATGGAAGGATGAAGTGAAAAAGATATTTTGAGTGCTTCCGGCCAGAACATGCAGGAGGGTGAGGGGCGTGCAAGGAATAAAGTGAATTAGAATGATGTAGTATACCAGGGTCGACATTCTGTCAATGGACTGAACCAGAGCATGTGAAGCATCCGGGATAAACCATGGAAAGGTCTTTGGGGCCTGGCTGTGGATAGGGAGTTCTGGTCTCAGTACATTACACATGACAGCTAGAGACTGAGTGTGAATGAATGTGGCCTTTTTTGTCTTTTTTCATGGCACTACCTCACTGACACGGAGTGGCGATGCTGTCTCCTGTGGGGCAGGATGGTGCCAGGAATGGATGAAGGCAAGCGAGTATGAATAGATACGTGTTTATATATGAATATGGCTGTGGATTTGGAAAGGGAGCTGTGGTTTCGGTGCATTATACATAACGGCTAGAGAGTGTGTGTTAACGAATGTGGATTTTGTTGTCTTTTCCTAGTGCTACCTCGCACACGTGTGGGGAGAGGGGGGGTGTCATTTCATCTGTGGCGGAATGGTGATGGGAATGAATAAAGGCAGCAAGTATGAATTATGTACATGTGCATATATGTATATGTCTGTGTATGTATATATATGTATATTTTGAAATTTCCAGCCCCCCGCTCCCTCCCCTTTTAGTCACCTTCTAAGACATGCAGGGAATACGTGGGAAGTATTCTTTCTCCCCCATCCCCAGTGAGGATATACACACACACACACACACACACACACACACACACACACACACACACACACACACACTGGTGGATAGGGGAGGAAAAATACTACGCACGTATCAGGTACATGTACAAGGTGACTATCATGTACAAGGTGACTATAAGGGGTGGGAAAGGGAAGTGCTGGAAATCCTCCCAAACTGGTATTTTCCACAGAAGGGACAGAGAGAAAAGCCAAATGAAGTGTTTTCTTCTAAGGTTTAGTCATCTGTTACTGACCCCTCCTTGCTTACTGTAAGAAAATAGTGATCATATATGAAAGAATACATATAAGCAGAAACCTTGTAAAAGGGGTTGGATCTCTGCCATGAAACTAAGTACTCTCTCTTGCTACATACAGGTTGTTTGTCCAATTTTCACCTCAGAGATGGTGGAGATTAGTGTCATGACCATAGACCAGAATGTCTGGGCACAAAAATTCTGTTCTTTTTGTAAAGGTCATGGAAGTCAGTGTTAAACTTACTGGCTTCAAGATTTTAGTTCCTAAATCTGTAGCATGAAAGTAGGCAAAAAATGTCCCTAGTGAGAGAGAGAGAGAGAGAGAGAGAGAGAGAGAGAGAGAGAGAGAGAGAGAGAGAGAGAGAGAGAGAGAGAGAGAGTACTGTAATGGAGATATATCATTTTGCCTGCAAGAGTTGATGTAATTTCTCACAAAGTGACCAACATCCAAAGGATTTCTATCTTCAGAATTTTATGTTCATTTTCTCAAGCATGTATGTAAAAGAAAATATAGAGATAGCTGAATGTATGCTCTGATACACATTGTTTTCCATTCTGCATAGATGTATTTCCTATTTGTATAGGTATCTTTTTGAGTTTTCTGAGAGAATTGGAAGAATCATTTGTAACTGAATTGAGATATTCAAAAGTTTTTGTAGCTTTTTTCATTGCAAGAACAATTACTGGTAGCTCTGTAATAACAAACAAGAATGCATTTCAAAACTTTTGGCTGTGGGATTTCATATTATTTCCATTCCAGTTTAGAGTAGTTTGTTGAGATCCTTTTTACCTTTATTTCAGCAAAGATGGGAGCTTTTGATGGCTTTTGATCTTGGTTTTACAGGAAGAAAGTTAGCCTAATTCACAGGAATCTCTCATAATTTTAGGATAGCTTTTATTGGTAGAATAATTCAAACATAAAGTTTCTTTCTAAAACAGATGGTTAAACATTGGTATAAGGTGACTTTCATACAGTCCTGGCACACTTCTTTAGTTCATCATCATTAGTGTCCAATCCAGATCCTGAAAAAGTCAATACAATACTCGTATGAGAGATTGAATAATAGAAAGTTTGTCCCTCCAGGCCCTTTTAAGCCACTGTCTGCAGGGAACATTTTTGTGTCAATGTGGCAATCCTTTCACAACCAGGGCTGACTGCTAAACCTCATGGTGTAAGGAAATTGTCTTTTTCCATGTCTTTTTTTAAGTAATCTATAATTAGTTGAGAGTAGAAAAAGAGTTTTGTAGAATTCAACATACAGTTCATACATTACCTATAATATATACCTTTGCTCAGATTTGCTCTGGATGTGGTACTGTAAGGAGGGGAATGACTCAGATCAAAGGTCAATTTTTGCTGAGGGCAAGGTATTTTGTAAGAGACTCGTTCATGTGGGTATGATCTTTGATGCTCTTATAGTTCATGGTGGATGTTAGAAATGTAGACTGAGCCCTTTGAGAATCCAATTCTTTTCACAATCCCTTTTGTGATGAGAAGTAATTCTTAAAAACTATTTGTGGAGCCCTCACAGTAACAGACAAGAGGCAGAGACTCTATAGAACAGTGAAAGATATAGGTTGATTGCCTGGTGATGCCACCTGACTATCCATGTCCATAAGTTTATGGTTTGCTTTATGATTACTAAGGCTCCATGAAGGGCCTCATGCATATCTGGTACCAAAGAGGTGAAATCCAAAAGGATGCATTCTTTGTGGGGGCATAATGTTATTTGAACCCAATCATGGTTAAGTGCTCCCTTTGATGCTCAAAGGGCTCTGCGTAGAGAAATAATTTACATGTGTTTTGAGACTAAGCCTTTGGTTCTTGTTTTTTTCTTAAGGTGGAACAACAGGAAGCTTAGGGGGCGGCAGTGGCAGCAGTGTCGGGACTTTAGGGGGTTATGGAAGTCACTACCCACCTCCTCCTAGTATACCCTCCATGGAAGGGGCTACAGCTCTTGATCCTGCTGAGATGAAATATTCCTGCACGATGGACTTCCGTTCTCAGGGGGGTGAGTAAAATAGAAGCAACATATTCATTGCAGTCATGAGTCTAGTTTTGGTGCATTATGCATGGTAGCTGGAGAGTGGATGTGAGCAAAGGAGGTCATTCCTCTGTTTGTTCCTGGGACTACCTTGCTAATGGTGGAATGTGTACAAAATATATAAACACATATGTCCCTAGGGTTGAGTAGAAAGAATTCTACCTTCGTATTCCTTGCATGTCATTGAAGGTGACTAAATGAGGTGAGAAGGGAGCTGGAACCCTCTCCTACCCCTTGTATTCACAAAGAACACAAAGGAATTCAGACACCAACAGACCACTGGGTCCTTTCAAGGCTGTTTGTGATTGTGGATTCCAGAAACTCACAGACTAGTGTGGTGAAAGTTAGAAGGTATACATATAATTCAAAGGTAATAACCTTTGGGAGGGGGCGAAAATTCTGGGGGCCTTGAAGAATGTGTGGAAGTCGAGAACATTATCTCGGAAAGCAAAAATGGGTATGTTTGAAGGAATAGTGGTTCCAACAATGTTGTATGGTTGCGAGGCGTGGGCTATGGATAGAGTTGTGCGCAGGAGGATGGATGTGCTGGAAATGAGATGTTTGAGGACAATGTGTGGTGTGAGGTGGTTTGATCGAGTGAGTAACGTAAGGGTAAGAGAGATGTGTGGAAATAAAAAGAGCGTGGTTGAGAGAGCAGAAGAGGGTGTTTTGAAGTGGTTTGGGCACATGGAGAGGATGAGTGAGGAAAGATTGACCAAGAGGGTATATGTGTCGGAGGTGGAGGGAGCAAGGAGAAGAGGGAGACCAAATTGGAGGTGGAAAGATGGAGTGAAAAAGATTTTGTGTGATCGGGGCCTGAACATGCAGGAGGGTGAAAGGAGGGCAAGGAATAGAGTGAATTGGAGCGATGTGGTATACCGGGGTTGACGTGCTGTCAGTGGATTGAATCAAGGCATGTGAAGCGTCTGGGGTAAACCATGGAAAGCTGTGTAGGTATGTATATTTGCGTGTGTGGACGTATGTATATACATGTGTATGGGGGGGGGGGGTTGGGCCATTTCTTTCGTCTGTTTCCTTGCGCTACCTTGCAAACACGGGAGACAGCGACAAAGTATTAAAAAAAAAAAAAAAAAAAAAAAAAATAACCTGCAAATTGTCAGTGTGGGTAAGAAGGCACAATAATGTTAGTCTTAGACTTGAAGTGAAATACTTATCCAGTCTATTCTTAAATGTATCTGTAGTTCTGCTTTCAGCCACCATAATTGACAAATCATTCCAAGTGTTAACAATTTCTTTTGAAGAAAAATTGTATGCCTCATCCAACATAAAATGTTTGCCCACAATTTTGTATCCATTACTGCAAGTGAAATCAGACAAATGAAGTCCTAAATAACCTGACAACTTAAGATATAAAGTCTTCGATCATTTTTATTACTTGTCCTAGATCATCTTTTAGCCTTCTCTTTCATAAGCTTTATAGATTTAAGTTGTAGAATGTGCTCTGGTAAGATTTGTTTCTCAGCCTGGGAATCATTTTAGTAGCTCAACACTTAACTCGTCTTCTGTTTATGTTTTTCAGCATAGTAATGAGCAACTGCTGAAGTGCAGAACACCTGCCCATATCTTAGGAACAAGGCTCTTTGCTACCCCCACCAGTATCTGAGGAACAAGGCTCCTCGCCTCCCTCAATGGTATATGAGGAACAGGGCTCTTAGCCTCCTCCATTAATTTTAGAGGAAAAAGTCTTCTCGTTTTCCCCACCAGTACTTGAGGAATGAGGCTCCACACTTTCCCCTTTAGTACCTGAGGAACAATGAAATATTTATCATTTAATGTATAGAAGATGGTCTTTTTACATATTTCTGCTTGAGGTTTAACAGTTGGTTATGGAGTGGTTTGGGTGGGAGGGTCTTGTGCTGATGTTAAATAGTGAGTGCCATTCAGAGTGATGTGATATTGTATTGGAAGTATCTTTGCTTCATTTTGCAGTTGTTAAATGTTTTTGTTGTTAAGCAGGTGGTGGTTGTTTAGAGTGCTTTGTTTTGTTCACTTTCTTGTACCTAATTACTTGTCCCTCCTTGGTAAATATAGCATTAGGAACAAAGAACAATGTCCTTATTTGCACACACTTAGTCCGTAGCTTTCATGTATGATATTTATTGAGCCTACCATCCACAGACATATCCCACATACCGCTCCAGTGTTAACCTTGACCACTTCATATGGCATGATTCAGCTCATTGAAGCATATTGAATCACTGATGTGCCTCACCAATCTAGATTGCTCATCGTCACTTCATGAGTGCCTATTTCCCTAGTAGATAAAACCTGCCTTCACCCCGTTCAGTACTGATAACAGTAATTATTATAGGGGAGAAAGAATACTTCCCAAGTATTCCCTGCGTGTCGTAGAAGGCGACTAAAAGGGGAGGGAGCGGGTGGCTGGAAATCCTCCCCTCTCGTTTTTTTCAATTTTCCAAAAGAAGGAACAGAGAAGGGGGCCAGGTGAGGATGTTCCCTCAAAGGCCCATTCCTCTGTTCTTAACGCTACCTCGCTGATGTGGGAAATGGCGAATAGTACGAAAGTAAAAGTAAATTTTATCACCATGAGTGATAATAATAATAATAATGATAAGAACTGCATTATTTGATTAATTGCAGCTAAAGGCCAAAATTATACAGAGAACTCACACACAGCATAAACAGTGGGACCATTGAATGCAGATTAGAGGAGTTAGAGAGACAATCTTAACATAAACACTGAAGTGGAAGTCTTTTTACAGTAACAGTGGTTAAGATAGTTGGTGCTCTGGTCTCAGCCTTTGTTAAGTGCATCTTCAGGATGAGGGATTTCAGGTGTTGGGAGGCGACAGTGGCAAAGGCTGGTTCTGTAGCTTCTTGCCAGACTGTTAACAGAGGTCCAGGTGATGGATAATATGAGGGATTGTCTGGAGGACTCTATCTTGGACATCTCTTAATAAGTGGTGTAAAAGTGATGAAGGATGACCATGCATGCACTTTTCTACACCACATCTAGTATCTCATGTGTGGTAGGTAAACCAGGCTTGAAGACATCGATGTTTTAGGGAAAATAAAAGTAGTTTAGATGTTCTTGAATTTAGGTGCAGGAAGACCAAGTGGCTTGAGCTGAGAGGAGTGTTAAAGATGATAGCTAGAAGAATTGCTGATGGTACCCAAGTGTTCAGTTCAGTTTAGTTTACTGTCAAAAGTGACTGAAAATTGTTAGAATGAACAGTCTGAAGGGTGCTAGGGCCTAGTTAGTAGGGAAAAGGACACCGTTAGAAGTAAGGCAGACATGCATGTTCTTAATCTTGGTTTGGTTGGCAATGTCATGGATTGCACTGATCTAGTTCTTGATGCTGTTAAGAATTTTCTGAAGGATTGTATTGCAGGAAGAGCTGTTGTCAATCCCTATACAGTTGGTAGAGTTGTCATTATACTTCCATTCAGCAAGTGCATCCATCAGAGCAATGAGGATGAGGAAACACAAAAGACCCATCTGTGTTTCCTCTAAGATGCCATAGGCGAGGGACTGGTAGGTGGTGATAGCCCCTTAGAAGCATATAACGTGAAAGCACTCACTGAGGAAGTCCACAAACCATGGAATAAGGCTTCACCATGGCTTTGTTGATGATGATGGTTGACATATTTGAAAGCTTTGGTTAAGTCCTTTAAGGTGATAGCCTCAGTTTAGGTTACAGTACTGTAGATGGCGTCCAGGAAGTAGTAGTCTTGATTATACCAGTTTGTCATATTTATGTAAACCAAATGAAATACAAAACATTCATAAAATAAACTGGGGATTAGGATGATACCAACGGGTTATTACTCACTGAGAGAATGTGTGTGATTTCATGTTTGGGAAACATGAAATCTTACAATCAGAAAGATACTTTGACTACTGGAGAAAAGTGCTGATGACAGCATGGGTTGCTCTGACGAGTTTGTGAGAGAATTCCTTGTAGAATTATTTTGGAGTAGGTCGATGGATGTGGTGGATTTCTTACCTTGAGTGTATAGCTTTCTCATGACTGCAAATGTATGGACTGACTTAGGATGATGGGGCTTGAAGATAGAGTGGGAGGCATGTAGTGTCAAGGTTAAGGATTCTGTTGCAGATTAAGATGAAGTAATTGTTGAGCTGTTTTTTTTGCTGGAAAGGTAGTTGATTTAGGGAGAGGATGGAATCTTCTTGTGCAGACCACTCAATTTTTTTTTTATTTCTCATCCCACCAGCTAATGTTGGACTGTGACATAGCTTGGTAAGGGTGGCAGTTTCTTCACATTTGTTACTGTTAGAAGTTGATATTGTTGTGATAGAAGTCCTCATCTTGTTGCTGCATTATCCTCTCAGTGTGGGGTGTGATGAAGTCCTGGTCTTGTTGCTGTATTAGCCTGTCAGAGTGGGGTTCATCCAAGGCTTGTCAGCTGGGTATAATCATACAGATCTTCCTGGGGAGAAGTAATTATAGGCTTTCATGATGGTGTTGACATGCGTATCTCAAATATTTTCGCCATCATCCACAGGAGAGTCCAGAGTCCAAAGTGACTCCAAGCCTACATGTCTAATCTAAACATTTGGCCCAAGGGGTTGGTTTGTCTTGTTAGTGGGAGGTACCATAAACCTATGTTTGCATTGCCACCAATTAGTGGTGGATAGGGTGATACGGACGAGGAACCTTACTGACTAAAGTAAGTTCCACAGTTTTGAACCTGTTTGAAAAAGCCTGCAACTGTACCGATAAATGCAAGTGTTCCCTCTGGTCTGTGGTGTTTGAGTCTGATAATAGGGATGAAAGATGAGGGATGTGAAGAGAAGAAAAGAGAAATGAGGTGCTGTGTATCAGAAGGACCTGCATCTTACCAAAAATAGAGGCATTTTCTCATGTGATGAAAGGGGAGGAGAAGGAGAACGAGGATATAAAGAAATTGAATGATGTTAGAAGAAGCAGGGAAGATTCGCATCGTTATGCTTTAGTCTCGAGAGTGCACAATTTACCTTCTCCATCGTATATCCGGAACCTATTTATTGGCCAACCCCAATGGGAAGGGGTAACAACTGGACTGGACTGAGACTTATGCTTGAACCTACATACTCTGAGCTAGTGATGCTTCCCAATTATTTGGGATTCAGAAGAAGGAGAAAATGAGGGAGACTAGAAGCCACATGCTTGCTCCCATAAAGTGTAAACAGTGTTTCCACTTTCTGTTGCACCAGGCCTCTTGAGTCTGAAGTAATGATGGAATAGTTTTGATCCAGAACTCATATACGTGTACAGACAAGACACATATTACAAACTACAAAAGCTTAAATATTTTTTTTTAATCCCCACTCATAAGTAAGACTTTGAGAGAAAAGGGAAAGAATAACAGCAATTGTAAGAGTTTTTAAGTAGGTTATAAATCTGCTTTTTGGAGAGAGAGAGAGAGAGAGAGAGAGAGAGAGAGAGAGAGAGAGAGAGAGAGAGAGAGAGAGAGAGAGAGAGAGAGAGAGATTAGTTAAGTTGCACGAAGGGAAGTGATGACCTGAATAGCTTGGTAGCATTTTGTTTTCACTGATACTGCGCAGAAAAGAAGACCAGAATTCCTAGCAGGGAAGGTGTATGAAATGAGGTGTGGTTCTCGTCACGACTAAACTCCCCGGTTAGGGCAGTAGTACTTCGTTGGTCACTTTTCGTATGCATCCGACAACCAGCCTTTGCAGAGGATGTGTGGTCTTAAGTAAGAATGGTGGCAGACTGACCACGTAGTTAGATGTGTGAAAATTCTGGTCATGGAAGATTGTGTGCTCCCTCATTACAACAGCTCAATGTGGTGCGTGTTCTGTGCAGGATCACATAGGAGACTACCACAGTGATGCCTCTTATTTATCTTGTCTCGCGTGTTTGTGACAAGTCATCCTCTCGTTTTTTTTTTTTTCATCTGTTACTAAGGACATTATATCTGGGATGAAACCTAACTGAACACATATCGCCTAGAATGTACCTGGTCATTTGATAAGACAGTTCGATATACAACTGATAGTGTGTGTGTGTGTGTGTAGCGATGGGAAACGATGCAGATAAAAAACAGGTCATTATTGATGTTCATAGGTTTTTGGAGTTAGGATTCCATGTGTTTAATTGACGGAAAATATAAAAAAAAAAAAATAAGCACGAACATTTGGTGGTGTGTTAGTTGTCAACTCTGACATCAGGAATCTTTGGTGGGGTTGGGAAATAGTGAGACATTAAACCAAGGTTCTTGTACACACCGCAATCTATACTAGGGTGATGGTAACGTGTTCGGTGACATGTAATGATGTTTTTTGATGGTTACTTGTTTGTGAATGTTGAGGAGTTTTACACGTAACTTCCCTTCTTATTCACGCGTGAGAATTTTTTTTTTCTTTTTTACTTTCTGGTCGTGCCTTTTAGTTGATGGGTTCTCTACAGTCTCACTGAAGTGTTTCACGTCAATCTCACGGCTAAGGAACAAAGTCATTAGTATTTTTTATCCTTCGCTTATAACGTAAGAGTTCTTTGTCTCAGTGTTTGCAGCCCCCACATTAATCCCTTTCCATTAAGTCAGTGTGCCTTTAATTTAGGCGTGGTTACCTATTTGTGAAGATGGGGAGGACGTTTTGTGTGTGTGTGTGAGAGAGAGAGAGAGAGAGAGAGAGAGAGAGAGAGAGAGAGAGAGAGAGAGAGAGAGAGAGAGAGAGAGTACATAGGTACTAACTTTGCGTGAGGCTAGGGAAGCTGATAGCGGTCATCACTTATACTTCGCATATGAGCGTTCTTATTTTTACTTGAGATTTTGCCAAAAGGCGGGACAAACGCGTGGCACTCTCTACACTAGAGTTACGAAGAATCAGTGGATATGGCTGGACCGGAATGACACATGACAGCCACTGAAGTGTGTTTGCCCTCTGCGCATGTCACAAACCTTCCTCATACCAAGGCGGGTTGGTACAGGCAATATACCTCTCAGGCCGGTGGCTGCCTACCGGCCACTGCGTACCAAGAAAGAGAGTGGGGGACAGAGAGAGTAAGAGAGAGGGAGAGAGACCGGAGCCACTGTGGCAGACAACCCTTAGTGCGAGACGTTCAACGGTGCCGAGTTAGGATGACGCTGCACAATCGTAGTTTGTGCGAAATGTAATAGATGGCGCGCGGCGCAGTGTGTTGTCGCCGCAGTTATGTGGAACAGTTTATTTATGTAATATTCCACTTGGAATGGGGTACTTTCAGACAAGTGGTACTATAAAATCGTCCGAATTCACGTGGACGGTGGTAATTTGATATTGCCACTGCCATTTGTGAGCGGCAGCGAAATTTCCTCTGCTGGCAACTGCACCAGCTGCAGAGGTAAACAACATTGTTGTAGTCGACATTGCGCAGTGCAACTTTGGCTCGGTGTAAAATCTTCAAAACGGCATTAACTCCTCCAGACTTGTGGATAGCACGCATGACTTACAACCGGTGTAACCTCGGAAGTGTGTAGTGCAGCAAGCGGGTCTCGGAGAAGTGTCCATGGCGATGGTTATTCCTTGAAAGTGCTGGTCATCGGAAAGTCTGGCTAGATGAGCGTGGGGGAGACCCACCTCTGCACTAGTATGGGGGACATGGCGTGAGCCAACCTCTTGGTATGAGTTGTTCATACTTAGAGGTACCTGCGCCAGCCTATGTGCTATACCTTTTGCATCAACTAGTCCCAGGGATACCCTTCACCATCGTAGATATCACTTAGCAGGGCCACTTGGGGGACCTTTAGCTTCATATAGAGTTTCAAGATTTCTGTTTTTGTAAAGAAAATTAGTATTTTATATATACATCACGATGTTAATTGATTACCTGAAGTAGTCCAGGTCAGGTAGTGTGGCAGCAGCTCAGTGAATGATAATTAACTTGCCTTGGAGATTACATATATTACAGTAATTCATAAATAAGCTTTTGTATTTCTACATTGAATCTGGAAAGTGCCTTATAATGCCTTGACATCAATACTACAGAACGTAGTGAAACTAAGAGGAAATTATTTTGTTTTAGGAAGTAGTTTGTATTGCATCAATTTTGTAATTTTAAACGTCACCAAGATATGCCGTGAAGAAATACAGCAGTCATTGAAATACCTCTTAATCATAGAAATTCAAGGACTTACATAATCCCTGAAATACAAACATTCAGGTTGTCCAGTCAATAGGTTATGTAATTTATCTCACAAAAATAAAGCTGTAATGAAAGTAATGTCATAAAGGGTGTGTGCTGATTAGTAACTGCTAAGACTGCTTTGGTGGGGTAAACCTGTATAGTAATGATGTAAAAAGTAGATGGGTAGGATGGGTGGCAGTGAAGATAGCCCACCTGCCATATGCCAGCCACAGGTTCGGGAATCGTTCAGTTTCTTCAACACCTTTGCTAAATTGGTTCCAGGTAATTCAGGTTGTGTTTTACTTTTAATTCAACGTTTGATGTAGCTTTTATGATAATTTACCAGTGTGTCACCACATGCTGTGGCTGCATTGTGATTTGGAGCATAATCTTTTTTAAGAGATGTCAAAGAAGATAAAAGCACGGGTAGTGAGGGTTATGTATGATAGAGGGGATGAGGGAATGGGAATTTAATGTGCAAGTAGGTACTATAGCTAATGTGATAGTAGATAATACATGCATTTTAATGAAAGCTTTTAAAATCTTACCTAACCTATGAAAGTTTCACCTACACCTAGAAGAAATACACAGACATCAAGACTTCTACTGCTCGAAATCTCTTGACCTATTGCTGTGCCTGTTTGTTAACATCCAATCCCTTTTTCGCAGTGTGCAGTCATGGGTATGACTGGCATATTTTGATGAGAGTATATAACTTCAAAATAAATCTTGATCACTAAAAAGGTTAGATGAGGTTGTCATCTTATTTTTTTTGTACAAGTGTATCAGCTACATGATTTTACTTTTAATTTACCTCTCATTATTACCAATATATTACTGTCACTTTATTTGATAACATCCAGTATGACATAATGCCCCAGATCATATTATGCAACTCATCCTCTAAGCAACACAGCATTTCAGAGCAATATTACTCTGTATTCTAATATTGTTGCATAGCTAGACTAGCAAAGTACAGCATATGTAATGATGATGGTAATTCTTTTCTTTTTATGTCTAATTTAGCTCTGCATTGCTATCAGCTTTGGATGTTGTGTGATTTAGTTCTGCAGTGCCAGTTTAGTGTTTAGAGAATACAGTAACAGTTATGTTGTAGTAATGAGAGCCATATGCTGAAATCAGAAAAGAACAGAGTTCTACATATATCATGCTGTGTTGCTCACCACAAAATTTACTGGTAATAGATTCTAAAATATTTTCCATTCTCATTATAGATAATGACACGAAGCTTAGTACCTTTCATCATAAGTGTATTGGTAGTCTAGACTGTATAGCATATTCTTATAAGATATAAGAAAATTAGATATGAAAAGAGATGAAAATGAAAAATAGAATGTGTTGTGAGAAGCAAGTGTTAACAAATAAAGGCAATACAAGAATCATATTTATGTATGAAAACATTTTGACAACTATTGTTTACACAAAACTTTTGTATTTTTCTCCAATGTGCATGTTGACATTAACAGGAAGCAAAATGTGTGTGTGAAAAGTCGCTATCACCTGACAATTAGGAAATGCATACTGTACCAGCACTTGCTTGACAGAAGCAGTACGTTTTACAGTATGCTATTAGTAGGGAGAGGCTGAAGATGTGTCGTAACCAAGCAGTGATGATAGGGTGATCGTTGAGGTACCCCTTTGTTCTGCATAGCTAATGGGTACTTTGTGGGTTTCTGGAGGTACATTGTCAGGGGTGTCATACTGCCATTATGTTATTGCTTTATGGTTTTGTATATCATATCCTTGTACATTAATAGAATAAGCATGTTGTTGCCATTTTTAAAGTGCAGCATCTTAATTTGAAGCTTGAGGTGTCCATCAATGGACTTGACGTATGTCTCTCAAGAGGTACTTAACCCTCTATTTCCCATTGGCCTGGGGGTCTTTCAGAAATGTAATCCCATTGGTTGGCTTGAGAACTCTGTAGATACAGAACAGTTGCTTGCAAGATAAGTAATTTCAACATTTATTTAGTACCCTCAGCCTTGAGGGAAAAGATTTTGCATTCTTTATTATTGAAGATAGCAATGTTTTGGAAATCTTGGCTTTCGTTCTTTGGATAACCTTTTTACTTGTTAGTCAGGTCAGCAAATACCTGTAAAGCCCCGATTGATTTCTGTTCTCTTTTCCTCACTTTATTTCTTTCTTTTGAGATGACCTTTGATTGTGGCATACTTTTGATGCATATCTTTTTTTTTCCATTAAGGTATATTTTAGTGATTTGTATTAAAACAAATTCTTTGTTATCTTTTTGTGCTTTAAAAGCATATTTTATTTTTTGTTTGTTTATCATTTCCAGAGGTGTCTGGCTCTGGTGTGGAGCATGTCCAACACAACCACACATATCATATGTCCCCAGAAGGCCCATCTGGGCTTTCACGACCAACCACAAGAGATAAACCAAGGAGTAAGTAATATATTTAAGTTTCAAATGTTCTTAGACTTTATTTCAAAATATAATTCTCATGTATTTCAAAATGTAATACTTTTTCCCCCAGTCTCTTTAGACTCTTGAAACATTGTCTCATTCTCTGTAATTTTACAACTTTTTGTCCTGCTGTGCAAAGTTGAACTCAACAGTTTTTATTGCATTATATACATTTGTATTTCATATAGTTTTTCCTTTAGTTTATATAGATTTAGTGTTATCCTTCAAATTACTTTTCAACTTAATGCAATCTCCATCCACTAATATTTTCCCTCATTTGTCCTTTGTTTTTTGTCTTTGTTCATTTATGGTCTTTGAATTAAGAATAGTGCTTGATATACTTATTATACTTGAAACTTGTCTAAATTAGAACTATCGTAGCACTACTGTGAATGAGTAGTTTTGTACTTACCATGAATTAGCCTGACTATTGTAGACACATATTTGAGTAAAGGAGATGAATGTAGATGTTACATCTCTGACCATTCATACTAGGATGATTGAATTTCTATTTAGGACATAAACTGGGAAATGGAATTCTTTTAGCAGAATTTAGAACTTTGCGACTAGGTTCATTGAAATCCATGATGTGAGTTAGTGCATGGGTGGCATTGGCAGGGGTAGAAAAAGAAGCTTAGACAAGAGAGAGAGCAGGTTTAATTAGAAGTTTCAAAAAGCTGAAAAACTTTGGGTTGTTTTGCCTGTGGTATAGCAAACAACCATCATACATATAAAGGGTTTAAAAGAATGAGAAACAGATAGCTTACTGAATACATTATTCACATAGTTAAATGCAGTTTTAGTATATATCAGTAGGCAATTTGTGTCCTTATCAGCTCCCTTGAGGTGGTGGTGTTATGGTGGCATATTGGATACTTTGCCAACCCCCTAACCATCACAGTGTTCTGTGGGCTAGCTTATTCCTTTGTAAATTAGTTTTGCTGAGACCTTCTTCCACTGTGTCCTATCTTTGTTACCTTGCATTTATTCAATTTCATTGACTGTGTATCGTACCAGCTCTAGAGCTTGTTTCAAGTCCCGTTGTAAGATAATATAATTTGTCTTTCTTCACTTTTCTTATGACCTTTGCATCATATGCAAGCATATTCAGTTATGGGTCCAGTTCCTCTGGTAAGTATTATACATATATCATGGTTAGTAAATGTCTATTTGGCTTGGCACTGGTGACCTTCCCTATTTTGGGAGGGTTCTTCTAACTTAAATCCTTATTTCTCTTATACTAAGATAATTTTCTAGCCATTATGGAGTCTCCCTTTAAATCCATCCTGAAAATCGCATATCACTTCCAGCTTCCACTTTAGTACAGGTTCAAATGCCTTCAGTTAGTTCAGGAACACTATCCATCCTTTGCGTACATTTGTCTAAAATGAAGCTCTTCTTCTTATTGTATGTGTTTGTGTACAAACATGGTATTAGAAACAGTTTTTAAAATATATGTGTGCATTTGAATTCTGCTTTTCACGATTTATTTTTTCTCCATACAGATCGTAAAAATGATCCTGAACGAACAATGACCCGAGATGAAAAGCGTGCAAGGGCCATGAACCTCCCCATAACATGTGACGATATCATCAACTTACCAATGGATGAATTCAATGAGCGCATCTCTAAGTATGATCTGACTGAGGCGCAGCTCTCCCTCATCCGAGATATCCGTCGTCGTGGCAAAAATAAGGTATGCATTTTTGATAAGTGAAGGTCATTAAGAGAACTGTGGTTAAGCAGTTTTACTTCCAAATTTAAACTTTTATTTAAAGTTTTAGATTATGTATTCAATATTTTTGTACATTCTCTCAAGATGCACTGATGAGTAGCTCCTATCACTGTGCAAACAGTGATATGTGCTCTCTTTCAGATGCCCAGAAGTGAACTTCATGGAATTTAACAATATGTATTTGTGCTAGAAAGTTATGGAACAACAAGAATACATCAGTGATACCATATAAATGCCTAACAGAAAGAATGATTGAAAGTGAAACTGTGAAAGATATGGGTGTCATCATAAATGAGGAATTATAATTTGGAGAACATTTTGAGAAGATAGTGCTATTGAACTAAGCATTGAGTTGTATGATTTAGAAATCTCTCTCTAAAAGGGACAAAAAAACTACAGATGAAGATGTTTAATGTTGGAGAGAAAGAATTCTTCTTTCCTGTTTCCTGCATTTTATATGTGGTAACTAAAGGGGCAGGAGCATTTAGCTAGAAATCCCCTCCTTGTATTTCAGTTTTTAAAAGATGAAACAGGAGCCAAGTAGTGAGTACTCATCCACCTCGAAGGATGAGGCTGGCATGTCTAAGTGTGTGTGGATGTAACCATGATGAGAAGAGAGGAGAGATGGGCAGTATGTTTTAAGAAAGAAACCTAGACATTCTGGCTTTGAGTGAAACAAAGCACAAGAATAAAGGGGGAGAATGGTTTGGAAATGCCTTTGGATTACGTAAATTCGGGGTTAGAGAGGAGAAGAGCTAAGGAAAGAGTAGTACTACTGCTGAAGCAGTTGTGGGAGTGTGTGAAACAGTGGAAGGAAGTAAAGTGTGGTATGATGTGCGTGAAAATGAAAGTGGATAGCAAGATCATGAAAGGCAAGTGTTTGGAAGCAGTTGAGTAAGTGTGTCAGCAATTTTGATGTAAGAGAACAGTTATTAGTGATAGGCTATTTAAATGCAGAGGTGAGTCATGTGGCTGTTGAGGATATAATTTTGGGTCGTGGGGTATTCAGTATTATGAATGGAAATGGTGAACAGCTTGTGGAGTTGTGTGCTGAAAAAGGACAGGTGATTAGGAATATCTGGTTTAAAAAGAGGGACACAAAAGTATACGTATAAGAGAGATGGTCACTAGGCCATCTCCCCTACAAATGGGATTACAGCTTTGAAGTTTGTAGTCCAGTTTTTACTTTTCCATAAGAAGGAACAGAGAAGGGGACCAATTGAGGATTTTTCCTCTAAGGCTCAGGCCTCTGGTCTTTAGGCAACCCTGCTAATGCAGGAAATGGCGAATATGTATGAAAGATTTTTTTATTAAATATTGTAATGTTATATTAACCATAAGTGTAAGGTGTACACAGATGTACATACAAAAATTACTTATTATGTTAGCCCTATGCTTACACTTATAGCAGCTGATTATGGTGGAATTCATGAAGAAGCAATCTTTTCTTTAATTACCTAATGTTCCCTTTTTTGTGTTTCGTAGTCTTAATCATTGTTTTACACATTGTTCTCTTACACTCTGCTGTAAATTTCGTTAGCCCTATGCTTACACTTATAGCAGCTGACTATGGCGGAATTCATGAAGAAGCAATCTTTTCTTTAATTACCTAATGTTCCCTTTTTTTTGTTTCGTAGTCTTAATCATTGTTTTATACATTGCTCTGTTACACTCTGCTGTAAATTACATAAAGCATGAGCTTAAAATGAAAATGAAAGTACATATTTGTACATACAAAATGGGTTACTACATTAGCCACATACCCATAGTTACAATGACCATCTGCAACTGAACTCTTTCTGAGGAACTGATCTCTTTTTTTGTTACATAATAACATTCTCTGTATTTTCTCACCTTCTTAGTCTTATTACTTGTTTTATACATCATTTTATGCATTTTATACATCATTTTATGCATATAGCAGTAGATTACATTAACATAAGCATAAAGTTAGGGAGTGAACGCGTCCTTACATTGATTGCATTGTGAAGCAGTCTCATTTTTAGTATACAATAACATTATTTTTTGCTTAGTTACTTAGTCTTAATTTTGTTATATATTGTTTTGTTACATTTTGCTGTAACCTAATGAACCAGTACTTTAAGGTGGACAAGAATGTACATGTGTGATCATACAAATATGAGTCACTGCGTCAGATGCATGCCCACACTTTTACAATAAACAACGATGGCCATACTCATGAGAAAGCAACATCTTCTTCAGTTATACAATAATATTCTTTATGTTTGCTTAGATCCAGTTTTGATTTTTTTTTATATTACAAGAAAGATACCCGGAAAGTATTTACACAGACATAAAAATTTATACAGACATATGTTACTGTGTAAAGTGACTGACCATGGAGTACCCAGATGACCACAGTACTTAACGGCAGAGTGGGTTTTCCGAACCATGGGAGATTTTCAAACTATAGATTGCCTCACTGAAGATATTTCACTGTAATATGAAAGAATGAGATAAGTAAATCTAGAAGAATTCCTTGTCGTAAATGAGAAGAGCTTATGTGACATACATTTCTGTTTGATGCTTTTTACATATGACTAGGAATTCTTGATTCCTTCATCTAAGAGCTTATTCAGAAAGATGGTGTGACTTTTGTGCATTTTCCATAATGAAATAAAAATCTTGCTCAAGGTTAGCCATAATGTCATTAATGATAGACTTTTTTTTTTTTTTTTTTTTTTTATACTTTGTCGCTGTCTCCCGCGTTTGCGAGGTAGCGCAAGGAAACAGACGAAAGAAATGGCCCAACCCCCCCCATACACATGTATATACATACGTCCACACACGCACATATACATACCTACACAGCTTTCCATGGTTTACCCCAGACGCTTCACATGTCTTGATTCAATCCACTGACAGCACGTCAACCCCGGTATACCACATTGCTCCAATTCACTCTATTCCTTGCCCTCCTTTCACCCTCCTGCAAGTTCAGGCCCCGATCACACAAAATCTTTTTCACTCCATCTTTCCACCTCCAATTTGGTCTCCCTCTTCTCCTCGTTCCCTCCACCTCCGACACATATATCTTCTTGGTCAACCTTTCCTCACTCATTCTCTCCATGTGCCCAAACCATTTCAAAACACCCTCTTCTGCTCTCTCAACCACGCTCTTTTTATTTCCACACATCTCTCTCACCCTTACGTTACTTACTCGATCAAACCACCTTACACCACACATTGTCCTCAGACATCTCATTTCCAGCACATCCATCCTCCTGCGCACAACTCTATCCATAGCCCACGCCTCGCAACCATACAACATTGTTGGAACCACTATTCCTTCAAACATACCCATTTTTGCTTTCCGAGATAATGTTCTCGACTTCCACACATTCTTCAAGGCTCCCAGAATTTTCGCCCCCTCCCCCACCCTATGGTCCAATTCTGCTTCCATGGTTCCATCCGCTGCCAGATCCACTCCCAGATATCTAAAACACTTCACTTCCTCCAGTTTTTCTCCATTCAAACTCACCTCCCAATTTACTTGACCCTCAACCCTACTGTACCTAATGACCTTGCTCTTATTCACATTTACTCTTAACTTTCTTCTTCCACACACTTTACCAAACTCCGTCACCAGCTTCTGCAGTTTCTCACATGAATCAGCCACCAGCGCTGTATCATCAGCGAACAACAACTGACTCACTTCCCAAGCTCTCTCATCCCCAACAGACTTCATACTTGCCCCTCTTTCCAAAACTCTTGCCTTTACCTCCCTAACAACCCCATCCATAAACAAATTAAACAACCATGGAGACATCACACACCCCTGCCGCAAACCTACATTCACTGAGAACCAATCACTTTCCTCTCTTCCTACACGTACACATGCCTTACATCCTCGATAAAAACTTTTCACTGCTTCTAACAACTTGCCTCCCACACCATATATTCTTAATACCTTCCACAGAGCATCTCTATCAGCTCTGTCATATGCCTTCTCCAGATCCATAGATGCTACATACAAATCCATTTGCTTTTCTAAGTATTTCTCACATACTTTCTTCAAAGCAAACACCTGATCCACACATCCTCTACCACTTCTGAAACCACACTGCTCTTCCCCAATCTGATGCTCTGTACATGCCTTCACCCTCTCAATCAATACCCTCCCATACAATTTACCAGGAATACTCAACAAACTTATACCTCTGTAATTTGAGCACTCACTCTTATCCCCTTTTCCTTTGTACAATGGCACTATGCACGCATTCCTCCAATCCTCAGGCACCTCACCATGAGCCATACATACATTAAATAACCTTACCAACCAGTCAACAATACAGTCACCCCCTTTTTTAATAAATTCCACTGCAATACCATCCAAGCCTGCTGCCTTGCCGGCTTTCATCTTCCGCAAAGCTTTCACTACCTCTTCTCTGTTTACCAAATCGTTTTCCCTAACCCTCTCACTTTGCACACCACCTCGACCAAAACACCCTATATCTGCGACTCTATCATCAGACACATTCAACAAACCTTCAAAATACTCACTCCATCTCCTTCCCACATCACCACTACTTGTTATCACCTCCCCATTTGCGCCCTTCACTAAAGTTCCCATTTGCTCCCTTGTCTTACGCACTTTATTTACCTCCTTCCAGAACATCTTTTTATTCTCCCTAAAATTTAATGATACTCTCTCACCCCAACTCTCATTTGCCCTTTTTTTCACCTCTTGCACCTTTCTCTTGACCTCCTGTCTCTTTCTTTTATACATCTCCCACTCAATTGCATTTTTTCCCTGCAAAAATCGTCCAAATGCCTCTCTCTTCTCTTTCACTAATACTCTTACTTCTTCATCCCACCACTCACTACCCTTTCTAATCAACCCACCTCCCACTCTTCTCATGCCACAAGCATCTTTTGCGCAATCCATCACTGACTCCCTAAATACATCCCATTCCTCCCCCACTCCCCTTACTTCCATTGTTCTCACCTTTTTCCATTCTGTACACAGTCTCTCCTGGTACTTCCTCACACAGGTCTCCTTCCCAAGCTCACTTACTCTCACCACCTTCTTCACCCCAACATTCACTCTTCTTTTCTGAAAACCCATACAAATCTTCACCTTAGCCTCCACAAGATAATGATCAGACATCCCTCCAGTTGCACCTCTCAGCACATTAACATCCAAAAGTCTCTCTTTCGCACGCCTGTCAATTAACACGTAATCCAATAACGCTCTCTGGCCATCTCTCCTACTTACATAAGTGTACTTATGTATATCTCGCTTTTTAAACCAGGTATTCCCAATCATCAGTCCTTTTTCAGCACATAAATCTACAAGCTCTTCACCATTTCCATTTACAACACTGAACACCCCATGTATACCAATTATTCCCTCAACTGCCACATTACTCACCTTTGCATTCAAATCACCCATCACTATAACCCGGTCTCGTGCATCAAAACCACTAACACACTCATTCAGCTGCTCCCAAAACACTTGCCTCTCATGATCTTTCTTCTCATGCCCAGGTGCATATGCACCAATAATCACCCACCTCTCTCCATCAACTTTCAGTTTTACCCATATTAGTCGAGAATTTACTTTCTTACATTCTATCGCATACTCCAACAACTGGCAAATGGCAAAAATTAGTTGTTCATTAAGCAGAACAGACATCTGTGCAGTCTGACAGCAGAGAACATCTGTATAATATTTTGAAACGAACATGTCATGAGCCATGTTTAGTGATCTCAGGTTCTGTGACTTATTCTAAACTTTTAGAAAGGCAGTGTCCATCTGGCATCTTTCTTTTCTGTCAAAGGTATTCATTGTGGCCAGGCCTTGTATGAAATGAGGGAAATAAAAGAATAGTATTTTAAGAGGATAAGGTAAAAAAAGAAAAGGAAAAGTGGAGTTAGGTACATGGTATAAACTAGGAAAAGATATAAAGTTTAACCTGGTATTTTAATTTTGCTGAGAAAAAGCAAGACCACCAGTTGTGGCATAGAGTTTGTAAGATTATTTCAGGTTCTTCAAGATCTATAATTCAGGATGAATGTTTGTATGTGGCCTTCATATGAACAAGCAGGAGCATAGATTTTACTAACAAAGTTCTATCCATGATTTCTTGACATATTTTTCACTTGCTTTTATGTATTTTAGGTAGCTGCTCAGAATTGTCGCAAACGTAAACTCGACCAGATTCTGCACTTGGCAGATGAAGTGAAGGCAATTCAGAACCGCAAGAATGAACTTTACAATGAGTTTGAATACTTGAACAGTGAACGGTCTCGTATTAAACACAAATTTTCAATGTTGTATCGACACATCTTTCAGGTATGTATTAACTTGACTTTATAAAAATTTTCTTTTTCAGTGCCTTAAGGTACCTTAGGGTTTTCCTTACCACCACCACCATAATATTGTTCAGAATACAGAATTCAAAAAAGTTGTATGACAACAGTAAGTTTAAGAAATGTGGCCCCATAAGTGTAGAACCCCCTCCCAAATGTGTTTTATTACAAGGTGTAATTAAACTTATATTTATTGAACAAACCTATATTTATGCTTGTCCACACTGAGAGAAAATATTTAAAGCTTTTTGGCTAAAACTTTTACTATGTTACAAATTCATCAGTGATTAAGGTCATTTTACTGTTAGGTGGATTTACTACTCCACCCCAGAAAGAGCTAGTAATCCATGCGTTTGTGTGCCTGAAGATCTTAACTCACTGGCTTAACAAAATGTGACTTTTGAAGCTAAATAATTCAGGCTGGGAATCCTTAGCACAGTGTGCTTTTATGCTGATTCATACCTTTCTGCTTTATACACACTCCTGGACACAGACACCAACTTATGCAGTTTCTCGCCCAAATCTGCAAACAGTACCTTATCAGCAGACAATAACTAAATCATGATTATAATAACCGTAACAGTTTTTTGTTTTAGAATAGTCTGCCCCACTTTAATTTATATTTGTTTGTCTTCATTTTTTTTTTAGAGTCTACGTGATCCTGATGGTAATCCATATTCTCCACATGAATACTCATTGCAACAGTCAGCAGATGGAAGTATTCTCCTAGTTCCTCGGTCATCTCCCACTCACTCCATGGACCCAAGCACAAGTAATAAACCTAGAGGCAAGGAGGATCCCAAGCAGTGAGCTACATTCCTTACCCCCCCACTACACTGCTTGACCTAATTATCTAGGATCCACCTCAGTGGAATAAACCATTTTGAACATCAAATTGATAGTGCACTAGAACTCATCTTTGCTTCATAAGTCTAAGTAGAGTGCTGCAAAACCTGCCATGGTGCTACCACACCAAGTTCAGTGTTATATAAATACCAGTAGAATCCTCCATGGTGCTGTAATATTTCTTGAAACTTGAATCTTTATGATTTAAATCGGTGAGAAGCTTGTATGTTACTGTGCTGTATGTATTATAGTAATTCACAAGAATAAGGAGCTGAAGTATTTTGACTTGTGATGTCTATGGTGTTGAAGAGCTTTGTCAGAATGCAGTGATTTATGGATGATATTTTGCCAGATTACCAGTAACACATTTCAAGCTAAAGTTGATCATGTTATAGCTAACCTTTCTTGAATCACTATATTTTTTACCTTGAAAATTACTACCAAACTAATTCTACATGAGGCTAAGAGGCTGTGATAATATGAGTAAAGCTGTTTCATGCAGATAACAAAAAAGATCTCTTAAAGTATTTCACAACTCAGAGAGTTCTTATTCTTCGTATCACAGCTCACACATAACATGTTAAATTTTTAAGTATAGGAATTTCAGGTGTAACTTCTTGTAGAACAGGCAGTGATAATACCTCTGTGAAGTAGATAATTTGCTGTCAAGCATCTTAGTCATGTAAAAAATAGGCATCTCTGTTCCCTTGAGTGGGTAGTGTGCCACAGTGGGGCAAGGGGGGATTAGGAAATTATAATCAGTGCAAAAATGAAACTGTCTAGACAATGTAAATATAGAGAACATGGTTTTAAGGACCATCTTGATATGTATTGATCTCACATTTATGTATTTGGCTAAATTTTATGCAAAATTTTTAAAGCTTCACTCTCAGTAAAAATGTTCTAAAGTCAGAATTATTGTTCATTGATTTATTGATATAATTTTGTAAAAGTTTCTGTTGGTGTTCCTCCAGATGAATACCATTCTTCATAACTCCAATAACATGCTGCTTCTCAGGTACAAGGATACATAGTTCAATACATGTAAGTCATTTGAAAGGTAGTTGATTACTGTGTTTTAGGATTACTTCAAAAGATAGTATAAGAATATATGGTACAAAGTTCTCTTGAAAGGAAAGAATAATTTGTTGGACTAAATTCATCTGCTTATAGTTGTCACTACAAGTTTATGCATGGTTTTACTGGGAGACAAGTAATTGTTTTAACATCTTATAAACCTTAACCATGATTTTGCAGCCATTGGTGTGTATGTGTGTGTGTGTGCACACGTTTGGAGCTTCGAGGCTGTGCAACAATCAGAAGCACGGAAATTCTGAGCTCCTTTGGAGTGAGACATTCCTTGACAAGACTGAAGTAATACAGCTTTGCAGATGTTTTTTTCATGGTGTAACTAGAAGTTGGAGTTTAGTGACATCTATTAATTTACATACATGCATGTGTAACGATGTTGCAACTTCAGGACCTCCCGTCTAAAGGATTCTGGAGTTTTAAGAATGTGCTTCAGTGCTTCACTAAGGACCAGGGACAAGATGGACTCCTGTGAAGTGAGAAAACTTATACAGCTTTGCCAAAGATGACTTTTCTCTTGGGGTGTAACCTAAGGTAGGCAGAGTCTGGTAGTGGACTGAAGTAGGGCATTAGAAGTGTCCAAGGGAAATCGGGGAAAGTTTCGTGGGGCTGGGGTTTCAGTGCATTATGCATGACAACTAGAGAATGTATGTAAACAAATGAGGCCTTTTCTTGTTCCTGGTGCTACTTTGCTAACACAAAAAATAGCAAATGACTATGAAAGGTATATATATATATTATATATATATATATATATATATATATATATATATATATATATATATATGGGGTTGTTAGGGAGGTGAATGCAAGAGTTTTGGAAAGAAGGGCAAGTATGAAGTCTGTTGGGATGAGAGAGCTTGGGAAGTGAGTCAGTTGTTGTTCGCTGATGATACAGCGCTGGTGGCTGATTCATGTGAGAAACTGCAGAAGCTGGTGACTGAGTTTGGTAAAGTGTGTGAAAGAAGAAAGTTAAGAGTAAATGTGAATAAGAGCAAGGTTATTAGGTACAGTAGGGTTGAGGGTCAAGTCAGTTGGGAGGTAAGTTTGAATGGAGAAAAACTGGAGGAAGTAAAATGTTTTAGGTATCTGGGAGTGGATCTGGCAGGGGATGGAACCATGGAAGCGGAAGTGAATCATAGGGTGGGGGAGGGGGCGAAAATCCTGGGAGCCTTGAAGAATGTTTGGAAGTCGAGAACATTATCTCCGAAAGCAAAAATGGTTATGTTTGAAGGAATAGTGGTTCCAACAATGTTGTATGGTTGCGAGGCGTGGGCTATGGATAGAGTTGTGCGCAGGAGGGTGGATGTGCTGGAAATGAGATGTTTGAGGACAATGTGTGGTGTGAGGTGGTTTGATCAGGTAAGTATGTAAGGGTAAGAGAGATGTGTGGAAATAAAAAGAGCGTGGTTGAGAGAGCAGAAGAGGGTGTTTTGAAATGGTTTGGGCACATGGAGAGAAAGAGTGAGGAAAGATTGACCAAGAGGATATATGTGTCGGAGGTGGAGGGAACGAGGAGAAGTGGGAGACCAAATTGGAGGTGGAAAGATGGAGTGAAAAAGATTTTGAGTGATCAGGGCCTGAACATGCAGGAGGGTGAAAGGCTGGCAAGGAATTGAGTGAATTGGATCAATTTGGTATACCGGGGTCAACGTGCTGTAAATGGATTGAATCAGGGCATGTGAAGCGTCTGGGGTAAACCATGGAAAGTTGTGTGGGGCCTGGATGTGGAAAGGGAGCTGTGGTTTCGGGCATTATTGCATGACAGCTGGAGACTGAGTGTGAACGAATGGGGCCTTTGTTGTCTTTTCCTAGCGCTACCTCGTACACATGAGGGAGGAGGGGGATGTTGTTCCATGTGTGGCGAGGTGGCGATGGGAATGAATAAAGGCAGACAGTGTGAATTGTGTGCATGTGTGTCTGTGTGTGTATATATGTGTACATTGAGATGTATGGGTATGTATATTTGCGTGTGTGGACGTGTATGTATATACATGTGTATGGGGGTGGGTTGGGCCATTTCTTTCGTCTGTTTCCTTGCGCTACCTCGCAAACACAGGAAACTGCGACAAAGCAAAATAAATAAATGTAAATAAATATATAGATATATAAATATATTATTTATATTTATTTTAATATATATATATATATATATATATATATATATATATATATATATATATATATATATATATATATATATTTCATACCTGATCACCATTTCTTGTGTAAGCGAGGTAGCACCAGAAAACAGACAAATCAAGGCACGTCCAATCACATACACGTACATATTCATGTGTTTCCCGACATCACCCTGCCCCACAGAAACAGCACAAATGCATGAAAGCTTTAGGATACTTTGACTTGAATTCAATAGAATATATCCTCTCAAACTCGTCATCAATAAATCCTTGACTGCTTATCCATAATGCCTTAAGGAACATCAACTGGAATGATGATTGTTGTTTCTGTCATGTTGAGCCAAGTACCTATGTTGTCTGTATTTCTTCCTTGATGAAAGTGAAAGCCCCAGATTTAATGCAAAAAGACATTAGGTTCACATAATGGATTTGATACTGGTAGTTCCCCCATTCAGGGGTCCTGGGATAACGCCCAAGACCCTTTTAGAAAGGGGTCCTGGGATAATTATAAATAATGAATATATATATATATATATATATATATATAAAAATATATATACATATATATATAAGTGTTAACTGGACTCCACCTGCTTGTGGTATGCTGCATGTGAAAAGTTGCCTTCCACAAGGTTAGATCATCAAAGTACAGTCTCAACAGAGAACTCACTCCAAAGAAGTCCATCCTTTCCCTGCTACTGATTTCAGCACAGCCTTGAAGCTGGAAAAGAGGTACTGGGGCTTTATGATGATCATAATGGACGCTAGGTTTTGCCAGACCCTGTCTGCTCGAGTTTACACAAGTGAAAAAAATCACCTTTGGTGAGGCTGTACCTTCTTCACTTAACAAAATAAATGAAGTCACCTTTGGTGAGGTGGTGTTTTCATAACTTGACTAAACAAGAGTACCACCTCATCAAAGAACTTCATACTTCAGAGGAGTCCATACAGTCCCTGCTGCTGAGTGTAGCTCAGCCTTGAAGCTGCTAGAACCTCAGGATGACTGAGAGAATAGTCGTAGGGTTGTTTAATAATAATAATAATATTATACACCTTCCTGTGATTAGCTACCTCGCTAACGCGGGAGACCAACAAAGCAAAATAAAATAAATGAATATATATATATATATATATATATATATATATATATATATATATATATATATATATATATATTACTAGAATCTTATGTGCTTAAGGTTACATTTCAACTGAAAAGTCGCCCATGAGCTCAGTTTTGTTGAAGAACCCGCATCGAAGGAGTCCACCCTTCCCTTGCTACTGTGCTACTGAGTGTTGCACAGCCTTGGAGCTGCAGGAACCCTTTGATATATATATATATATATATATATATATATATATATATAAATGTGTGTTTGTGAAGTGTGATTTATATTGCTGCAGTGTATTGCTCTAAAATAATTCATTGTTAAAGAGAAGTTTCTGTGAATGGTGAGTTGTAGATTTTTTCATTGGAGGATTCCTATTTCATTGTAACCTAACTCCTTTCCAGTATCACACTACCTGACTGCTAGCCACTTGTTCATCAAATGAATACTTAAAACTTTACAAAATTATATATAATTATATATGATTTGTTTTTTTTATCTGTGGATGTAGCCAGTCAAGGATACACAGAAGATAGTTGTAAGTAAAATTTTAATAGGGATAATCTTTGCAACAATTTTTAAAATTTAGATATCTGAAGCGATGTTTTTCAGGGACATGCTTTTTTTTTCTCTCCCTTTGTTTTGGGAGTGGATGCTGTTAAGTGTCCGAAGCTTATTGAATGAATAGTTATATATTCACATACATATGTATTAATTTTGTTAATGAAATATCTGATGCATATGCAGTGTTGGGAAAATGGAGATGATTTTTAATTTTGTTTTAAGTGTATTTATGTAAATTTATATCATTCAAACATTTTTAGATCCATTAGGGCAGGGGAATGCACAAATTAATATTTATCTTTGAACAGATGTTCAGACTCATTGCTCTCAAGGATTCCTCAAAGGCTTTCATCTCTTCTTGCCAGTACCTCTCTGAGGTGGGAAAAGTCAAGCAGGTATAGAGAGGGAAATTTACTATCTACTCTCACCTTCTTGGTCATCCACCTTGTCACAGGTAAACAAGAACAATGCAAGACACAGACCAAGGTATTGAGAACAATTAGTGGTTGCCTAGCAACCACAAACATTCAACACTTGCACAATGAAACAAGGTTATTCAAGTACAATTTCATTTCGGTGTGCTTGCCACTTAATTCTTTGCCAAAGCAAACCACTTACCATCCCCTAAAAAGAACATTTTTTTTATATCCAAAGATTTTCCCTCCAAACACTCTGACAAAACATATAAAAAACAGTGATTCAGCAGCACAACACCCCTCATGCTTAAGATGCAAGTACTATACTCTTCTGTTGTCTAGCACTTGCCTCGCATGCACATACATATCCATATTTCTTGAACTTTGTTCCCTGCTGGCAGGCATGGTCAACTTCCTGTATGCCTTACAAGTCTCTTTGATTCTTATAAGGCTCCTGCAGCACTCAGGAACCCTGGCTACATCCACCAGTCAGAACCACATGTAAAGTTTGCATATGTATTGTGAGAGCAAATCAACTAAGGTGATTTTTTTCATACGAATTACTCAATTTTATATCTAAAGTAATTGCTATCATTAGCACATGGTACTCTTTCCCATTTATTTTAATATTGTAAAGCTTGTAAACCTTACCAAAGTAAACATCACAGAATAAGTTAAAGCACTATAGGAGCATAACAGGAATTTTTTTTTTTTTTTCACCATGAGCTCATCCCGAAATGTCCCCTGTATATTAGCTTCCAGGACAACAGTAAGTAAACACTTACTATGCACACTGCCTCCTCCCCTGCCACTTTACTTTTTGTATTTTGCATGTTTTTATAATTTCCATACTACAGCTACTATGTAGCTAAACAGTCCAATAACAGTGTGAGGGTCATTTAATTGTACCAAAACGTCAACTTTTGATATAATTTGTGTGGACAGGGTAAAGCACCGTCATAGGCTTGCATGCCTACCTACCTCACTCAAGCTTTTTACAGTATTTACTGTATAGCTCAGGACAGTCCAGTAACCTTGCAAAGCAGTTGTGTAATAATAACAGAAAGATACCACAGTGGTGCTTTGGTGCTGGTGGGGTGCACAACAAATGGCTTACCCTCTCTCCATCTCTCTGCTTTGTCAGTACTCTACTACAATTATTGTTTAAATCAGTACAGTAACATTGCAGATCATTTATCTAATCTTAACAGTCATTAAAACTAGAAGTCACTAGAGATGTAAAATGCAATTGTTAATTTTATCATCGATAAATTTATTTCAATTATATAATTTGCTACATTTTGATTAAATTTTAGTAAGTCAGCTGCTGTTATATGGGGAATGGGCATACACATGATCATACCAGTTCTATCCTGTACTTTCCTGCCTTAAGATTCCCTTGGGAAGTCAACCACATCCACCAAAAGGGACTTTAGTTCAAGAAATGTTGTTAGTGTTTGAGAGGGAGTGAAGGACAGTAGAGGAGTGAGTGCTCCAATTTCATTATGGAAGCTGCTGCTTGAGCATGAGGAGGTCTTGTGATTTGCTAAATTGGTGTTTCTTATGTTGAAGAGATGGTTGATGGCCGAATGCAGACGAGAAATTCCACTTAATACATGCCTTTTTGGGGGATTTGTAGCTCCAGATAGGTATGTGGTTGATGAAGGATGCAGTTTTTCTAGTGCTTGTTGTCATTATAAACATATTTTCTAATTTGTCACTTTTGTGAGGAAAGGATGATTTTTATATAGAGGTTGTTGTAGTATAAAGATAAGGTAATCTTTTTGTTTCCTATTGAGGACTCATTGTTCGAAATGCCTTGTTTTGTGTGGGTTGCAGCTTTAAATTCCAAGGGAAACATCCATGTGGCTTTCTAATGATTTTTCACCTTGTTCCTCTCCACTTATTCTCCCCATCCTCCTAATTCCACCTACTACAGTATTACCACTTTTGACTTGTGCCTACCTGTGTATACTTAGGTTTCCCATCTGTCCAGCCAATTTGGGAGAAGTGCTTAATGTAAACTCACCCATTGCATATGGTTTTGTTTTGTTTTTTTCTAATTCTCCAAAGCTATTAAGTGCACCTACAATTTTCTTTTCCTTTGCAAGACTCTTATAATTGTAGCTTTGCCTTTGTCATCCTATTGAAATTCTCATAAACAAATTAATGTACAGTGTCCATCTCTTAAAGCTAAAGTATTGCCCTCATTCACCTCTGTTATCTTCATACATGCACCAGTCTTGACTTTATATTTTCTTACAAGATTGTGATAATTTCCAGTGTTTCACTGATTTAGCAGTATGTTACCATTACCTAATTTCTGATCTCACCTCATGCTCCATTCATAAAATCATTAAACAATTCATGCATTTCCTGAATTATTTAAAACCACTCATTTGTACCACCACCTTCTCATTTGCTACTATCATGAAAGCTCTTGGCAGCATTCGAGTCTTCCGTACAAAAACCACACAGTCATCATCATCTGGAGCTTTATATTTTCACTTTATTTTATTCCCTTTTAAATTTGTAATGTAGATGCTGCATATATTTTTTCTTTTCCTCTTGTACGTGTAATCTTATGTTTACAAATGTGTCAAGAAAAGATGACTAAGCCTTTGAGGAAAAATTATATATATATATACACTTTGTGTTATTGTGTCAACCTTACCTTTTAGATGGCACAAGGTTATTATTGTGAACATTTAGAAGATAACCTGAAGATATTCCACCTGCCTAGCAAGATGTTAAGACACTCAAAATGCTCAGATGTTTCTCCCCGTTATATTTGAAATTCTTTGTAGCAATGAATATATCAGCTGTACATAGTTTTAACTAACCATCAAGAAAATATTCCTAATATATTGATAAAGTGGTACTTGCCACATCACCTATATTGCCTTCTATGGTTTCCAGTACACTGTGGGCATGGAACTGAAAATTTTTCACTCATCCATGGTGAATGAGGTTGTCTGGAGGGTTGTTATTGCATGTCTTCTCAGAAAGTTCCAAATTTTGAAAAATTTATTTATCTACTCCAGCAGATAAGGTGTTTCTAGGTTGAAAATTCCCTTTCACTCCACCAATCCTCCAAGAACATCACACCAATAGTAGAGTAGGGGTAGTGGAGGGGTTTTCAGTTATTGCTTTAGTGTAAGTCTTGTGGAGATGACCAGTGTTACATACTGCTAATGTCATGTTAAAGGTAGTTGCATAAAATGGTGAATGTGGTGGTAGTGAGGCACTAATTACAAAAGAACTTACAATTATGAATTAAAATTTTTGAATTTTATATTATCAGTATTTGTTATGAAAAGTATAACTTGTGTTAGTGGTTAAGGATTTTCTTCCTCATCATTTTATGATTGAAGTTGATTATTAATACAGATTTTTTTAACGTGCACCTACCTTGGTCAGAAGTAAACAGGTGCTGCAATTTCCCCTATATGTAATTCAAAGAAGCTTTTAGCGACCAGTACTTCGTAAAACCTTACATTTCTTATATGATGGTGATCATACAATATTTGTGCATGTAATACCTAGATTACCTTTGCTCTGTGATGACCTGTACAAAGCTGCACCTGACTACAAGCCATGTATGCCGGGGATGTCTGGCCTGTTGTGGCTCGGTCTCACCTGTATTTTCTGGATGTAAATATTTTTTTCTCTTTTTTTTTTTGTGCCTCTGCAGTGGACTCAAATTTGTTTTACCAGATGGATAATTGAATGATTGTGGATGGTGAAGACCTAAGAAAATTGCTAGAGCCTGTATTTTTATGTACAATATGGAAAGTGTTTTTAATAAAATCTTCATTAGATTCAATTTGATTAGACCTTATACACTCCACCTAGAATCACTGACCCATTGATTTTGTTTCTCTTAAGAGATAATTGAAACAATGATGATACAAGGTTAAGTACAACAAAAAGACAAATTCACAGTAACAGGAAAACTACATGATTTAAATGAGTAAAGCATACTAAGAATTTAATGAAATTTGCAAAGTACTTTACTTTTTTGTAAGGCTCCAGTCATGGACAAAAGTCCACATCAAGACTGGGCCTTAACTGAAATATAGAGGGAATTATGAAAGAGAGAAAAAAAAATGGTATAGTGTTCAGAATCTTGGAGAAAGTAAAATCTTGTCTTTTAAAATGTGCCAGGTCAAAGTTATTGGGAAAGACATTACAAGATAGAGAGTTTCAAGGTGTTGGGAAAGAAGCAATTATCAAAATGGCCCATCCTTGAGTTGCTAATAGTCACAGTAATCATGTGACACAGCAGCTTGGCGAAAACTGCATGGTCTAGCCTGGTGGTGGGAGCACACAAGCAGCAAGCTACCAGGACCTAAAAGTGAAGTAATACCTATAGAGGAGGGAAAGTGAACCACCACTGCCGCATAGGGCAAGGGGGAGGGTCAAGTCTGGAAGTTAGCCTGCGACCGTTTATAACATGGACAACTTACGACTTGACTCCATCAAGTAAGGATGTAGAGCCAGAACCACACCAGATGTGAGAGTAATACTCCGAACAAGGACAAATCAATCCCTTGTAAAAACAGACCAATTGCTCAAAAGAAAAATTGTCACAAACAGGACACCCAATTTCTTAAATACAGATTTAGCTATTCCCATAATGCGGAGTTTCCAAGAAAGAGTGGATGTTACAGTATGATCAATAAGAAAGAGTGGATGTTACAGTATGATCAATGAATCAAGTGGAGTTATGGACCTGTCAAAGGAAAGACGAGTTTTTTTTTTTTACAGAGGTAGGTAGAAAATGTCTTGATGGCATTAACACTTTATAATTCTTGTAAAAAAAAAGTCCAAGAAGGAATCATGTCAGGAAACTGCAGATGCAATGAAGTTACAGACTGGATGTGCATTAAAGGAGAAGACTCATAGTAACTGTAAAAAAATTTAGGTAAAAAGGTGTATTTTGGGTTGGAGATAGATGTACATAAATTCAAGGTAATAAGGTACATTATAGGCAGGAAATTGACAAGATGAGTTGGAAATGATGAGGACCTGCAGGAACTCTTACTGTTCAGATGCCCCACCACTTTCCCCACGCAGATAAACATACAGTATCATTACACTTTATGACCTATGGTTCCAATGACTTTGAGAGTGCAGCAGGAGTTTCATAAAGACAGAAGGGGCTCCTCAAGCAAGAAGTGTGTGTGTGTGTGTGTGTGTGTGTGTGTGTAGGTAGCGCAAGGAAACAGATGAAAGAATGGCCCAACCCACCCACATACACATGTATATACATACACGTCCACACACACAAATATACATAACTATACATCTCAATGTATACATATATATACCCACACAGACATATACATATATACCCATGTACATAATTCATACTGTCTGCCTTTATTCATTCCCGTCACCACCCCGCCACACATGGAATAACAACACCCTCCCCCCTCATGTGTGCGGGGTAGCGCTAGGAAAAACAAAGGCCCTATTCGTTCACACTCAGTCTCTAGCTGTCATGTAATAATGCACGGAAACCACAGCTCCCTATCCACATCCAGGCCCCACAGAACTTTCCATGGTTTACCCCAGATGCTTCACATGCCCTGGTTCAATCCATTGACAGCACGTCGACCCCAGTATACCACATCATTCCAATTCACTCTATTCCTTGCATGCCTTTCACCCTCCTGCATGTTCAGGCCCCAATCACTCAAAATCTTTTTCACTCCATCTTTCCACCTCCAATTTGGTCTCCCACTTCTCGTTCCCTCCACCTCTGACAAATATATCCTCTTGGTCAATCTTTCCTCACTCATTCTCTCCATGTGACCAAACCATTTCAAAACACCCTCTTCTGCTCTCTCAACCACACTCTTTTTATTACCACACATCTCTCTTACCCTATTATTACTTACTCGATCAAACCATCTCACACCACATATTGTCCTCAAAACATCTCATTTCCAGCACATCCACCCTCCTGTGCACAACTCTATCCATAGCCCATGCCTCGCAACCATACAACATTGTTGGAACCACTATTCCTTCAAACATACCCATTTTTGCTTTCCGAGATAATGTTCTCGACTTCCACACATTCTTCAAGGCTCCCAGAATTTTCGCCCCCTCCCCCACCCTATGATTCACTTCCACTTCCATGGTTCCATCCGCTGCCAAATCCACTCCCAGATATCTAAAACACTTCACTTCCTCCAGTTTTTCTCCATTCAAACTTACCTCCCAATTGACTTGACCCTCAACCCTACTGTACCTAATAACCTTACTCTTATTCACATTTACTCTCAACTTTCTTCTTTCCCACACTTTAACAAACTCTGTCACCAGCTTCTGCAGTTTCTCACATGAATCAGCCACCAGCGCTGTATCATCAGCAAACAACAACTGACACTTCCCAAGCTCTCTCATCCACAACAGACTGCATACTTGCCCCTCTTTCCAAAACTCTTGCATTCACCTCCCTAACAACCCCATCCATAAACAAATTAAACAACCATAGAGACATCACACACCCCTGCCGCAAACCTACATTCACTGAGAACCAATCACTTTCCTCTCTTCTTACACGTACACATGCCTTACATGTATACATACATAAATGCCCATATACACACAATACATCCATATACATACACAGACATATATATATACACATGAACATAATCATACTTGCCTGCCTTCATCCATCCCAGCTGCTACCCCACCCCACACGAAACAGCAACGCTGCCCCCTGCTTTAGCGAGGTAGTGCCAGGAAAGCACAAAACACACAAAAAAAGGCCAGAGTCATTCACACTCAAATCTCTAGCTGTCATGTGTAATGCACCGAAACCACAGCTCCCTATCCACACCCAGGCCCCACAGAACTTTCCAGATGCTTCACATGCCCTGTTTCAGTCCACTGACAGCATGCTGACCCCCCATATACCACATCATTCCAATTCACTCTATTCCTTGCATGCCTCTCATGCTCCTGTATGTTCAGGCACCGATCACTCAAAATCTTTTTCACTCCATCCTCCCACCTCCAATTTGGTCTCCCACTTCTCCTTGTTCCCTCCACCTCTGACACATACATCCTATTTGTCGATCTTTCCTCAATCATTCTCTCCATATGCCCAAACCATTTCAACAGACCCTCTTCTGCTCTCTCAACCATACTCTTTTTATTTCCACACAAACAAGTTATCCTTTGGGGCTCTATTCAAGTGAAAATTACTGAAATTTCTGAATTGCTGAACATTGCAAATGTACTTAAAATTCTGGGACTTTTTCATATTTCATATTCACAAACTCATGAAAAATTCATTATCATCACATACTTCACAATTCATGAAAAAAATTATAGTAATATATAACTTACCATGATGCAACTGAGTAATATCCAGGGTCTTAGGAAGGCAACCTACTGCACTCTAGATCTTGATACTCCTCACCGAGACACCCACAGTCCTCTTCTGGCGATACTATCTCCACAATGCTTCCTCATGCTGAATATTCTTGGCATCAGTAACTCTTTCTTCTTTGTGCCTGTAACTGGATTCACTTACTTTCCAGCTAGGCTTCTAACTTGTCCCTGGCTTTTCTTTAGGCTTCTAGCTTGTCTCTGGCTTTCTTTATCTCATACACAGTGCTGGAGCACATACTAAATTCCTTCATAATCGTATGGAGCTTCATATTAGTGTCACATCTTTCAAACACTTTTAACTTTCCTGTGATAGGCTTGTATTTGCCACAAAACTTCACTACTAACTTCTTGGTTGCCTTCTTGCCACCACCATTCTTGTTAGGATCTACAGACCCTTGAGGACTCAGAGAAACCATAGTCTAATACAACAAAAGCCAGTATAACACACTTGAATATAAAGATATGAAAAAAGCAAAGCATAGGTAACATCTAATGCTCTGAGGGCTGGTGCAACATGGATCAGGTAAGCAGGAGAGGTGATGTGCTCAAGTTGCCACTTGGTGTACTGCCAGGGATTACAAATTCAGATCACAATTCAAAATTTTTGCTGAATCTCCCTCAGCCTTCTTGTTCACCTTACCCATTCTTTCACCACAAGATCAAGCTGCTGCATGGGATGCTGAATCTTTTTCACAATTCACTAATTTTGTACAAATACCATGAAATTTTGTTGAATATTTTGACAAGCAAAATTAAAGAATTATTGAAATTTTCTAAATTTTCATCTGAGAATTAGTGAGGTTGCACTGTGTCTGTATCCCTGTGAATAGGGGAGAAAGATACAACCCACATATTCCCTGCATGACACAGAATGTGACTAAGAGGGGTGAGAGTGGAAAGCTGGGAATCTTCCCTTCCTATATTGCTTTCCAAAAGAAGGAACAAAACAAAGAACCAGGCAAGGAAATTTCCTTGTAAGGTTCTGTCATCTGTTCTTAATGCTACTTGCTCTTACGGGAAGTTCCAGGCCCCACAGAACTTTCCACGGTTTACCCCAGATGCTTCGCATGCCCTGGTTCAATCCACTGACAGCATGTCAACCCCAGTATACCACATCATTCCAATTCACTCTATTCCTTGCACGCCTTTCACTCTCCTGCATGTTCAGGCCCCAATCACTCAAAATCTTTTTCACTCCATCTTACCACCTCCAATTTGGTCTCCCACTTCTCCTTGTTCCCTCCACCTCTGACACATATATCCTCTTGGTCAATCTTTCCTCACTCATTCTCTTCATGTGACCAAACTATTTCAAAACACCCTCTTCTGCTCTCTCAACCACACTCTTTTTATTACCACACATCTCTCTTAACCTTTCATTAATTACTCGATCAAACCACCTCACACCACATATTGTCCTCAAACATCTCATTTCCAGCACATCCACCCTCCTCCGCACAACTCTATCTATAGCCCACGCCTCGCAACCATATAACATTGTCGGAACCACTATTCCTTCAAACATACCCATTTTTGCTTTCCAAGATAACGTTCTCGACTTCCACACATTTTTTAATGCTCCCAGAACTTTCGCCCCCTCCCCCATCCTATGATTCACTTCCACTTCCATGGTTCCATCCACTGCCAAATCCACTCTCAGATATCTAAAACACTTCACTTCCTCCAGTTTTTCTCCATTCAAACTTACTTTCCAAATGAATTGTCCCTCAACCCTACGGTACCTAATAACCTTGCTCTTATTGACATTTACTCTCAGCTTCTTTCACACACTTTACCAAACTCAGTCACCAGCTTCTGCAGTTTCTCACCCGAATCAGCCACCAGCACCATCAGCGAACAACAACTGACTCATCTCCCAAGCTCTCATCCACAACAGACTGCATACTTGCCCCTCTTTCCAAAACTCTTGCATTCACCTCCCTAACAACCCCATCCATAAACAAATTAAACAACCATGGAGAAATCACACACCCCTGCCGCAAACCAACATTCACTGAGAATCAACCGCCTTCCTCTCTTCCTACACGCACACATGCCTTACATCCTCAATAAAAACTTTTCACTGCTTCTAACAACTTGCCTCCCAAACCATATATTCTTAATACCTTCCATAGAGCATCTCTATTAACTCTATCATATGCCTTCTCCAGATCCATAAATGCTACATACAAACCCATTTGCTTTTCTAAGTATTTCTCACATACATTCTACAAAGCAAACACCTGATCAACACATCCTCTACCATTTCCTGCATTAGCAAGGCAGTGTCTAGAATAGATGAGAGAGCCTTAGAGGAAAAAAATCCTTACAAGCCCCTTTCTCTGTTCCTTCTTTTGTAAAAGTTAAACAGGAGAAGAATTCCAGGCCCCACCCCTACCCCTTTTAATCACTTTTTACAATATGCAGGGAATACTTAGGAAGTATTGTTTCTGCCCTATTCCCTGGGATATGTATTTTTCCTAGGGGGTAGGGCAGAAAGAATCCTTCCCATGTACTCCCTGCATGTTGAAGAAAGTGACAAAGGGGTGGGAGCAGGAGGCTGGAAAATCCTCCCCTCCAGTTCTACTTTTCCAAAGAATGAACAGAGACAGGGGCCAAGTGAGGAATTTTCCTTCAAAGGCTCATTCATCTGTTCTTCAATGTTACCTCACTAATGCACGAAATTACGAGTATGCATGAAAATAAAGGTGAATCGGACTATGTGAAATAATGGGGTCAACATGCCGTTAATGGACTGAACCAGGGTATGTGAAACATTTGGGGTAAACCATGGAAAGGTCTGTTAAGCCTGGATTTGGACAGGGTGCTGTGGTTTCAATGCATTACACTTGACAGCTCATGTATCAATGTGAGAGGATGTGGCCTTTGTTTCCTGATGCTACCTCAGTGACACAGGGAGGTGAATGGGTGTGGGGGAGAAGAAGAGAATGCATACATCTTTTTTTCTTTTCCTTAATGCATTTATGCCAATTCCTGTGGGGTGGAGTGACATTGGGAATGGATGAAGGCGAGCAAGTATGAATATTGTACTTATGAATAAATGTATGTGTAAGGGTGTATACATGTATGTGTATGGGTGTATATATACGTATGCATATGTCTATATATGTGTATGTGAGTAGATGAGTCTTTCTTTGTCACTTCCAAACACTATCTCGCTATCACAGGAAATGATGATCAAGTATGAAATATATTTATTTATTTACATTTATTTAGTATACTTTGTCGCTGTCTCCCGTGTTAGCGAGGTAGCGCAAGGAAGCAGACGAAAGAATGGTCCAAATGGTCCAACCCGCCCACATACACATGTATATACATACACGCCCACATACGCACATATACATACCTATAAATTTCAACGTATACACACAAATACATATATACACATGTACATATTCATGCTTGCTGCCCTCATCCATTCCCATCGCCACCTGCCACACATGAAATGGCACCCCTCTCCCCCCAAGCACGCGCGTGAAGTAGCGCTAGGAAAAGACATCCTTCTGCTCTCTCAACCACTGTTTTTATTACCATACATCTCTATTACCCTTTCATTATTTACACGATCAAACCACCTCACATCACATATTGTCCTCAAACATCTCATTTCCAACACATCCACCCTCCTCCACACAACCTTATCTGTAGCCCCACTTCGCAACCATATAACATTATTGGAACCATTATTCCTTCAAACCTACCCATTTCTGCTCTCCGAGATAACGTTCTTGCCTTTCTATGTCACTTCCTAGCACTATCTCACTAACGCAGGAAATGATGAGCAAGTATGAAATATATATATATATATATATATATATATATATATATATATATATATATATATATATATATATATATTTTATTTATTTATTTTGCTTTGTCGCTGTCTCCCACGTTAGCGAGGTAGCGCAAGGAAACAGACGAAAGAATGGCCCAACCCACCCACATACACACGTATATACATACACGTCCACACACGCAAATATACATACCTATGCATCTCAATGTATAAATATATATACACACAGAGACATATACATATAAACACATGTACATAATTCATACTGTCTGCCTTTATTTATATCTTTTTTTTCTTTTAAACTATTTGCCATTTCCCGTGTTAGCGAGGTAGCGTTAAGAACAGAGGACTGGGCCTCTTTTGGAATATCCTCACCTGGCCCCCTCTGTTCCTTCTTTTGGAAAATTAAAAAAAAACGAGAGGGGAGGATTTCCAGCCCCCCGCTGGGGATAGGGGAGAAAGAATACTTCCCACGTATTCCCTGCGTGTCGTAGAAGGCGACTAAAAGGGGAGGGAGCGGGTGGCTGGAAATCCTCCCCTCTCATTTTTTTTCAATTTTCCAAAAGAAGGAACGGAGTAGGGGGGCCAGGTGAGGATATTCCCTCAGAGGCCCAGTCCTCTGTTCTTAACGCTACCTTGCTAACGCGGGAAATGGCGATTAGTTTGAAAGAAAGAAAGAATATATATATATATATCCCTGGGGATAGGGGAGAAAGAATACTTCCCACATATTCCCTGCGTGTTGTAGAAGGCGACTAAAAGGGAAGGGAGCGGGGGGCTGGAACCTTCCCTCTCTTCCTTTTTTTTTTTAATTTCCAAAAGAAGGAACAGAGAAGGGGGCCAGGTGAGGATATTCCCTCAAAGGTCCAGTCCTCTGTTCTTAATGCTACCTCGCTAATGCGGGAAATGGTGAATAGTATGAAAGAAAGAAAAGATATATATATACATAATTTTTTACTACATATTTGCCATTTCCCCCAATAGAGAGTTGGCATAAGGAGCAGATGGATGAGCCTTTGAGGGAATAATCCTCACTTGGCTGCTTTCTCTGATTCTTCTTTTGGAATAGTAAAACTGTATGGTTTAGTTACCCTGTAAATGAATCATCACCAAACAATTTTTTTTCATACTTGATCGCTGTTTCCCTTGTTAGTGAGGTACAGCTGTGTACAGACAAAGACCACATTTGCTCTCATCCATTCTCAAGCTGACATGTAATGCACCAAAACCACAGCTCCACGAACAAACACATATACATAAACTAACACTGAATGTCCAAACTTAAATATCAAATGAGGAAAAATTAGAATTAAGATGGCTTGATGGATTAGCATTCAAAAAGACCATTCTTCAATTTTAGCATAGGGAAAATCCATTCCTAAACTGAAGAAGTGAACAAACAACAATCAACTACATCATAATAAAATATATGATGGGTACTCTTTTAAAAAAAAAATACAATATAAAAATGAGTTTTAATGACAAAATGATGATAATGTTGTATGATACATCAACTGAGATTTCCAGATGACATTAATAAAGCTAACTGTTTAACATCTTAATACTTACATCAAATTGAAAACCAACAGCAGCAGTCATCTAGATTTTTTCACTAGACTCATATTTGGTACACCAAGAGGACACGACTAAATCTGGTTATGAACTAAAATTTACGCAAGTAACTGGGAATGTAAAATATGATTTACTTACGCTAAATTTTGAATTGGAGGAAATACAATCTTGTATCCAGAAAATTGTGCATTTAATCAGCCACACCAACAGACTTCCATCAGTTGTGAATAATCACTGCCAAAGAAACCTTGAAGAGACAGTACTTAACTTTTCAAAAAATGCTTACCATACCTAAACAAATAACTTAACATAAAGCTATTTACACTTACTTTTTTAGATAATATATTGCATTTCAAAGAGGCTGCTCTTCAGTATCAAAAATCAGGCACACAGGCAAAATTCTATGAAAACATCTCAAGCCAACCTTGCAAATGTCACCTGGAGCATAAAAGCAGATGAAAATTCTCAGTTATGCCGCATTTGATATTCTACAATTTCAGTTTGTATAAATTTAGAGTTAAGATACTACTGGTGAACCTGTGTCAATGATGGGGCTGGGGAATGAGCAGGACTTGCCCCTTGAGTTAACTGATGTAAAGCATGTTGACGAGCTCGCATTTCTGCAGCTTTCAACTGCTCTAAGTGAAATTGCTGACGTTCCTGCAACAGCTGTTGACGCTGTAACTCTAAGCTCTCCCTTTCTCTGTCCATTATGGTTTCAAGTTCCTCAAAGTGCCGTAGTTTTATCTCAAGCTTCTTCATTTGTGTTTCAACCAGCAATGCCACTAGAGATTTGATTTTTCTTTCTTCTACAGCAGCTAAATGTTTTGCTTTTACTGCAGCTGACCCTAAAGCAGCACTGGCTGCTTGTTGGACTGAAGCATCTTTCCGTAATCTCTCTCGCTCTGCATCAAGTTTCTTTTCTTCTGGGCTGATTTCTTCTTTCTTTTCTTCTTTGGTATCTCCCTTTTCATCTTTCTTTTCTTCTTCTTCTCCTTCCTTCTTTTCATCAGTCTTCTTCTCCTCTGGTTTATCTACTTCCATTGCTTCATCTTTCTTTTCTTTCTCAACTTCATCTTTCTTCTCATCCTCTTTTTTCTCACTATCCTTTTTAGCATCATCTTTCTTTTCAGAGTCTCCTTCACCTTCTTTCTTTTCCTCTCCTTCTGGCTCTGTTCCAGCAATACCTGTTTTACCTAAGCCAGCAGCAGGATCTACTTTTCCCTCATTAGATGCTGCATGATCAGCAACATTCTTAATGTGAGAGTCAAGAAGGGCAGCTGGTACTTCATCTTTGATTCTGCAAAATTCATCCATTGCAGCTTTTGCAGCTGAAGCTGCAATCCGAGGATCAACCACTGATGCAAGGAATGCAACAGTGGACATGATTGGGTTACCAGATTTACTAAATGGGATTGGTTGGTAAGCAAGAGGACCGAGTGCACATGCTGATGCTCCAGAACCAACTTCTGAATCTTCCAAATAAGGATCTTCAATCGGTAAACGGAGAAACTGAAGAATGCATTCATCCTGTGTTCTGGTGCCCACATGTTCACATACCTTGTTCCAGTCATCTTTGTACATCTGTAAATAAAAAGTATATCACTGAGAGAGAGAAAGAACACTTACTTATGAATATCTACAATAAAACTGGCACTCACCATAAGTCTTGCTTTAAGACACTATTTCTATCTACTGCCACCTTATTACATATTCATTCATTCTGGGTTCATCTGGGATGGATTTCAATAATATATAAAGCCTTCTTTTAAATGCTTCTACATTTGTTCCAAGAATGTTTCTTATTTTTTCTGGAAGTGCACTGAAAAGCCATTCTAGATTCCAGTCTAGGCTTTAATATATTTTTTTCTAATTTGTTCTTAATATTCTTTTCTCATGCATGTTCACCATTTCCCAAAGTAGTAAGGTGGCACCACGAACAATGAAATTACCTCATTCACTTATGTCCACTCTTAAGTTTTTATGTTTAATCCACCAAAACATGAAGTCTCTACCCACAACAAGGCTCCAAAAACCTTTAATTGGATTTCTCTGACTGCTTCAAATGCCTTGGTTTAACCCACTGACAGCACAAAACATCACTCCAATTCCCACGATCCCTTGCATGCCTCACCCCTCCAAAGCTTCACAGAAGCTTTCACTCCATCCTTCTGCATCCTCCTTGGTTCCCCCTGTTCCTTGTTCCCTTAGCTTCTGACATGTAAACCCTCTTGCTTATCCTTGCCACATCAGCACACACCCTCTACAACTCTCTCATATATACTCTAATGCTCTTGCTACCAAACTCTCTCTTGCCCTGTCCTTTCTAATTCAATCAACCCTCCTCACATCACATTTTCCACAAACTTTTCATTTCGAACATATCCTTTCTCCTCTAAATTAAGACGCATGCCTCACATTCATACAATACTCCGAGTTAAAATGCAAATCCCAAAAACAGATGAGATACAAAAAGACAGATGATGGAAGGTCAACAGACAAAGCAAAGTGTCTGCCATGCTATGCAGGCAAAACAAAACACATCTGCTTTCCGTTTTCTAAAGGTAAACATCACATGATGAAGATTCACACTTTTTTCCCATACTTCCAATTCTATTTGTTCTATTTATTCCACCATGGCAATTAAAAATGTGATCATTCTATATCATTCAGTATCTTACCTTCATCTGACCGAGTGTAGTTCCAGCAAGGTTTACAAAAGTATTCAACTCACCTCAAGAGCCTCCAACAAAAGTAATGTTTCCTGTTCCGTCCATTCACGAGCCTGACTGGCAGCAGACTTGTTTTTAAGAGCCCCTGTCTTTTTAGAATACTGATCAAGTTTGAGCCCAAAGTCAGTGCCTATGCTGAAGTCAGGCTTTTTATCAGTAATAGGTTTCTTTTCAAAATCCATCAACTGTTTTGCTGCCGATGGCTGGCTGACCTGTAAGTGAGGAAAGTAACAGTTCATATGAGCCAAATATATGTCATATACCAAAAAAGGAAACAAAACTTCAATTTCACATATTCTGAATAGAAGGTGCACAGAGAATAAAGGCAAGGGTAAACAAATGTGACTATAGATTTCTAGACTGAAAACAAGCTGTTAGCTTGGCTCCATCATTGTAATATCTTAACCATTTAGGTAATGTTCATTGCATTTATTCACCATTAGCAAGTCAGTGAAAGAAACAAATAAAACAATGGCTTTATTTGGTCACATCCACTTCCTAGCTGTCATGCATCATGTATCTGAACCAGAAACGACTATCCACAGCCCAGCTTCAAAGACCGGTATCATGGTTTCCCTGACCGTTTCATATGCCTCGGTTCAGCCCACAAACAGCATGACAACCTCATATACCACATCATTCCAGGCTACTCAGTCCCATGTATGATTCTCATCCTTCTCTGTATTCAAGGCAAATTCAGTGATTGTTTCAGTTGCCATCTATGGCAAGCCAACAAAGCTTATCAAATGTACAAGATTATCTTGTGAGAAATTATATGCATTCACTGAAACCAATGCCATCCTGCTACCCAAGTATAGACTAATCCTAAGAGCAGTGAAAGGGTTAAATTCTATGCTTGAGAAAACATTTTTCCATAAATTTTCCCCATAGTAATCAACTTGACTGAATCCTAAATGTAAATATGCAAGTGAATGTATGTTCCCACTTATTTTTCTGTGAAATGGTCATACTAACATTCATTGTATTCTTACAGAAATCAGAATCAACTGATGTCAACAGAGACCTACGATTAATAGGAAAAAGTAATCAACATGCAAAGAAACATGGCAACACACCAAAGAGCCTATGGTGAGACCCATGTTTTTCATACAATACAGAAGGCATACAAAATTGCTGAAATGTGGAAAATTAAGCTGACATACTGTATCACCTTAGAGTACCAACCTGGGCATAAGCTCCATTTATGCAAGAGTTAACTGGTAAGTATTAGGCATATAGGGTTAAAGCAAAGACAATATTCAGTTAACTGTTGCACAACACTATCACAACATAATTCTTCACTACACAAAAAAATTGTAAACTCAAGATGCTTCTCAAAATGTCACTGTGACAGTAAGAGGTACAAACCTTGGGCGGGTTGACAGACTGAAGACCAGCTGGCGTGTCAGCTAAAACATGGAAGTGGGAAGTTGGAGGAGGCCCCATAGGGGTTGGTCTGGCATCTGCATCAACCTAAGAAAACAAAAATCAACTTTTATCTTGTATTCTTATTAAATCCTATCCACCTGTACCATGGAAGCCAATCTCAAGTATGTTTCACAAACTGGAACAAGGTGCATACATTCAATCTATGCCAAACATTTTGGTTACTGGCCTATCTTAAATCTTAATACATGAAATGTTCCACTGAAATCTAAAAACAGGTTTACTTTAAATGTATAAGGGAGTAACAGTAGAAGAGGAAAAGTGGTGTTCATAACATATACTCCTCGAAAGAATTTAAATGAACTGAAGCAAATACAAGTTGATAAAGCACAAACAATTAGGATGGTGCACAAAGCAGTAAAACATGCACTTCTCAGGGTTAGGAAAGTACGAATAATAAAGAAATTTAGTAATAATGTCATAATGAGGACAGAAATGTCATAATGAGGACAGAGAGTTGTAAACACACAAGATGTCTGTGTGTATACATAAAAACTTAATATACCAACATGTCATTGAGCATACTACAGTCATATGGACTGATACATCAATGCTAGATCTTGCCATTGAGGTTATCATATATGAAATCCCAAAGGTATAGTTTGATTATGTGGTTAATGAGGACATAAAAAGAGCAGCAATGAAGAAAATTACACAAAACTCAACCATTTCTACGGTAACATAAACTGTGAAACAGAGTTTGGAAGCTAGAAATCATGAAACTCTGGTGAAAAGTTCTATGATATTTATAAGGAACAGGAACATGGGTACTTCTAACCTTAAAGCCAAGGGTAAAAAAAGTTAGGGTGGTTGAATATAAAAGAAATATATCAAAAGGCAAAAGAGCTTAGTGATGTGCTGCAGCAAAGCTTAGGGAAGAATCCCAGCCAACGAGCATTTGAGAGATTTAAGAGAGGAAGAAACAAGTATAGCAGGGTAAGAAAGGATGGACAAAAAAAGAAAAAAAAGGAAGAAATGCTGAAAAGATTATTGTGGACAAGGCAGCAGACAATCCAAAACTTTTCCGCAAATTTGTCAGTAGTATATTGCCATCTAAAGAGCAATAATAAGGCTAGGGGATTCAGAAGGAAGAGCTGTCGAAGATGATGTAAAGATATGCAAGGAACTTAACGACAAGAGCCAAATATAGAAAACAAAAAAGAAAAGAATAATTTCTATACAACACAAGACCCCTCGGGGTTTCTGCAGCTAAGTCTGACGCTGCATTCCATGCTGGAACAAGGAAATAATGGACCCCTCTGGAGCAAGAAGGCCCTTGAAAAGACTGTGCTACTTTCTTTTTAGCGACAATAATAGAGCCTTGCTGAAGGTGACTGACTTTTCACTTGCACGGTAACCACCACCAGTGGAATCCAGTAAAACAGAAGAGATAGAGAAAAAATTATAAACACTTGAACACCCACTTCTTCCCTACTACTTGCCTGGTAATTAATCAATCCCCACTGTTCAAGGAATGCATGTACACGCATCACAGCACAAACATCGCCAGCAAGATTACGACGGCACGCAGTGGATGTTAGGTACTCTGTAGGATTTAATCTGGAAACAAAATGAAGGAGAAATGAATATTAAAGCTCATGCAATTATTGTCTTCAAAAATTACACAGAAAAAAAAAATTTACTATCAAATCCACATATAATGTCACTAACCTGTAAGTGTCAATCATAAAGTTTCTATATGCAAGATATATTTCTGGAGTCTTGGATTTATTTTTGCCATTAAAAAATTCTGGAAGGCCTCTTTTCTCAATAGCATGAATGGCATTGTAATCAAACCAGGCAGCATAACTAGGGACAATTATATGATGGGTCTGATCAGTTGCAGTGTCCTCACTTTCCGGAACAGGCTGAAATATCAAGAACATCTATGAAATAAAAGATAAAATCTAACTCACCATCTTAAATATCATAAATATTCAGAAACTCTGACAATAGGTAGCTAAATCTACCAACTAGCATGATGGTACCCTTAACTGGTTAAGGAAGTATCAAGATTTTGCCTAAGAAAGGGTTATACCAAATATTGGTTACGATAATATAGTTTTCTGCAACAAGTCAATTCTGTAGATGTTTAACAAAGGTTCATCTGGAGCTGTTTCAAGTTGTTCATCCAGATGTGATTAAAACGTTTCAGTACTTACTCCTTACTCAATTCTGATTTCAGAGAGCAAAATACTAGACTCTCTATCTTTCTGGCTGGAATCTCAAACATTTTTGCTTGGTACCTTTTTAGTATATTCAACAGAATTCTGGTTAATCTATTCATTGTTTCTTCTAATTTGTAAAGTTTTCAATCTATAGATACTTTGATTCCTTCTATCCGGTGCAATACATAACCGATCATATTTCAGTTCTCTAGAGTGAACTTCAAAATCGTTCAATTTTTCCTGATAATTTGAGTACCATTCCCTCAGTTTTACTTGTAAAAATTTCTGAATTCTCCCCACCTTATTCACTACATAAGGAATGTATAAGGACTATGCTGGTTCTTGTACATAATGCCACTTGCCACCCTCATCTAAATCTAAAGATGAACTTCATTCATATGCAGAGGTGTCATAAGTCAAAAACAAATGGAATTAGCAAAAAAAAATTTCTCCCTCGCAAGACTGTTCTCTATGTCAGTTTTTTCAATAACACTCTTAACAAGCTTTGATCTTAAACACCCAAAATCTTCTAAAACTAAACAATCTAAAGATCTATAGAGCTGAGGTTTACTAACTGGTCCTTCAGTTTTTTCTGTCTTCTCTCCTCCTTCATCATCTAGGTCCATATAATTTCCACCTTTACTGGGCTGTATTTTGGAACCAGTTGTAACCTCTGTAACAGCAGGCTCAGGCGTTGGGTCCTCCATGTCTCTAGTGAGATCTTCTTCCTCTTCTTCAATTTTGGTCTTTTTCACTGGTTTCCCAGGGGTGGTAGTGTTGCGTGAGCTGCAAGAAAAAGAATATGTTCACTCACAAACAATTCTGCATTAGCACAAAACCAAATAATACTTATTACTAAAGACTTCTTAGTCACAGGTCTATTGATATAAGTGCCCCAGAAATCAATTAATCACCAATAGACCCTAGAAACTGGAGATATCAACTTTAAGTTAATGCAAAACAGCTTTCCTTAACTGTTCACATACCCTTCAAACTCCTTAGCCACACTGACATGGCAATGAGATTTCCTTGGCCACACTGACATGGTAATGAGATTTTTAAAATTACCTTCAGTCAAACTTTACAATGACTTTCACAATTAAACAGAGTTGATCACCTGTAGCAACCTTACAAGATGAATTTTAAGTAACTTTAACCCTTCTACTGAAGTTCTTTGAAGAAAAGGCAGCCATCAACTGATGACTTTACTGGCCTCTTGTCATTTCTTTTACAAAATGTGGTCAAAAAACATTTTTACAACTCTAAAAGATAGAACATTTTCAAAAGCTTTCAATTTCTTTCCCAATATATCTTGGGATAAGGGAGAAAGAATAACACCCACGTATCTCCTGTGTGAAGTAGAATGTGACTAAGAAGTGCATGAGCAGGGGTAGCAGGAAGTCTTCCTCTTCAGTATTACTTTCCAAAAGATGGAACAGAGGATGAAACCAAGCAAGAATTTTTTTCCTTTAAGGAATAGTCATATGTTCTGGATGCAATCTCACTCATGTCTGTTTCCTGGTGCTACCTTGCTAATGCAAGAAATGGCCATCAAGTATGAAAGAAATGAAAGAATAAAAAATCAGCTAGCAAAAATATAAAGTAATAAAAACAAAATAAATACATGTATACCATCTGACCTTAAAAAGCCATTTCAATGCTTTTCATATGTAAAGCACTTGTATATACACACAATAAGAAATATAGAAATGACAAAATGAAGATGAGTTAAGGATAGCTTTAATCCAGCCTTTGACAACATGAGAAGCATCACTGGAGTAGAAGCTCATCTCTTCATCAGACAAAAGCCATCTTCTCTTGCACCATAAGCAGATTTTTCAATTTCTCCATAATCATCACTCAACATCGTTTTGGAATGATTATGCATAAAAACAGTTTAGGAAGATGCTAGAACTGCTAACCTTGTGAGAATCCTCTCAAGAGGCTGGATCTGGCCATCATGAGCTGGAGATTTTCAGTAATGTTTCCACTGTTGACAGAGAATACAACTAGGCTCACTCATGAATAATTTTGGGCTCAGGAAAGTAAAAACACAAGTGCCCCGAGTTTATTCGGCATGACTTTTTTTCCATCATTTCAAAACGAAAATACTTGAGAGTAAGGAGGAAAGCAGTTAAAGTCCAGCTGACTTGTTATATCATCTGTAATTTATGGAGGTCACCTCCATTGCGAGGAAGGCACAAGAAAAAACTGTCTGCAATTTTCAAATATATTACACTTACTACCAACTTCTCTCAGACAATGGCATTTCTTAAATTATAAATGTAATAAGATTGTGAAGCCACACCTTATAATAATAGTAAATAACTCCAGTGAAATTTCAAAAAACATTTATTATCTGCGAGATGATGCAATCCTAAATAAAAAGTCATTTACCCATTTGAAATCTGTCTGTTTCTTATCAGCACATTTTTCCTACCCTATCCAATGTCATAAACAAAATGAATTTCTTGCTTACAAATCTTACCTTTAAATATCATAAGTGCTGCTAACTGTTGCAAACATATCAAATCTATTATTATTACACATCTACAGAACCCCTTTTAAGAAGCTATTACCCCATAACTCATTATCCAGGGTCTCCAGCATTTTCAAGGCTGCACTATGCTCAGAAACAGGGACAGAATGGACTCTTCTGATAAGACTGTACTCTGTTTTGTTAAATGGCAATGACAGAGCCTCATGAAAGTTGCTTTTCATGGAAGGTGTAGCCCCATCAAGCAGAGTATCAAATCTACAACATAATGAAACATCAAATGACTGTAAAATAACATAAAAAAAAACTTATTCTTTGGCAGAGATCACAGAAAGTAGTGAGAAACTCACAAAAGTTTTCTAACTGCAGTCTTACCTTTTCTTTTTATATCGAGGTGATGGTGGTGATCTTGGTCTCTTCTTGGCCTTCTTCTTTTTATCTGGATCACTTAGGCCCATTGTATCATCAACGCTCAAACACCCGCGGTGTTTTTTCTTAGTTCCACTATCATCTACCTCATAATCTTCCTCATTCATCCACTCATTGTAAGATTCAAGGTCTTGCAGCCAGTTGGCACATACCTGAAGGAAAAATATTTTGTAATGTCCACACTATACACCCTGACACCAGATATGAGGACGCACCATCTTAAGACATACTCATAAAAGACAAGTTTTTGTTCATAAGTTCAAGCAAATTCCTTGGACAGAAAAGAATCACTGACATCTTTGGAAGTTGAAAGGCTCTACAGGATTCAAAAACATGGGAAGCCAGGGGTGTGAAGTGTTCCTGGTGAATGATGATTCAATTCCAATGTATCTATTTAAGAGCTTGTTTGGCTTCTACTGTTACAGGGCTTTATCAAGCATGATTACTTTTATCTCTCATTCCAAAAATTGGAACTGAAACCCTATGACCTTACTGGTAATCTAGAAAGCCACAAGGAGTACAGGGATCAGCAGCCTCTTGGCTGACTGTCTGATTCCCAACATAATCATAAAGAAAAAGTTCTAACTAAAATTAACTGATTCTGTTAGCCTTTGAAAAAGATCAAAGATTTTCTAATATATAATAAGTAGTTATCTATGATAATCACAATCAAAATGAAACTGTTATCAATAAATTTCAAAAATGCTTGCTGGTGAAACCAATCATAAGTAACATATATATGGGGGTAACAAATGCCAAACATTCCTGATTCACATTCACACTTACACAACTGCAAATGTAACAGACTAACCAAATTCATCAGAGCTTACAAAGTAAAGGTGTGCTCTATGTGTATGTAAAGATGTCTTAAGTCACAAGTAACTAAAACTAGCAACAGGAAAAACACTTGTGTCAGTTATCCATATAACAGGAATGGGAAAGGTACATGAAAGGTTTTCTGACATGCAGAAAAAATGCAAGATGGGGAGCTGACAAGGATAGTGTATGACAGTATGATTAAAGGGAATGGTGTGAAAGAAAGACCACCTGCAACATGGGGTAATAGAGGAGAAGGGTACTGGAGGGAGGGAAATGGTTCAAATATGCATGGAATGGTGTGTGCAAAGGAAGCATGTACAGACAGGGATAAGTGGGGACTATTTTGCCATGGCCATCCCCTTGATGGGAGTTCCTGTAGGGCATGGGCATCCGAGATATATGTAGATAGTTAAATAGACCAAGAGGAAAAGGTACAACCCTTTGTGTGTGTGTGTGCTAGGTACATATGCCCTTGCATATTAGTGATAATTTCTGGAGCACTAATCATTGTGATAATGATTCAGCAAATGTCAAACTGTTATCATTAAAAGAGGAAAGGAATTTTGATAAAGATACAGATGAAACAAAAGCAGAATACAAATATAAATATCAGTGATCCCTAGAGCAAATAACTGAAAATTCATGTATTAAGCATGCATAAATACCCCTAACATACAATAAGGGCTACTATGTGTAGTAAATTAATTTTTCATACATGATTGGCATTTCCTGCAGCAAGGTAGCACCAGAAACACATGAAGAAAGGCCACATCTGCTTACATCCATTTTCTAGCTGTCATGTTAAAGTAAAATGTTCTACACTATTTTTCTGTAATGTTCATTGTGTATCATGTGACAAAGACTCTCCTTAAGTGTGATGTCTGTCAAGTAATACAACAAAAATACAAATATGAGTACATGACTACGAGTGTAAACAAACCAGCAATCCTCGGCCTACCTGGCATGCCAAGTCCAAATGCCTGAAAAGCAACAAATGAGGTTATTCTACCTCTTTCTTATTCACTCTTCTTGATATTCCCTCTAAATGTTTAAGTGATATGACTAAATCTTTTAATATTTTTTCAGTAACCCCTTAATCAGGGTAACCCAATTAGATACCATGGCTTCACCCTACAGAGGTTAAATGAAGCCACTGTGTAGTCACTATAGTTGTCACAATACTGGCAGTTTATCTATCTATCTGTACCTACAATGCCCATTCCCTATAGGAACTGCCCCAAGGAAGTGGCAATGGCAATAGTTCCCATAACTGGTGAACTCCAGTGTCGCTTCTTAGCCTTTAGTGCCTCATTATCAATACGCCACTAGCAAAGGGCACCTCAAGTAAAGTGTTTCCTGACCTAATGTTCCTACCCACTACTACCTTATATGTATAATGTTCAAACCTAATACTTCTACGTAATGCTCTTGCCTAATATTCCTATCCACTAGTTCTATCTAATATTTCTACATAATTTCCAATGCCTAAGCTCCTACCAAAAACTACTATCTATTGGTTCTAACATTTTGCCAAAAGCCAAGGCAAGTACACAGCGCTCACTGCAAGAAAATTTTGAGTACTGAAGAATGAGTTGTGTGAATCAAGCGTTATGTGGGTCAAGCAGAGATCATACATTTGTGGACAAAATGCAAACAGTCCAAATGCAGGTGAAACAGAAAGAACAGACAGCTACCTGGATCAGAGGTCTGCAACTTGGCAGCCACTGAAGTGCTGGCTCACTATGCAGATGTCACTAAACTTCCAAATACCTAAGCAGGTAATACTAGTAATAAACCTCCCTGATTGGTGGCTGCCTACTAACTGCCTACCTCCAACTACCTACCGACAGTTTACACATCAGCAATTACTGATCTGCAATAAGCCATCAGTTAGGCCACTTCCGAGGAATTATATCATATAGATTCTATTACAACCTAAAGTGGTAGCACATTTACCTTGAATCTCACCTACAAATGGACTGCACAACTATGACATATGGAACCAACCTTCCATTGCCCATCAAAGAATTGAGGTGACTCAGGAGGGTCATAATCCAATTCTACGCCTGATGCCCATGAATCATATGAATCAGGCATGTAGAAGAAATGGAACAGTGTCTGTCGGTCACGACGCATCACTGCGCGTGCAAACTCATCTTCAAGTGGATCTTGCTCATCATATACAATGTGAGATGCTTCTTCCTCTTCTTCTGTTGAATACAAAATTTACATAAACAGCAATTCAATGTTTGTATAAAATTTTTGATATATCTTAAAAGATGTATTGAGGCAATAATAACTTTCATTATAATGCATTCTAATCTAAGGAACCAAATGTAATAGCACCCAGCACAAACTTATACCTAAAAATTCTTCAAAAGGTAAAGAATGGAAAGAATAATTCTAAGACTCTTGTTCCCCTGTCATCCTTCTATTTCTGATTCCAAAAACAAGAATTTTTCTGGTCCTTCCTAATCCTCCTATTTCTAATTCCAAAAAACAGGAATTCTTCATCAGAAAAGGGAAATGAAGGCAAGTACACAGTAACTTTGGGACTGCTTTTTACATCAGCCATGAATTAAAAAATTCCCATATGAAATCCAAATCTAAAACACATTTAAAAGGCAAAATCATAATGACATTCAAATTCTTTGAAACCTTTTGCAAACAGTACTAGTCTTGACATTGGTTCCCTGAGTGTAAACTCATGAATGCAATAAGTTACACCTTCCTCTCACTCTGTACAACTTCCTACAACATACACACATGGTGCACAGTAAACCCAACTGTTCACCCTCCCCTTAGGGCTTGTTGATAAATTGAGTATCTCACTTTGGTTAAGGTATATACTTACTTAACTCCTGCCCCAGGAGTCCCCTCTATCTCTATGAGGCTCATGCAGCACTGAAGGAGCTGGCCACATCCACCAAAGGTCACAAAGTGATGTGATGTGTGTGCATCTAAGTGCAGAGTTTTATCTATTTATCCGTATCTGTGATGCCCATTCCCTTCCAAAACTCACTCAAGGAGGTGGCCATGGCTAAAGATTCTCCTCAACTAATGAACTCCAGTGCTGCTTCTTAGCCTTCAGCACCTCACACTTAACAGGCTAATGGCAGAGGGCAACTCCAGCACAGTCTTTTCAGAGGCTCCTACCAAATACCGAGTACTACTACCTAATATTCCAACCTACAATATCCACCTAATGTTCCAACCTCCCACTTCTACCTAATGCTCCCAATTATTTCTTCTATCTATTGCTCCAATCAATTTGCCAAAAGGCAGGGCCAGTGCATAGTGCTCACTGCAGGAAAATCTAGAGTTAAGAAGAATGAGTTGAGTGAATCAAGTGATGTCAAGTGCTATGTGTGATAAAGAGAGGTTATATGTAAGTGGACAGAATGCCAACAGTACATATGTAGGTGAGACAGAATGAAAAGACAGTTACCAGGATCAAAGGCATGCAACTTGACAACTATACGGGTAGTAGCAGTAATATACCTCCCTACTTGGTGGCTGCCTACCAACCAATACCTACCAGGTGTGAGTTGCTTCTGCCATCTCACAAAAAGACAACACTTACCAAAGTAACCTGTTCAAATAAATTCTGACTCAATCTATTTCTACTAAAATCCATACTCTTGTGAGACTAATGCTGATAACCATCAGAGTAAGAACATATGAAATCAGACGGCACACCTTTTTGAACTCTAAAAGTCTTGCATGTCAAGCCAGACATACTTGGTCATGAAGACTAACTTTTGGTACGTACTGGATTGCTACAGTCCAACAAGAATGACCAAAAGTTGATGATCAAAGAGGATTTGCACAATCCAGCTAAGCCATATATTATCATGAATCCTATTCATTCTAACTGTATCACTCACACCTGCTCCCTTTGGGAACTCCTTTAGGGCTTAAGGCAGCCATTGCAAAAAGTCTCCATAACAGGTGAACTCCACCACAACTTTTTAGCCTTTAGTGCCTCACCCCTAACAGGCCACTGGGAGGAGGCATCTCTACTGCAATGTTTTCAAAGGTACCTATCCAATGTTCCTACTGACTCCTACCTAATGCTCTTGTCTACTAATACTTATGTCTAATGCTACTAACATTTTGCAAAAAGGCAGGGCTAGCACATAGCATTCACTGCAGGAAATTTAGTTATAACACATGAGTTGTTAAGTGGTATGGGTGACAAGGAGAGATTTGTATGATTGTGGACAGAATGCCTACAATCCACGTGTGGGTGAGGAAGAAAGTAAAGACAGCTACCTAGGTTAGACAAGTGCAACTTGACAACCACTGAAGTTCTAGCTCACTATGCAGCCATCACTAACCCTCCCCATACCCAGGCAGGTGGTAATGGTAACATACCTCCCTGGTTTGTAGCTACCTACTAATTATTACCTACACGTACGCATATCATCATAATAGGTCCTAAATGCAATATAACGAAACAGCTGTAGTTATCCATTAATGAAAAATGAAATAAAGTGTATGATCACAAAAGTAATTCTTTAGTCTCACTTAGTTTAATCTACAATTACGGCAGAATATGCTTTGGTTGATGCACATGAAAATACCAACTGCAGATAAAATCTATATAAAATATAGATTGTACAAAGGCAAAGGGGATAAGAGTGAGTGCTCAAATTACAGAGGTATAAGTTTGTTGAGTATTCCTGGTAAATTATATGGGAGGGTATTGATTGAGAGGGTGAAGGCATGTACAGAGCATCAGACTGGGGAAGAGCAGTGTGGTTTCAGAAGTGGTAGAGGATGTGTGGATCAGGTGTTTGCTTTGAAGAATGTATGTGAGAAATACTTAGAAAAGCAAATGGATTTATATGTAGCATTTATGGATCTGGAGAAGGCATATGATAGAGTTGATAGAGATGCTCTGTGGAAGGTATTAAGAATATATGGTGTGGGAGGCAAGTTGTTAGAAGCAGTGAAAAGTTTTTATTGAGGATGTAAGGCATGTGTACGTGTAGGGAGAGAGGAAAGTGATTGGTTCTCAGTGAATGTAGGTTTGCGGCAGGGGTGTGTGATGTCTCCATGGCTGTTTAATTTGTTTATGGATGGGGTTGTTAGGGAGGTAAATGCAAGAGTTTTGGAAAGAGGGGCAAGTATGAAGTCTGTTGGGAATGAGAGAGCTTGGGAAGTGAGTCAGTTGTTGTTCGCTGATGATACAGCGCTGGTGGCTGATTCATGTGAGAAACTGCAGAAGCTAGTGACTGAGTTTGGTAAAGTGTGTGAAAGAAGAAAGTTAAGAGTAAATGTGAATAAGAGCAAGGTTATTAGGTACAGTAGGGTTGAGGGTCAAGTCAACTGGGACGTAAATTTGAATGGAGAAAAACTGGAGGAAGTAGTGTTTTAGATATCTGGGAGTGGATCTGGCAGCGGATGGAACCATGGAAGCGGAAGTGAATAATAGGGTGGGGGAGGGGGCGGCGAAAATCCTGGGAGCCTTGAAGAATGTGTGGAAGTCGAGAACATTATCTCGGAAAGCAAAAATGGGTATGTTTGAAGGAATAGTGGTTCCAACAATGTTGTATGGTTGCGAGGCGTGGGCTATGGATAGAGTTGTGCGCAGGAGGATGGATGTGCTGGAAATGAGATGTTTGAGGACAATGTGTGGTGTGAGGTGGTTTGATCAAGTAAGTAACGTAAGAGTAAGAGAGATGTGTGGAAATAAAAAGAGCGTGATTGAGAGAGCAGAAGAGGGTGTTTTGAAATGGTTTGGGCACATGGAGAGAATGAGTGAGGAAAGATTGACCAAGAGGATATATGTGTCGGAGGTGGAGGGAACGAGGAGAAGTGGGAGACCAAATTGGAGGTGGAAAGATGGAGTGAAAAAGATTTTGTGTGATCGCGGCCTGAACATGCAGGAGGGTGAAAGGAGGGCAAGGAATAGAGTGAATTGGATCGATGTGGTATACCGAGGTTGACGTGCTGTCAGTGGATTGAATCAGGGCATGTGAAGCATCTGGGGTAAACCATGGAAAGCTGTGTAGGTATGTATATTTGCATGTGTGGACGTATGTATATACATGTGTATGGGGGTGGGTTGGGCCATTTCTTTCGTCTGTTTCCTTGCGCTACCTCGCAAACGCTGGAGACAGCGGCAAAAATATATATATATATATATATATATATATATATATATATATATATATATATATATATATATATATATATACTTTACATTTTGGGGATTGTATGAGAGCAAAGGGTTGATAGTTGAAAGGGTGAGAATGGTCTCCTTTCTTGGGGATGGGCTGCACTAAGGTTTGCTTCCAAGAAAAAGGAAAAGTCTAGGTTTACTGATAAAGACAAAATGGGCATACAAGGATCATAACTACCACAGAAGTATACTCCCACTAGATACATGGAAGTATGCCATCTGGGCCATATGCCTTGCCCACATGGAGCTGGGAAAGAACATGCCTGACCATGCTCCAAGAAAACACAGGAGATGACATAGATTCAGTCGAAGGTAAAGGAAAATCACCTAAAACTGAACTAGAGGTAATGTGGTATTAAAAACAGCAGCTATACCAGTTAGGGACCTAGCTATAGAATGAGCTGGTCAGAAAAGATGATGAAAGGATGAATTACTAAAGTTATTTGAGATGCTCTGATATGGACCAGAAACATCAGCCAAAGTAAGGAGTTAAATCAGCAATCATTCTTTTAATAAGGGTGTGCTTGACTTTGCAAAGAACAGCATGCAGTGATTCTGCAGACATGAAAGCAGATTAGGTTTCAGGGGATGGATGATACACCCCCCTTAGATTTTTCCATTTTCTAATGAATACATCTTATGACACAAAAAAGGGCATCATGAAAATGAAGCAGCTCTCAAAAATGTACACCTGGACCAAGACTGCAGACCTCAACACAGTGTAAGACAGTAAAGGCTTCTATCCTACAACCCTACAAACACCAACTTCACACAAAACTTTAGAACTTTTTCATGACTTTTTAATGATATTCATGAGTTTTCTATGACCATGAAAATAAGTATACTCTGAGATAATCTAAATGGATCACAAGTTGAGAATACTTAAGGGATTATAACATGATATATCAAATTAAATGTACTATAAATAATACGCACAGTATACATACACACATGGACTGTCAGTGTTATAACTACAACCTCTACATACACAAAATACGATGCAATCATCTCCAGGGCTGTCCACTTTCTATCAATTCACTCTGTCTATTATTCATGCTACACCCACTGCCATTGCTTGGTTTTCTGATGAAGGGTTGAAAACACTTTATTAGAAGCTGAAGTTTTGTGACACTGCTTCATTTTGACCAGTGATAACACTCTATTAACTTAAGAAAACCTTAAAGCTATTGCAATGTACTTGGCACCACTCATGGGCTTTTATATCACATTCCATTGTATATCCCAAACAAATGAAAAAAGTGAAATTTATCAATAAAGAAATGCGGCAACAAAACAAATTTTACCACAATTCCACAGACAATATGACTACAGATCCAAGCATACAGAACAGTATAAAGACATCAAAGGTGTCCTCAAGAACCAATGATGAGTAATAAGCAGGTTATAATGGACAAATACTTTCCAATCTGAAGTAAACAAAAATGGCTCTATGCTGAAGCAAGTGATGCACACGATAACTTTGAAATATGATGTACTTAGGAGGCACTGCCATTTCCTGGTAATCTGAGAACTACAGTTGTGACTGCACCATTCATAGCTGGCTTCCAACCAGTGACAATAATTCTGAGTTCTTTCCATGTCATCTTATCAAGATTAGGTATTCCATTTAAGGGATTATCCGTCAAAAAAAATGCCATTAGCAAAGCCGAGGCACCTATGTATCCAAAGGCAAATTAGTATCAAGTGCAGAAATAATGCTTTTACACTCCCAATCTCCAAAGGTGAAATAGCATCAAGTGCAAAAATAATGCTTTTACAATCCTAAATCTATAAATGTCAACAATCAATTGGGAAATATATCCTACCTTACCTGTTACTCTAAAAGGAGAATTAACCTGAAACTACTGACCAACAATCTTTCCATCATGTCTCTTCACAATGTCCTTCAGTTCATTGCGGAGTTCTTTATCTACTTCACTATGTATAAACACCGAGGGCTTGTTCCAGCATTTGTTAGAAAGCAAACTCTTCTCGATCTCACGGAAGAGCTCTATGTTGGCATCTTTACGAGACGGCGACTGAAAAATAATTGAATAACAAATTAACAATTAATTGTGTTAGTAAGACTTATGGAAATAAATCATCACTGCTCTTTCCTAGTGCACCTGAAAATATAACTGACAAAAACAAAAATCTGTATTATTTACAGGTGCTCTGATAGGAGTTACCTTCCCTAAAACTGATGTCACTGCTTACTCAAGACACCAAGAAGTTATTTAATTTTCTATCATCTAACTTCTCATATATGTTCATCACAGACAGACGGACCAACAAACATACTGAGAGAGAGAGAAAGAAGGAGAGAGAGAGAGTACCTATGTGCACCTAACATGAGACTTTGCCAGCCATAAACATGGGCTAGAACATAGCACTAATCACTCATACTGCTTGTTTAGCAATACTGTTACTCTCTTCCGCCATGTACATTGCATAATTATCAATTTTGAGTTCATCTGAAACTTTGATCATCGGCCTAATATCCTTTTAAATTATGGCTACAGTAAATCCTTCCTTTCTTCTTTTTTCCCTTATCTTTTAACGTTACAGTCACAATTCTTGCTGGACTCTTGTATATTTCTGTTTGGTACATTTCTAATACCTTTATCAGGTATTCCAAAAGATCCTTTAAAATTTAATTATTCTGGTTCTTCCATACTGTGAAGAGCTAAACTCATTCCAAACATTGTTTCCTTTGACTTCTTCTCTTTTCTCTTTGTTGCCTTGCATAAAACATCATAGGGGTTCTTCTTCTTTCTCTATTATATACTTCAAGTTCTTCAAACCTTTCACTGAACTCTACATATTACGTATCTGTAAATAGTCTCCAATCTATTAATTACACCTTATTTTGTTCGATAACAAACAAAAAGTAAGGACAAAATTTTGCTTCTATTATGTGCAATGTATATTTTCTTATTCACTTTTCCGTCTCTCACATAAAAAGTATTCATCACTCCACTCGTTACCTGACTTACTGATAGATATTTTCAATACATTCTCCAAATTTCAGCTCTATCTTTACGATGAACTTAGATCTTTAACAGTAACTTTTCTATAAACATCTTTTTCTGTGGATCAGCTGCAAGAAGTGTGTTATACTTTTAATCATTCCAATATCTTTTTCAGATTCTTCCCCAAATAATTCAATCAAGTTTTCTGTCCATTCATATAACACTTTTAAACCTTTCTGCATTTTCTATCTTCTGATTTTATAATTTTACTCAGGTGAAATCTGTGAAACACCTTACTATGCTTTCATTCACCTCTGTCTATGTACAATATCCTTATCATAAATACTAAAGTGAACAATATTCCTTATAACACACCTATTAAAACCTCTCCTCCTGACATAACTCTCCATGGTACTACTTTTAATGTTTTTACTGTTAAAAACCTGTTACTCGTCCTAGCTTACTAATGATCGAGAGTACCTACATACACAGTTAAAGTCTGACGTTCCCAATGTACCCTGTGTGTTTCGCAGCGCTGTTATCCTCAGTTGCCAGACATATGGCACAACTGGCTATCTTTGACCATATATCCTTAAACCCTTAATGTCTCACCATGTTATCCTTTCCAACCCTCATAATTCATGTTTTTTCAAGCTGTCTAGAAAATGTATTTAATGTATCAATGTATTAATTTTGCAACGAAAAAAACACTTTAGACGTATTTTCCTTCCATTACGTTTACTGAATAACACACACACAAGTTATGAAGATGTTTCAACACATACCACTAAAAAGTGTGAGAGTAAGGCCTGAGTGTTGAGTTACCACTGCCCATGTTTTATTGTTTATTTTACCTATACTGAAAAACAAATTGGAACATCAGTGAAGGGAGCAAAAGAGGAAGTGGTAATAGTAGTGATGAAGTGAGGAGATGATGAGCGAGTATTTTGATGGACTGCTGAATGTGTCTGATGATCAGGTGGCAGATGTAGGAGGTTTGGGTCGGGGTGGTATGTGAAGTGAGAGTCATGGAGAGTGGATTAGTGTAGAGAAAAGAGGTAGTGAAAGTCTTACATGTGATGAAATGTGGCAAGGCGGCTGAGTGGATAGTATTGCAGTTGGTAAGGATTTTCAAAGATGTTCAATGTGCCTGAGGATTGGCATAATGCATGGAGGGGGCTTTAGTGTAAAGGCAAAATGCTTATCCCCTTTAGTGTAAAGGGATAAGCATAAGTGTTCAAATTACAGAAGTATAGGTTTGTTTAATGTATCCGTTAAGTTGTATGGGAGGGTACTGATTTACAGAGTAAAGGCATGTACAGAGCATCATATTGGGGAGGAGCAGTACAGTTTCAGAAGTGGTAGAGGATGTGTCAATCTGGTGTTTCCTTTAAAGAATGTGTGAAAACTATTCAAATAAAAAGGTGAATTTATATGTGACATTTATGGATCTGGATAAAGCATATGATAAGGCTGATAGAGATGCCTTGTGGTAGGCTTCAAGAATGTACTGCATGGGAAGAAAGCTGCTAGAAGGAGTAAGAAGTTATCATCGCGGGTGTAAGGCACATGTACGAGTAAGAAGAGAGGAGAATGAATGTTTCCAAGTGAATGTTGGTCTGCAGCTGGTGTAAGGTGTTATTATGGTTGCTTCATTTGTTTCTGGTTGTAGTGGCAAGGGAAGTAAATGTCAGTCTACAAGAGCAGGGCAAGTATGCAGTCTGTGGAGGATGAGAGGGCTTAGAAAGTAAATCTGTTGCTGTTTGCAGATGATAAAGCATGGGTGCTTTTCAAGTGCGAAAGTGGACGTTGGTGAATGAGTCTGGAAGATTATGTGTAAACAGGAAGTTGAGAGTTAATGCGTAAAAAGGCAACGTTATTAGGTTTAGCAGGGTTGAGGAACAGGTTAGTTAAGGGTGTGAGTTTGAACTGAGAAAACCTAGAAGGAATTGAAGTTTTTAGATATCTGGAAGTGGCCATGAAAGTAAAAGGAACCATGGAAGAAGAAGAAGGGTTAAAGGGTGGGTGAGGGGACAAAGGTTCTGGGAGTGCCGAAGAATATCTGAAAAGAGGGAATGTTATCTGGGAGAGCAAAAATGGGTATGTGTAAAAGTATGATAGTCCAAAAATATTATATGGATACAAAGCATGGGCTGCATGGAGGCAGGTGGATCTGTTGGAAATGAAATGTTTGAAGGCAATATGTGTGAGATGGTTTGACTGAGTAAGTAATTGTAAAGGTAGGAGAGAGAGAGAGAGAGAGAGAGAGAGAGAGAGAGAGGTGGCAATAAAAAAAAGTGTGTGGTTGAGAGACCTAAAGACGTAGAGAATAAGTGAGAAAAGGCTGACAAAAAGAAAACGTCATAAGTGAAGGGAACAAGGTGAATGGGGAAACCAAACTGGAGATGGAAGATTGGAGTGAAAGAGATTTTAAGCGATCAAGTCCTAAACTTGCAGGAGGACAAAAAGCATACACAAGATAGAGTGATTTATAACGATGTGGTATACTGGGGTTGACTAGCTATCAATGAATTGAAACATGGCATGTGAAGCATCTGGGGTAAACCATGGAAAGGTCTGTGGGACCTGGTTGTGGTTAGGGAGCTGTGGTTCAATGCATTACATATGACAGCTAGATGATGGATGTGAGGAGATTCAACCTTTCTTCATCTGTTCCTGGTGCTACCTCACTACCATGAGTCACAGGGAGGGGGTGAAGGTTCTGGGAGTGATGAAGAATGTGTGGAAAGAGAGTTATCTCAGACAGCAAAAATGGGTATGTATGAAGGAATAGTAAGTTCCAACAATATCATATGGTTGTAACACTTGGGCCATAGATGGGGTTGTATGGAGGAGCGTGGATGTGTTGGATACTAAATGTCTGAGGACAATATGTGGTGTGTGGTGGTTTGATCGAATAAGTAATGAGAGGGTAAGAGAGATGTGGGGTAATAAAAAGAGAGCAGAAGAGTGTGTTAAAATGGTTTGGACATGGAGAGAATGAATGAAGAAAGGTAGATAAAGAGGATATATGTGACAGAGGTGAAGGGAACAAGAAGTGGGAGACCAAATTGGAGGTAGAAGGATGGAGTGAAAAAGATTTTGAGCGATTAGGGCCTGAACGTGCAGGAGGGTGCGAGGCGTGCAAGGAATAAGAGTGAACTGGAATGATGAGGTATACAGGGGTCGAAGTGCTGTCAATGCATGTGAAACATTTGGGGTAAACTACAGAAAGGTCTGTGGAGCCTGGAAGTGGATAGGGAGCTGTGGTTTCAGTGCATTACACGCGACAGTTAGAGAATGAGTATGAACAAATGTGGCCTTTTTTTGTCTGTTTTCCTAGCGCTATCTTGTTGACGCAGATGTTGGCAATGCTGTTTCCCATGGGGCGGTGTGGCACAGGGAAAGGATGATAGCCAGCAAGTATAAATGTGTACGTGTGCATACATATATACGTGTGTATGTAAATGTATGTATGTGTGCATATGTTATGTATATGTATATAAATGTGTGTGTAAATAGTATGTAAGTATATTGAGTAGATGGGTCTTTCTTCACTTCATCTGTTTCCTGGCGCTACCTCGCTGATGCAGGAAATGGCGATCAAGTATAAAAATATATATAAAACCAAACCTTAGACAGATGCCCATTATGTTTACCAAACCCTAAGGGAAGATGAACAGCTGGGTTGACTGCGGACTGACTGCTGAGACTAGGATCTGAACCTATGTATGAATGGCCCTGGATGGCCTGTGAATGCATCATGGTTAGCAACACTATGTACTACACCACAGAGGTTCATTAATGAGTATTGTTTTATTTTACATAAAGTTTTCTTTGATTTATGAATGTCATTCACTGGCAATTTCCTCATGACAGCAGAACTATAATATACTTTTAAATTACTAGCCACACCAGTCAGATGCTGTGTTCTCAAGATCAGGAAGACTGGTAATATTGCTTTCACTTTTGCTACAAAACCTTCTCTAGCCTTGTATTGGTCAACTTCTGATGCTTAAAGAGTCAGTGTCCATAAAATCACTCTAAATATGATCCAAAGAAAGACCATCATCTTCACATAATGCTGGTTCATCATCTTCCTGGTCCCCTAAATGTAGGTAAAAATTTCAGCTCCTCAATTTCCTTCCTCGAAAATTTACCATGTGATTTTACTGCCACAGCCGAAGAATGACTGACAGCAAGGGAAATCATCATGCCCTGCCATCTCATCCACAACCTAGGATTAATGCATGTCTCTGAAAGTGAGGCTCGAAACTCAGGGAGTATATATCCATCTAAAGGCTTGTGTAAATATCTGTGTAGAGGTGTTAAGGGACTAAAGGTTTCATTACTAATTCCTAACAGACTCTTTCTTTGTTGCTAGGCTTTCAGGTGTATCATTTTGGTGTCTTTCTGGTACCAAATTTTTCAAAAATTTGGCATTTACTTGGCACTGACTCCAGAGGTCTTTGACCCCCAACGCCCTGGGCTGAGTCCAAACTACTGAGTTGGGTCAATGGTTGATCAAGCTATCATAGGCTACAGGCCCACATAATGACCACAGCCTGGCTCATACGGAAGTTTCTAAAATATTACCACTGATATCACAAGGCATGATGAGTTGAAAACACTTTGAATATCTCGGGCCCAGAATTCTTCAATGGTTTACAGGGTGTGCAGAGGAGAAATTCAAAAAGGGTATGAATAAGTAAATATCTATCCACGCCATTTCTAAATTTCTCCTCTGCATACCCTATAACATTTCCAATGGCTGAAGGAAAAGTGTTAAAGAATTCTGGGCCCGAGATATTCAAAGTGTTTTCTCTTCAACTCATCATGCCTTATGACATTAGTGGTAATATTTTAGAATCTTCCATACTCGTCATGCCAATCTAGAATTTTTGTGAGTGTAAGTTGGGCACCATGTTTCTTCAAAGTGAATATGATGACAGAACTCTCCCATCTACACTCAAGAGAGTACAATGATATCATTCATCCACAATGGATCCTTTACTGCATTGATGTAGGCTGTGACAGATTTTTGCACACTTTCTAACTGCTATTTTGCCAGCCATAAATGTGATGACAGTACACAGAATTATTCTGTTCTGGAGAGTATTAGTGCCCTGGAGACCATCATGACAGGTTTGAGTTCACCCGGCTGCAGTACTGACACTCAAAATCACATTTACCTCATTCATCTTTACGTATGCATTGCCTGGCCTTACCACATGGTGATGCGGACAGTATCACTTAACCTTCTCCCTGACCAAGGCAATGAATAGAAAATCCTTTCCTGTACTAGAAAAGGTAATAATCCAACACAAGAAGAATTTACTCAAGTCTGGTGAGAGGTGATGAAGTCGTTTTTGTCAGCTAAGATGTCAGCTTGGCTGACCGTTCAAAAGTCTTTAATATTTCTTATTTCACTGTCACTGCTGTCTCTTTCTTCTTTATGAACTTCTCAATCTGACAAATCACTATTATCAGAAAACTTAAATTTATCAAGTTCATCCAAACTGATATGTATTAAAAACTCCAACAAAACAGGCGTATCATGAAATGTTGCAGGAGCACGACATAATGTGTCATGACATCTTCATACCTGTAAAGAATGACTGAAAGAGACACTAAATATGTACTGCAGGTCTACTTCTGACAACACTGTATGGGTGATAATCAAATCTTTTTTGGTGCCTTTACTGCATGCAGGTAGCCACCAGGAATAAAAGGGTTAATGCAACATCTTTAATGATGATCTGCATCTTTCTGATTAAAGGGTTAAACATATTTCCCTAAAGTGAATTCATTTCCATTGGCAATGTTGACATTTCTTTGAGGTGATGAAATCCAAGTTGTAACCCCAATGACTTACCAAAACTCCTATTTACTTCTATGGGCTTTTCAGAGCTTCCCTCCTCTGTTGCTTCTTCCTTCACTTCACAGTCTGTTCTCTGCATCTATGTCAACTGATCTTGTCATTTTTTTCTTTCACTTCATTCCCTTCCACTGCTGAGTTTATTCCTGTGATATATGCTTATCTCATCATTCTGTTTGTCATCTGTGCTTGTGTCCTCTGATATCAATAAATCTCGTCATGTATTACACAAGTACGGTTGGTGGAATATATTGGAAATCCATAATCCTTAGGCCTATGCAATATGCAAATTCTCGATTTCTATTCATTTCAGAAACATGGCAATAGTTTGCAGTCAAAACATTAACATAACAGAGTGTTTTGTGCACTTAATGCAGGTATAAATATTAACAGTTTGTCATGTAAGTAAATATATACTATGTAAATCATCAATATCAAATACAGAGTGGCCAACTCTGAACCCTCATGCTCCAAGTTGGCAATAATCTTGCATGCTATATCACATATGCTTAAGAGTTTACAGCTTTTAGAAACAGATTTTTGATACTGTACCAGTAATCTCACATTCTTGCTTCCAGTTACTACTGGGAGAAGGTAATGTGTCTAAGAAATTCTCTCTGATGTCAATGGATGTGTTTTCTACAACTTTTGTATACAATTGTGTGAGCTGATTGTCTGCCAACATATCCTTAAACACCAATTCTTCATACAGTGCAATCTAAATTAGGCCTTTACCCTCAGGGATATGATAAATGTAAAGTGTATATGCCAAGCTTCCTAGCACATCGGGCATGTAATGCCCCGGAGTTTTCCAATGAAGATGATTTCAACATGTATTACATTTGTCACTCACTTCATCTTGCAAAACATACAACTTATCTATTTTCAACTTTACTTATAATTACTACAAAGGTAAGTATCACTGAACAAGCAAATTAATACTGATAAAGGTGCTTTTTCAGAGAATTCTCATAAAATATAAATTTTTCCACTGGATCCCATGTTAAGTTAAAAGCTGAAGTGTATTCCAGCCCAAAAACCTGACCCAAACACCCATGTTATAATAAGTAAACTAAGCCTAAACAATTTTGACCCCTAATCCTAATCTATCAAATATAAACATTTTTACAGGTACTTACGGTGGGTACTGGGCCAGCCTAAACAATTTAGACACCAAAACCTAACCTAACAATATCAAACAGTTTTACTACAGGGTACTCACCAAAGCTGAAGACTGATGTTGCTTGTGGTGGCCTGGCATTGTTGGCTGGAGGTGGAGATGATTAGTGGGTGAAGGGGACAAAGGCATCAACTACAGTACAGTATGAAAACAAGTTAAATGGAAAGAAAGAAACATCATCTCCACTTCCTCTCTTATTTCATTGGGAGATGTCAGATGTGTCATCTACACCAGCCTTTGCCCCTCACTGAGCAGTGGACCAGGCCAACACAAAGGTAATCAAATAACTTTCAATATATTTTCTCTTACTTTATAATGCCAATCTAATATTTCACAGACGATTTTTTTTCATTTTTGGACAGTATCATTCGGAACTATTACTTTTATTACATGTTATAGCGAGTGGATCCCCTAAAACAATAAGTTCCTTTAATCGTATTTTCAGTGAGTGAATGCTTATAAAGCAAGACCTAACTATATTCTAGTTTATCTAGTTTTCTTCTCTCTCTCCCTCACTCTATCATTCTCTCCCTCTTTTTCCCTCTCTTACTTTATCAATGACATCTGGAGCAGATGTATGCCTGATCACAACCACTACTCAAGTTGACTTCATATTCACATCAAGTCAATAATCAATCAATCTCCAGGAAGTCAAATCCTGGCTGCTGCTTCTTAACCACATTTAAAAAAGATGTCTAATGACTTCAGTTCAATGTTACTCACCTGGAAATCAAATCTGCGCCAACCCTGATCACTCTTGAACTTATACACAGTACTTAGTATGTGACACAGCCCACCGCCTGGCTTGAAGTCAAGGAAACATTTCATCTGCAAGAAATATGTGATCTTAAATTCTTTAGGACTTCTGAATTTTCATACCATACGAAACATCTAACACTGTACTTACAGCTTTTCAAGTCAATCTCAATTCATAAATTACTTACAAAAACACGAAAAAGGGGGATACCGAGAAAGTGGAAGGATGGAAGGAAAGAATATGCATGTAGGTGTGAGGTATGCATGTGATAAGAGAAAATTGGTACTATGTGGTAAACAAGGGGCGACATACTATCAGTGAACTAAACCAGGGCATATAAAGCAGACTGGGAAAACCATGAAAGGGTTTGTTGGGCCAGGTTGTGGATAGAAAGCTCTGATTTTGATGCATTATTCACGACAGCTTAAGAATGAGTGCAAGCAAATAGGCCATTCCATATTAGTTTGTACTGCTATCCCACTAAAGCAAAAAACAGTGAACAAGATTAAAAAGAATTATAAAATTTTGAAACTTTAACCATGAACAGGCAAAACTTTGCCAAGATATTACAGAGCAAATTAAAAACACCACCTGAAAGTGCAGCAACACGCCTTCAGACATTTTGCCCACCAGTCATTTGGTAATGTAATGGTGACGACATGTTTTAATCTTCAAATATTTACATCTATGCTCGTGCTTTAAACTATGTAAGCAGTATCTATATAAAGTTGAATTAAAGTAATTATAAATATCAATTTCACAAGTGCTTCAGTGTTTTTCAACTGGTGTAAATATGATTAACATGACCAGCATGTAGTCAATAAATCTATCTATATCAAAGAGACACGGTCATGATGACTAATGTGTTTCTCTGAAAGCAACAGCAACATTAAATACGGTGTACTCTCCGTATGTTTCAAAATGTGTTTATTCACAAAAACACACCTACATGACTAGAAAGAATCAATTGAAACTTTAGTGTCACTGGTGCCATTTCCAAATGTTACTCTATAATCAAGCCTTTATTTCACAAACAAGGATGAGAAATTGACCATATGGAAAAAATATGGTAATGCTCTTTAAAAGTACATTCATCCTTTCTCCACAACAGCCTCAGATTAAATCATATCAGCAGCTTAAATCTCTCCCCATTTTGTTTACATTTGTGCATCTTTTGTCAGTGATCTGTTGGGGATGGGGGGGATCTGTGAGTAGAGGTTGTTTGAAGTATGCAGCAGGGGTAAGCTTTATATATTTCTACCAAAAAAGTGTAGAAGTGTGCATTCTAGAAGATAAGGCTTATACTTTTTTTTTTTTTTTTTTTTTTTGCCGCTGTCTCCCGCGTTTGCGAGGTAGCGCAAGGAAACAGACGAAAGAAATGGCCCAACCCACCCCCATACACATGTATATACATACGTCCACACACGCAAATATACATACCTACACAGCTTTCCATGGTTTACCCCAGACGCTTCACATGCCTTGATTCAATCGCTGTCAGTGGATTGAATCAAGGCATGTGAAGCGTCTGGGGTAAACCATGGAAAGCTGTGTAGGTATGTATATTTGCGTGTGTGGAAGTATGTATATACATGTGTATGGGGGTGGGTTGGGCCATTTCTTTCGTCTGTTTCCTTGCACTACCTCGCAAATGCGGGAGACAGCGACAAAAAAAAAAAAAAAAAAAAAAGTATAAGCCTTATCTTCTAGAATACACACTTCTAGATTTTAAAATCCACAAAAGTATATTGTTTATGGTTATTTCAGGTTTTCTATTCTTTTAATAGTTACCAACATAGTATGAGCAAAAGCATGCCCAAATCAGGGCCATCTCAGGTAAAATAAAAAAGTACATGAAAAAGAATAAAAAATAAGTCAGTGCTCCATAGGTGTTTGTACACCTAACTCTTGATGGTAGAAAGATTACGGAAACAGAAAATGATGAGAGAAGGAAGCAAATTCCAAAGCTTTGCTGTATGAGAAAAGGAGGTATCATAATGGTCAATCCTTGAGTGGCCAGACTACATGGAAAAACTGTGGGAAGCAGCTTACCATTGCATGCCTAGGGTCTAAGCCTCAGGGGTAGAGAAGTGTGGAGACAACTCACAAGAGCAGTGGCTATAATAAACCTGGTAATACAGAGAATGCAGCAACATCACAGCATAGAGAAAGAGATGCATGAAGAGAGGTGATTCCAGAATTAATGAGATGGAAAGCTTTTTTGACTTCTTGCTGAAAAGCTTTCCATTCCACTCTTGGTAAAAGAGAGGATGAGGAAGCACAGTCCCAGTATGGCAATATCAAGGACAGACAAAAGATGGTAAGATTAAGAAATAAACATGATTCTATATTCTTATACATAAATCCAGTTACTAACTTACCGGTAATTTCGTCATAGGAGCTTTTGTGACCTTGGGACCAAAATTATCTTCCATAAATTGTAGCAACTGAACCACCAATTGAGACAGAGCTTTGTTGTTTGGAGGATCTGCTTGCACATACTGTAAATGAAAAAAAGGAATATGAGTACATGTTCACCATGACATCAATAATATCTACCACCTAGCAAAGTTCATGTAACAATAAAAGTACATACATATTACAACTACAAACCCTTCAAAACTTACAAATGACCATATTCTACATGTCAGTGAAACTAACTCATTTTAGGGTAACTGCTTGTGTCTTTATCCACCATAAAATAAAACTGAAATATACCCTGAGTTTGAAGTATCTACCAAGGCAATTAGTGGAATGCATTAACAATACTGGAAATCCAACAAGAAAGTTTTCCTGTTTTACAGCTTCACTGTATTTAAAATTTTTATTCAAAAACTGAGTAAAGTCCTGCAGAATCTCAACAAGCAACAAGTTGAGGTATGATGATGGCCATATATACAACAACAATTGGGGAATGTCCTCGTGCATAACATGAGGACATTTGCAAATTACTTGAGGATCCTGTAAGTGTCCCTCCTGTTCTAGAAGACAGATTTTGATGCAAGAGGTGCTAATCAATTCCTTATGCTCCAAACTGCTGATGTGAAGTTCCCTTACCCCAAATTTCCCATTAATTCAAAACCCTGCCCACTTCGTGTGGACTTAAAATTGTAGGAGTATGAGGTACTACCTTACAATCCCACACTTTACAACTCACGGAATACTTCTGGAGGACATGAGCATCCCTTCTGTTCTAGAAGACAGATTTTAATAAAAGTGGTAGCAATTTATTCCTCGTACTCTGAACTATTGATAAAGAGAACTTTTTATCACAGTTTCCCTCTAACTCAAAGCCCTGACCAGTTTGTGAAGACTTACAATTGTAGGAGTAGGAGGTGCTACATCTATAATCACAAACTCTACAAAAACTCGACAGTGTAAGGAATCCAAAAGCAGCTACTACTTTCATTAAAATCTCAACATGAGCACATTCATGATCTTTCCGATATATTACAGATAATGGACACTAATTCTCTTCTGTGGTTAATCCTAAATGTTTTACAACAAAACAATGTATAAGCTGCCAAAAGAATGTAGTACCTTAAGGTATTACTGGACAGATAGTTGGGTCAGGATATGGTAAATTTACCATTAAGTAATACACTCCCACCAGAAGTTTGTTATTTGTCCTTAGGTTAGTTATGGTAAAATCTTAGAATAAAGATGCATATTTTCTATAACTATGAGCTGTGTTCTATGCTTACACAATCATTGTTGCTACCATACAGAGCTAAGTATCTTCCTTTTTCACTCTTTCAATATCAAATATATTGTCCACCAAGTTAGTGGTAGGATTATGAGTGAGAGGAAAAATGTCAGGCTAGACAATAAATAAGTTATGTAATGTATGTACAATAACAGCAACTATAAAAACATAAAAATAACTTGCCTAATTTCATGCTTTAGATGCCTTGTGGGTTCAATTATTAGTGGAACTTAATTATATCAAATCATATAATCCACTTAACTGAACCAAAATTTGTTTGGTTTGGAAGGCAATTGGTGAGTTCAGGTGTCTAAATAGATATAAAAATCTTTTCCTGCATGGGACAAATCTCTTAATATCAACTCAATAACTAAATTAGGTAGACATCAGAACTCACCAATTGCCTTCCAAAACCAAACAAATTTTGGTTCAGTTAAGTGGATTATATGATTTGATATAATTAAGTTCCACTAATAATTGAACCCACAAGGCATCTAAAGCATGAAATATATATATATATATATATATATATATATATATATATATATATATATATATATATATATATATATTTTCTTTCTTTCTTTTAAACTATTCGCCATTTCCCGTGTTAGCGAGGTAGCGTTAAGAACAGAGGACTGAACCTTTTTTGGAATATCCTCACCTGGCCCCCTCTGTTCCTTCTTTTGGAAAATTAAAAAAAAACGAGAGGGGAGGATTTCCAGCCCCCCCCCCGCTCCCTCTCCTTTTAGTTGCCTTCTACGACACGCAGGGAATACGTGGGAAGCATTCTTAATCCCCTATCCCCATATATATATATATATATATATATATATTATATATATATATATATATATATATATATATATATATATATATATATATATATACATATATATATATATGGAGAAAAACTGGAGGAAGTGAAGTGTTTTAGATATCTGGGAGTGGATCTGGCAGCGGATGGAACCATGGAAGCGGAAGTGGATCATAGGGTGGGGGAGGGGGCGAAAATCCTGGGGGCCTTGAAGAATGTGTGGAAGTCGAGAACATTATCTCGGAAAGCAAAAATGGGTATGTTTGAAGGAATAGTGGTTCCAACAATGTTGTATGGTTGCGAGGCGTGGGCTATGGATAGAGTTGTGCGCAGGAGGATGGATGTGCTGGAAATGAGATGTTTGAGGACAATGTGTGGTGTGAGGTGGTTTGATCGAGTGAGTAACGTAAGGGTAAGAGAGATGTGTGGAAATAAAAAAAGCGTGGTTGAGAGAGCAGAAGAGGGTGTTTTGAAGTGGTTTGGGCACATGGAGAGGATGAGTGAGGAAAGATTGACCAAGAGGATATATGTGTCGGAGGTGGAGGGAACAAGGAGAAGAGGGAGACCAAATTGGAGGTGGAAAGATGGAGTGAAAAAGATTTTGTGTGATCGGGGCCTGAACATGCAGGAGGGTGAAAGGAGGGCAAGGAATAGAGTGAATTGGAGCGATGTGGTATACCGGGGTTGACGTGCTGTCAGTGGATTGAAGCAGGGCATGTGAAGCGTCTGGGGTAAACCATGGAAAGCTGTGTAGGTATGTATATTTGCGTGTGTGGACGTATGTATATACATGTGTATGGGGGGGGGGGGGGCATTTCTTTCGTCTGTTTCCTTGCGCTACCTCGCAAACACGGGAGACAGCGACAAAGTATAATAAAAAAAAAATATATATAAAAATATATATATATATATATATATATATATATATATATATATATATATATATATATATATATATATATATAAGAGTAAATGTGAATAAGAGCAAGGTTATTAGGTACAGTAGGGTTGAGGGTCAAGTCAATTGGGAGGTAAGTTTGAATGGAGAAAAACTGGAGGAAGTAAAGTGTTTTAGATATCTGGGAGTGGATCTGGCAGCGGATGGAACCATGGAAGCGGAAGTGAATAATAGGGTGGGGGAGGGGGCGAAAATCCTGGGAGCCTTGAAGAATGTGTGGAAGTCGAGAACATTATCTCGGAAAGCAAAAATGGGTATGTTTGAAGGAATAGTGGTTCCAACAATGTTGTATGGTTGCGAGGCGTGGGCTATGGATAGAGTTGTGCGCAGGAGGGTGGATGTGCTGGAAATGAGATGTTTGAGGACAATGTGTGGTGTGAGGTGGTTTGATCGAGTAAGTAATGTAAGGGTGAGAGAGATGTATGGAAATAAAGAGAGCATGGTTGAGAGAGCAGAAGAGGGTGTTTTGAAATGGTTTGGGCACATGGAGAGAATGAGTGAGGAAAGATTGACCAAGAGGATATATGTGTCGGAGGTGGAGGGAACGAGGAGAAGTGGGAGACCAAATTGGAGGTGGAAAGATGGGGTGAAAAAGATTTTGTGTGATCGGGGCCTGAACATGCAGGAGGGTGAAAGGAGGGCAAGGAATAGAGTGAATTGGATCGATGTGGTATACCGGGGTTGACGTGCTGTCAGTGGATTAAATCAGGGCATGTGAAGCTTCTGGGGTAAACCATGGAAAGCTGTGTAGGTATGTATATTTGCGTGTGTGGACGTATGTATATACATGTGTATGGGGGTGGGTTGGGCCATTTCTTTCGTCTGTTTACTTGCGCTACCTCGCAAACGCAGGAGACAGCGACAAAGAAAAAAAAAAAAAATTATCCCTGGGGATAGGGGAGAAAGAATACTTCCCACGTATTCCCTGCGTGTTGTAGAAGGCGACTAAAAGGGGAGGGAGCGGGGGCTGGAAATCCTCCCCTCTTGTTTTCCTTTTAATTTTCCAAAAGAAGGAACAGAGAAGGGGGCCATGTGAGGATATTCCCTCAGAGGCCCAGTCCTTTGTTCTTAACGCTACCTTGCTAATGCGGGAAATGGAGAATAGTTTGAAAGAAAGAAATATATATATATATATATATTATTGGATTACGTGTTAATTGACACGCGCGCAAAAGAGAGACTTTTGGATGTTAATGTGCTGAGAGGTGCAACTGGAGGGATGTCTGATCATTATCTTGTGGAGGCTAAGGTGAAGATTTGTATGGGTTTTCAGAAAAGAAGAGTGAATGTTGGGGTGAAGAGGGTGGTGACAGTAAGTGAGCTTGGGAAGGAGACTTGTGTGAGGAAGTACCAGGAGAGACTGAGTACAGAATGGAAAAAGGTGAGAACAATGGAAGTAAGGGGAGTGGGGAAGAATGGGATGTATTTAGGGAATCAGTGATGGATTGCGCAAAAGATGCTTGTGGCATGAGAAGCGTGGGAGGTGGGTTGATTAGAAAGGGTAGTGAGTGGTGGGATGAAGAAGTAAGATTATTAGTGAAAGAGAAGAGAGAGGCATTTGGACGATTTCTGCAGGAAAAAAATGCAATTGAGTGGGAGATGTATAAACGAAAGAGACAGGTCAAGAGAAAGGTGCAAGAGGTGAAAAAGAGGGCAAATGAGAGTTGGGGTGAGAGACTATCAGTAAATTTTAGGGAGAATAAAAAGATGTTCTGGAAGGAGGTAAATAAAATGCGTAAGACAAGGGAGCAAATGGGAACTTCAGTGAAGGGCGCAAATGGGGAGGTGATAACAAGTAGTGGTGATGTGAGAAGGAGATGGAGTGAGTATTTTGAAGGTTTGTTGAATGTGTTTGATGATAGAGTGGCAGATATAGGGTGTTTTGGTTGAGGTGGTGTGCAAAGTGAGAGGGTTAGGGAAAATGATTTGGTAAACAGAGAAGAGGTAGTAAAAGCTTTGCGGAAGATGAAAGCCGGCAAGGCAGCAGGTGTGGATGGTATTGCAGTGGAATTTATTAAAAAAGGGGGTGACTGTATTGTTGACTGGTTGGTAAGGTTATTTAATGTATGTATGACTCATGGTGAGGTGCCTGAGGATTGGCGGAATGCGTGCATCGTGCCATTGTACAAAGGCAAAGGGGATAAGAGTGAGTGCTCAAATTACAGAGGTATAAGTTTGTTGAGTATTCCTGGTAAATTATATGGGAGGGTATTGATTGAGAGGGTGAAGGCATGTACAGAGCATCAGATTGGGGAAGAGCAGTGTGGTTTCAGAAGTGGTAGAGGATGTGTGGATCAGGTGTTTGCTTTGAAGAATGTATGTGAGAAATACTTAGAAAAGCAAATGGATTTGTATGTAGCATTTATGGATCTGGAGAAGGCATATGATAGAGTTGATAGAGATGCTATGTGGAAGGTATTAAGAATATATGGTGTGGGAGGCAAGCTGTTAGAAGCAGTGAAAAGTTTTTATCGAGGATGTAAGGCATGTGTACGTGTAGGAAGAGAGGAAAGTGATTGGTTCTCAGTGAATGTAGGTTTGCGGCAGGGGTGTGTGATGTCTCCATGGTTGTTTAATTTGTTTATGGATGGGGTTGTTAGGGAGGTGAATGCAAAAGTTTTGGAAAGAGGGGCAAGTATGAAGTCTGTTGTGGATGAGAGAGCTTGGGAAGTGAGTCAGTTGTTGTTCGCTGATGATACAGCACTGGTGGCTGATTCATGTGAGAAACTGCAGAAGCTGGTGACTGAGTTTGGTAAAGTGTGTGAAAGAAGAAAGTTAAGAGTAAATGTGAATAAGAGCAAGGTTATTAGGTACAGTAGGGTTGAGGGTCAAGTCAATTGGGAGGTAAGTTTGAATGGAGAAAAACTGGAGGAAGTAAAGTGTTTTAGATATCTGGGAGTGGATCTGGCAGTGGATGGAACCATGGAAGGGGAAGTGAATCATAGGGTGGGGGAGGGGGCAAAAATCCTGGGAGCCTTGAAGAATGTGTGGAAGTCGAGAACATTATCTCGGAAAGCAAAAATGGGTATGTTTGAAGGAATAGTGGTTCCAACAATGTTGTATGGTTGCGAGGCGTGGGCTATGGATAGAGTTGTGCGCAGGAGGGTGGATGTGCTGGAAATGAGATGTTTGAGGACAATGTGTGGTGTGAGGTGGTTTGATCGAGTAAGTAACGTAAGGGTAAGAGAGATGTGTGGAAATAAAAAGAGCGTGGTTGAGAGAGCAGAAGAGGGTGTTTTGAAATGGTTTGGGCACATGGAGAGAATGAGTGAGGAAAGATTGACCAAGAGGATATATGTGTCGGAGGTGGAGGGAACGAGGAGAAGAGGGAGACCAAATTGGAGGTGGAAAGATGGAGTGAAAAGGATTTTGTGTGATCGGGGCCTGAACATGCAGGAGGGTGAAAGGAGGGCAAGGAATAGAGTGAATTGGAGCGATGTGGTATACAGGGGTTGACGTGCTGTCAGTGGATTGAATCAAGGCATGTGAAGCGTCCGGGGTAAACCATGGAAAGCTGTGTAGGTATGTATATTTGCGTGTGTGGACGTATGTACATGTGTATGGGGGGGGTTGGGCCATTTCTTTCGTCTGTTTCTTTGCGCTACCTCGCAAACGCGGGAGACAGCGACAAAGTAAAAAAAAAAAAAAAAAAAAAATATATATATATATATATATATATATATATATATATATATATATATATATATATATATATATATAAAACACTGCTCTATTTGGATGGTCACTGCAAGACTTTGATACATAAAAAAAACAGTGACCTCTTCATATCAACTATAGTTTTATATGGGGGAACGGATCTCCTACAGATCCTAGGTGCATCTTCCAAACTCTATTTTGATAATGTTTGGTGACAAATATCTGGTGAAGTCTTTAAGGGTATTCAATTTCGAAAGCCTGGGCTTAGCCCAGACTCTTGGTTTGAGTTGCTGATCAATCGAGCTATTGGAAGCCATGCCCTTCGGCCCACATAGCCCCCACAGCCTGGCTGGTCTGGTACACTTTGTAGGTAGTTGTCCAGTGCATTCTTAAAATTTTCTGCTGTGCATTTCATCCTGTTTCAGAAGGTAGCTGGCAAGATGTTGAAGAGTCCTGGGCCCCAGATAACTTTCTTTTTTTGTTCGTAACACACCCTTGAACTTTCATAAGTAGCATTTTACAATGTCTTCCATGCCTGTCATGCCAGTGGTAAATTATTTCTAAAGGTGGGAACCATACCTTTAAAGATTTTCCAGGAACACCAGTGGTAAGTTATTTCTAAAGGTGGGAACCATACCTTTAAAGATTTTCCAGGAACAGATGATATACTTTTCCCATCTGCACTCCTGGGAATATAGCCTCAGAGATTCAGCTATTCCCATTAAGTTAATTCCTTTAACACATTAATATAGGCAGTGAAAGATTTGAGCACTTTTTATGGTCGTAATCTTACCTGTCCTGTAGAGCGATAATGAAACACAGCAATATTCAAATCGTGAAAGAATCTACTCCTTGAATAATATCACCAACGTGGTATTCAGTTGTTTTCAAGGGTTACCGCTTATTAGGAAATGCCAATTTCCATCTACTTCAAAAGCCTGCCCATTTTGAGGCGACTTCATTTTAAGGTAGTAAGAGCAGCAGCAGGTAAAGAAACCAGCCTAAATCAACTCTGTGATGGTTATGAATCCGCTGATACCACTTTGTACCACTTTCATCAAATTCCACCTACAAGACCGCATAAACCCACAAATTTCAAAATTACCAGAATTTCTACACATATGTTCGGTTAATATGCTTGGATTCAGGCTCTCCAACTGTTACTGTGGTCTCTAAACACTACACTAATACTGTCAAAATCACCCAGACTTTTAGTTATAATAGAATTTTAATCCTGGTATTTGCTTCAACTTCCTTGCTTTTACCTCATGCTTCCACCTTGTCTTTATCACCCTAAGCAGTCTGTGGGTAAATCCTCTTGTCTGACAATGCTCTCTTACGTTGTCTGTCATTCTCTTTTTACAGATACATGTCCTTCGCAGTCAAGAATACACTCGTCTACTAATCATAAACCACTTAATCACAAGGTTTTCCCCGTTCTAAATGTTCCATTCAAGGAGGTGATACACAATAACTTTACCAAGTAATCGACATCCGATGATACATTTTAGTAAATGTGTATAAATTCATTCACGTTCTACAGCTTAAAAACAAGAGGACCCGGCGCGTAAGAACACCGCGTTTTCCAATTATCCAGGCTCAAAATACATTCTGGAAGCAGAACAAACCTTTTTCGCATTTTTCATGAGCCATGTTTTGACATTTTCAAACTGAGAAACAGTCTCAGTAGACTCGTAGTATTTGACATTAGGGCCACCATCCTTCCTAGCGTTGATCGCCATCACGCTAAAAACAAACACAACCCAAACAACAAATATGGCGGCCAGCGTCATTCATGACACGCAGCGTCTGAGAAACTCGTTCGAAAACAACCATTATGAAGATTACAAAGACGCATCAGAAATATATACATATCGATATAACTATCTAGAAAGGCAAAATTATCGTCCAATGGCACAATTCAGAAACTCAGCATGACTCGAGACGAAACTCTCCAGCGTAGACTGGGAAAAGTGCTTTTATACGGATACCTCTTTCCGTCTCTTGTGGGGTTAAGTCAGTCTCTAACGATTATAAACGGACTCATATAGTCATGAATGTCTAATGATATTGACTCATTATAATTACTATAAACTAGTTAATTTGCCTAATGATATCCAAACTACGACCGACCGACTGAATATTCTTGGCAGATATGACTGAAACTGATAAATTATTCCAGGTAAATCAATTATTTCTGCAAATGAACCAGTTACGTACGACAGGGAATAACACGATCTGGAATTGTTTATAGATCGGGGACAGCAAACAAGGAGGTTGTAATTATCTTCTTGTATTGGGTAGTTCTACAATCGTGAGGCCCTTTCAAGGACATCAAATTGTCTTTTGAATATGTAGCGACCCGCTGTCGCTCCACAAAGCAGTACATCAATGACGACGCGTTGCTTGGTGGCAGATCACCGCCCGCGACCTCACCTGACCTAATAATCCCCAGAGAAATGAGTCTGGTGGCCTAGTCTACAGCCGCACCTATGATATTTTCCCATGACTTCCATATTCGATGTTCAGCAGCGGCAGGTCAAAATATGCCGCTGTAATAGATGACCTGGCCATTGGAAGAGCCGCTCTCACTCCATCAGCATGGAGAGAGAGGTCAGAGCATGCGACGTTCGACTTCGATGACCTTGCCTTCCTGCCTCTTATACACCCGGGTATCACCGAAGGAAGGCAGTTAAAGCAGGTGACTAGCTCTAGACAACAAGTGTATCACGCTAGTGCCAACATCAGTACAAGTCCCAATGACTCCCAGAGCCTTCGGGAAAAAAAAATCACCCTTTTCAAATAAGAAACCGAAACATGGTTTAGCGCTGAGGTTAAAGTAGCAGTTAGTAGCCTTGACCAACGTAAGAAACATTTGTAAGACCAAGTTAGGTAGCAATCTTTTTTTTTTTTTTTTTTTTTGTAAAGTCGATTGTCTACCACGGTACCCTATTCCATTAAGGACTGGAAACACAGGGTTTTGAAAACTAAGAAAAACTTGCCAAGAAGGAGGAATTCGTCAAAGGTGATAACCCATGAGAAGAACGAGAGAGAAACAAAGTAAGCAGTCAGAAATGCTAAAAAAAAAAAAAAATACGTTGAAGTTTGACGAGGCTAGAGAGCGAAACGATGCCGCTATGGTCTGAGAGGCTAGGAACGTTAAGTGGTCTTCGTGTCTGAAAGAAAGTGATGTACACAAACGTGAATGGACTGGTGGTGGTAAATGGAAGGAAGGCCGATGTTCATGGACCATACTGGTGAAAACAGCTGTTGAAGTAATGGAGACGAAACTTACTAAGGTGATATCATATAACCAAATCTGTCCAGTGGGGTACTTGCTAGTATAAAGGGAAGAAATAAGAGTGGGACTGGCCATCTCAATAATGGAAAACATTAAATTTCAAGAAACTTTGCTGGATGACCTATTCAAACAGCAAAGCTGACTATAGGAAAAGTTTGCATAATTTGTGTTGATTGATTTACAACAAGAAGCAGCGAGAGATGCATTTCTCTCAAGTGATAAATTTCTGCTCATAAGCATTTTGCTCACAAAGAAATATGCCGGGAAAGTTTTGATTCTCATGGAGACGCAAGTTTATAAAGGACACTTTCCTATATCAACATGTCACTGACCACGCCAGAAACAGGGAGACTGATCAATAATACATACAGGAAACACACAAACGCTGTCTGGACTAAACTTGCATTCGGAAACACAGACAAATTTATTCTAGAAGCTTGTAAGTTGAACATTAAGAAACCAACCAGCCACAGACAGTCACTAGAAGCACAGTTATACATGAAGACCCACACACACACACACACACACACACACACACACACACACAAGATCTGGAACAGTCCACATTCAAAGAAGTAAAAGAAAATAATGTACATACACGCATACACATCCATCCACATACTGCATGTGCATGCATGATCATCCTGTCGCCTCCTTCACACTCCTGGTCCCCCGTCAGCCGTGAGGTGGATGATGGACTGAAGAGCCAGTTCAGGCCGGGAGCCCGCACCGCCAATACCACCACCACCACCACCACTACCACTAACCACGCCACACACTGCCACCACCACCACCACTACCACCACCGGTAATAGTTGCCAGCACCTAGTGCCACGGGACGGTGTCACCAGCCACACCACTGTCGTGAGACGAGGTGCCACCATCAAGCACCATGAGTGCCATGCATAAGTGCCACCATCAACGCATCCATCAAGTCTCAGGATATAATGTCACGACGTGTGTCACATGGCACAGTGTCACCACCGGTGTCACAAGGTATAGTGCCACCAGTAGTACTGTCACGGGTCATTGTGCCACTACAAGTGTGTCAAGATGGGTGTGCCATCACTAATGTCAGGATAAAAGTGTCTCCGTTATCATCTGTGTCAAAAGATACAGTGCCATTATCAGTGCCATCACCAATATCACAGGACACAGTGCCATCACCAGTGTCACGAGGCAAAGCGCCACCATCAGTGTCACACGACACAGTGCCACCACCAGTGTCACATGACACGTGCCACCACCAGAGTCACAGGACACGTGCCACTACCAGTGTCAGAGGATACGTGCCACTTCGTGAACAGGATAATTGCCACTTCCAGTGTCACAGGACACAGTGCCACCACTACCATCCTTGGCGTCACGGAACACATAGCCACCACTACCACCCCTGGCGTCACAGGACACATTGCCATAGCCACTACCCCTGGCGTCACGGAACAGTGCCATTATCAGTGTCACAATCACCAGTAGTATTTGCCGGGTAGGGACCAATCATCACCACGAGTGACACAGAGATCGAACAGCCAGCCACCAAGACACGTCTGCACCACAGTAAGTACAATCTGGAAGTCCTTAGGGTGTTCGCATCACACTAATTACTGTGTTCATTAGTGGTGAAGACGTCATTAGTGTCTGTATATAGGATCGTATTCATTCTTATTTCCCCAGTTATGATCATTACTCAGATTCATGCAGCTTGTTAAGGGTCAAAAGGGGGTAGGTGAGGGAGGGGCTCTCCTTCACCTAATATTCACACACACACACACACACACACACACACACACACACACACACACACACACACATAGAGAATAACTAATAGAGAAGGACTGGAAGGAGGACAGAGAAAAAACACCAGAATTAAGAGGGCTGAGTCACAGGGAAAGGCTAGAGGCCTTAAACTGGCCAATCATGGAAGAGGAAAGAGTAAGGGGTGACCTGATCACAAACTTGAAATTCTTAAACCGGACTGATGACGTAGACAGTAAGCAGTTCCTTGAGATATGTAGAGAGCGAACAACTAGAGGAAAAAACGTAAAATCAAGCAAGAAACTTGTTAGAAAATATGCGAAGTTCTTTCACATTATAAGAGTTGTGAATGAATGGAATATAATGTCTGAGGACATGATTAATTTAGAGTGTTAATAGATTTAAGAAATTCCATAAGTAATAGAGAATGCTCAGAGGAATGGGGGCCCCGCGAGTGTAAAACTCTCTCCGTAGAGTACAAATAGGTAACTGCAAACAGGTAATTACACACATTAAGGGCCATCGTCCTCGGACCCCAGTTCGTTCATGTTTTTGTGGCGAATGAGGCTCGCTTCTCAAACTATCATACATAGTTTACTTAAGGACGCTAATTAAGCACGCAACCCAATTGTGGGGTCTCGCTTCCTTCCTCCTCCTCCTCCTCCTCATGTACTTTCACATCACTCTCGATCCCGGGTACTGGTTGTGACAGGTTCCTTCCGTGCGGAGTGTACGTAGCTAGCGTGTCACATCCGCGAGGATGTTGACGACACCAGTTACATCAAATGATGGGCTCTATCAGATAGGGAAAATGATGATAATCCGGAGGTATGTCTTGGGGGAGAAAGAAAAAAAACTCACTTCAAGCGATGCGCTTCATGATTTTTTCCCCACCTGCAAAGTTAAATACATTATACTGCAACTTAACTTCATTTCTCTTTTGACATCTCTTGATTCCTCGTACTTTGAGCAATGGACAACCAAATTGGCTCGCGTCCCAGAGTTGGAGGTGCAATAGGCGTTCCTGCAGACGTTAGCGGAGGTGCAACAAGAGCCCATGCAAGACGTCTCACGTCGCCTGCTGGTGTGGCTGGCCTGTGGTTAGGTCGCGGGCGATGCTGGACAAGGTATAACCCCTGCGCCACGCCCCTACTGTCTCGCAGGGAAGAATTAAGTCATCATGCCCACTGGCCGTCCCCCCAGTTACTGCACCTCTCTCTCTCTCTCTCTCTCTCTCTCTCTCTCTCTCTCTCTCTCTCTCTCTCTCTCTCTCTCTCGGCCTCAGGGAGTCCCCTTCATTCATGAGACCAACACCAGCAAGAGGCATGAGTCTCCTAGAATTAGTCTTTATGAGGCAGATCTTAGAGAGGGAAATCTTAATGTCAGCCTGCCTGACCCCCTCAGCTCTCCTCCTCCTCCTCCTCCTCCTTCTCCTCCGGATCTTCTGGCTCGAGCGAAAACAGCCTTGACGCTAATGCTGCCTTGGATGAATTGTACCAGCTGGTTCGTGAATGACGCAGTTGTAAATGATATTCTTGTGGAGGCCAGAGGGGGGCGATGGGAAGCAGTGAGGTCAGGGAAGGTCAAACATGATGAGGTGGGGAGAAGTAAATGGGAATACATTGGGAAGGAAAGAAAAGAGGAGACCTGAAGGTCCATGACGAAGTTATCAGCTGGAGTACAGTGGAAGTGTTCTGAGACACTGATACTATTTGCAGTAGTGACAGAACACTAGGGCATAAGGCGCCCTCCCACCCACCACTCACTTCGACACATCACCCAGCAGGATAAAAGCTGAGACGCATCGTCATGTATCATGGAGAGAATATACTGCCATAGGAATTTAAGTGGAATGTGTGGGCAAAAAGAGTACCCTATTTTATATAGTTAATAGTTCTAGCTGTGAGACACAGCATTATATTTTTATAGTTGATATTCCGAACTATGAGACACAGCATTCTAATAAGTTTTATAATTGATATTCCTAACTATGAGACTTTTTGGCAGTTTTATCACACTGACGTCTGCGGGTCTTCAGGATTTCCATATATATATATATATATATATATATATATATATATATATATATATATATATATATATATATATATATATATATATATATATATATATGGAAAGCACAGGCTACCGAGCACAGGCTACCGAGAACAGCAGGCGGACAGAATACCACTGGATAACCGACACGACAAAACTAACGTTGGAACTGTTGACTAAGGACTCGAGCACCTCGCTCGTCGGTTGTACAGAAGTACACCTGTCATCCTGCGGTTCTCGGTAGCCAGGGTTCGACTGTCGGGCGCGCAATGGGATAATGAAGATAATCATATAACATTACAAGTAACGGCGGTGGTGAATGAGCGAAATTTCTGCGTGAGTCTTGGATGTTTATGATGCGTGCGGCCCCACACTCGCCCGGTCCAGGAGCGTGGGCTGAGCGAGAGCGGGAGTGTGTGCGGCGGCGCGGCATCCAGACGTCGCCACCATCGTCCGCTCCTCCTCCCGCCTTACACACACCGCCACACTTTATTGGCAATTTGCTCTCTGCCCGGGCAGGAAGCTAGCACCACCGGCGACTGAGGCCCAATGTTTCTAGCCATAACTACTGTCCGCGTTGCAGGAGGAACGTGTGTGTGAGGAGAGAGATGGACGACCCGTTGTCAGGGACATGCAGCAAGAACAGACCACAGACCGACCCGGCATGGCCGCCCCGCGTGCCGCAATCATGAATGGCCAGACAGATTTATGTGGTTTTTCGTTCGACCAGAGAGAGAGAGAAAAAAAAAAAGAGAAAATCTTCAGCAAGTGCAGGAAGCGACGGTGGGGGTAATTCGCCCGCCTGGGCCACTCCTGGGTATGGTAGGGTAGATGAAGGCAGGGGTCGTAGTAGGGTAATCTATTGGGTCTACGTCTGTAAGATGTTGGGAATAGCCATTCATGCACGTGTCAACACATGCTCAGTCATCCTCCCTCTACACCGGAGATATACCGGATAAGAGGTTAATTAAAAGTCGTATAATAGTAGACTATTATTAGCTGTTGTGGCTCCTCTGGCATAGGTGTTGATACCAGGCTAAGTGAACTTTCCACCATAGACACTTGAGACGGAATACGTGAGGTGAGAGAGTGTGAGGCTGGCAGCGGTGAGAGGACGGCAGCGGGGCACCACTCCAGGATGGCACCATTACTCGCTCATTATCCAATTGTGACCATCAACCTCAGGCAGGGCCACAGCCGCAGCTGGCCCGCCTCTCTTGGTGCCTCCCTGCTGAAGCAGCTCTTCTTGGTGCCTCACTCCTGACCCATCTCTTCTTGGTGCCTCACTACTGGAACAGCTCGTCTTGGTGCCTCCCTGTTGGAGCAGCTCATCTTGGTGCCTCTCTCCTGGAGCAGCTCATCTTGGTGCCTCCCTGATGGAGCAACTCTTCTTGGTGCCTCCCTACTGACACATCTCTCTTGGTGCTTCACTGGCCCAAATCTTCTTAGTGCCTCCCTCCTGGAGTAGTTCTCTTGGCGCCTCTGCTGGAACAGCTCTTCTTGGTACCTCCCCGCTGGTGCAGCTCTTCTTGGTGCCTCCCTACTGAGGCAACTCTTCCTGGTGCCTCCCTGTTCGGGCAACTCTTCCTGGTGCCTCTCTACAGTCAGTTTCATTATCTTTATGTTTGCTGTTGTCTGTGCCTAACACTATTCACCGTGTTATTTTGTTGTTCTTCCTCAGTGTAGTCTATATCCCGCTGTGTTTGGTTTCATTCTTTCTTATTGTTTTTGTTGTTCGTGTTTACTGTTCTTTCTTATTGTTTTTGTCGTTCCTGTCGTTTCATTATTCTTGTGTTTGTTTTCCTTGTTTCTTTGACTAATCTCATATATTTTTCTGTATTTGTTTTTGTTCCTGTTTCTACATTTATTAATCCTTCTGCTACTACTTCAGTTGTCCCTGTGGTTAGTTTTGTCAGTCCCATGTTTGGCTTCTTGCGACCATTATTCTCTTCTTCATTTTCGGTTTCCTCTTCTGTGAGTCCCATGATTCATTTTGTTAATCTATCTTTTATATCAGTTTAATAATAAAAATAATAATGATAATAATAATAATAATAATAATAATAATAATAATAATAATAATAATTGATAATAATAATAATAATAATAATAATAATAATAATAATAATAATAATAATAATAATTAATAATAATAATAATGATAATAATAATAATGGCAATCAAGGCAATACAGAAACCAATGTGGGTACAGACGTGCAGTACATGCGAAAGTGTGGTGTCTATCCGGGTTCACACAGACACATGCAAATATCACGGTCCCTTTGCAATCTGGTACTTAGCAGAGCTCCTCCATAATTCTCTACCTCGTCAGCTTCTTAAAGCATTACCTGCCGCCACTTTGAGGGATGCAGGACCCTCTGTGGCAAGAGCCTTCGCCGACTTCACCAAAGATTTCGTCTTCGTCAGCCATAGCGTGATTATCAACTGAGCCATCAACCTTTGCTTGGGTTGTGAAGGCCACATTGCCATGGTCTGCTGAGATCGTAAGCGGGCGTCGCGTCGTCGGGCAGTACGTACGTAGGCGATGGAGGTCGTATCCAACCTCAAGTCCCGCACCTCCAGACGGATCCTCCCGGTCGATGGAAGTAAGTTCGACGACTCCACTATTGTTTGTCAGCGTCGCCAACGGTTTCCCATTCAACACCGTCCTCCAGAACGCGCTTAGGAGACTCCAGGACTGCGACTCAGCCAATCATGTCACCATCATCCACATCGAACTCATCCGCACCCGCACAGAACAGCTACAAGAACAGTCCCATTCCAACCATTGTGAACATCCGCGGTAGCCCTCCTAACACAGGCTTTTGAGTACAGACTGTCTAACTCCTTTCCCAACGGTTCACTCTATCTGCTGTGGATATCTTACTGATTTTCGGCCTTTGGCCGAAGGTACGTCAGTAAACCATTACTCAACATTGTCATTATTAACTATTTCTATAACTATTATCATCTTAATCATCATCATTATTACTATAATTATATTATTATTATCATTATTATCATTATCATAACTACCATTATTTTGACAGTGGTTTGGCCCTTTTGCATCAGCGGATTTCTATAAGGGCCATTGGACATGTTTCCATCAAAATCACTGAGGATGCTTCAGTCATGTACTTTACATCGCTATATATACGTTGTATTCAACCTCTGGACCTCCTTTTCTGGGAAAAGTCCGAAAATCTAAATGAAAAATAAAATATATATGTAGTTTGATAAGTGGTTATGGGGACTTGTTTGATTATGATCATGAAAATGGTAATGATGATAATGATAGTCAACTGTTTATTGAATCAACTGCAACCAAGAACAGAAAATATATAGAGAAAATTCGCACGACTTGAATAGTGTGACAGTCTCTACAGAAATACTGTTTTCTTGCATGAAGACTGTTCCTTGCAGTGGTGTGCACCAGCAAGCCAAGCTGGGCCAGATGTGGTGGTGGTGGAGTGCATGCACCTCACAAAGGCTTCCGAAGCATCTCTGGTTTCGTTTCAGATGCTCACGTGTTAAGTGTTCATGTTCCTGTATTAATTTTTGCTTATTCTTGTTTCCTTGATTATTGTCTGTTCTTCCTGTTTTTCTTTTATTCATTTCTTACTTGATTTCATTTTTGGTCTCTGTATCAGACATCATTGCCACACTGGCTCTACCCCATGTCTGTGTTCCTTGAGTATTCGACAGCTCTGTGTTTAACTTGTTCATGTACTTAAGTCACTTCTACAGACTTGACTGTTCCTATGTCCCTCTCTCTCCACCCAGGTTTGCCTCTGTGTTCCTGAGGTCTGTATCTCGCTCGTAATTTCGTCTGTGTTACTTTATAGTTCATTTCCCCTCCCCCGCTCTTCTGACTATCGCTCCTTTGTTCCGTTTGCTGTTCCTGTAATTGGAACTAGTACCCATGGGTCCTAGTGTTTCTGATTTCGCCCTTTCATCTCTCTCTCTCTCTCTCTCTCTCTCTCTCTCTCTCTCTCTCTCTCTCTCTCTCTCTCTCTCTCTCTCTCTCTCTCTCTCTCTCTCTCTCCTCTGTATGTTTCCCCCAGTCCGGTGTGGAGTTGTCATGACTTGTTCTTTATTGTAGTGGGCTTGTTCTTACTGGTTGAGGCTTGTTGTTCCTCCCTGGCCCTCTGTTGTCGCTAATTTATTTATCAGGCTTGTTCCTTCCACCACTCGGTCTTGTTGATCTGGGCATGATGTTCCTTTCGGTGCTGACCGTGTCGTTCCTGAACTGGGCTGCTGTTGCTGCTCCTGACTTGCTGTTCCTTGAAAATCCTTGGCCTCATCTAAATGTGTCTGGCTTCTCATTCTTCCAAGGTCTGGTGTTTCTCTCACGTTGTCTCGTTGATCTGGTCATCATAGTTGTGTTGTGTGTTTGACTTGTTGTTGTTATTCCTGTACTGAAAGTGTTACGTCCAGCAGTTGACTCAGTGTATCGTTATGTAACTAGTGTCCGGTAGGTAGTATCCACACCCTGGCCCAGGACGTGGGAGGTGCTCCATACCTTGACGATAGTGGTGGTGGAGAGGTGAGGTGAGGTGAGGTGGGGAGGAGGAGGCTGGAGGTGTTCCCTACCTTCACGCTAGTGGTGGTGGAGAGGTGAGGTGGGGAGGAGGAGGAGAAGGCTGGTGGTGTCCCAGTAGCGGCAGGAAGGAAGGGTTCGCATCAGCAGACACAGACACACACGGGTCCTCCTCACCCCTAGCTGCCCCTCCAACAAGGAACGTGTTGTAATATATGGGCGTCTCTATCAGAGGACGGTAGTGAAGTGGGGTGGGCAGAGGTCTGCCTTGGTGGTACATTTGATCCTGCAGCCCCGGCACCACACCTGCCCCCGCCCCACGCTGGCTGTATCAGGTGCCCAACTAGCCACGTTATCGCGTGCCGCCTCGCGCTCTGCACAACTGTTTATAGCATACACCACAGCGTCCTCCGGTTGCACTAGTGACCTCCTCCGACCACGGTGTGACGGTGAGATGCCGAGGTTGTGGCCTCGTGCCTCAGGTCCTGAAGGGTTAAGGTGTCGGGCTTGCGCCTTCCGAGGGAGGTATGGCTTATAAGCGGTGCTCAGGCCAGCTGCTGTTATCGGCACGCCGCCCATCAGAACAATACCGGGCTTTTTACACCCACCGCGGCCTGCCTAGCGCTCACCCACTCCCGACCAGCAGAGAGACCCAGGTCCCGTCGTGCCGCGGGTCACAAGCCACCTCTCGCTCGTACAGTGATCTTGACAGTGAGTGACAGTCTGCAGCAGCGGGAACTGTGACTTACATCAATGCGGCAGGAGGTGATCAAGCCCACATCGGCGTCGCACCATACAAAGGTAAACACGTCAACGGCATTACCTCACACTCATCCACCCACCACCTAGCCCCCTACCACCCCCACTGTGATGTATGTTCGGGAACCCCCATTGGTATGGGTGGTGACGTCACCCACTTTGGTTGACAGCTGAGCACTGAAGACTCACACTGGTTATATTAATGTCCTACACTGGGGCGGCACACTGGCTCCTTTACATGTTGATGTCTTAAGAGCAGAGGGATAGTCCTGTGTAGGGGTCATATACACCTTGTTCCACACGGCCAGGTCTATCCCTGATTCTGTGGCTCTGCTGGGGTCCACTTCACGCCCACACGCCCAGGTCCGCCCCTAACTCTGTGGCTCTGCTGGGGTCCACCACACGCCCACATGGCCAGGTCCGCCCCTAACTCCTGACGTAATGTAATCATACACTGACCCCGTTACTACCAACGATTATAGACCTGACTGCTCTACTGCTAACGTCACTCTTGCTTACCCCGGCTAGAGTTTAGCTTTTAAATACATCGCTTGTCCAGATACACATTGACAAAGCTTTCCCAAGCTAACGTGGGTGAAGGGTACATGTCTAGGGGTAGTTCACTACTACCAACACCGCCACTACTGCCAACATCACCAAAACTGACCCCACTACTGCCAACTTTACAAAATTTGAGCCCACTTCTGCCAACACAGCAACTACTAACCCTAACACAGCCAACATTACCGTAAGTGACACAATTCTTTATGTTAGCTGAGACGACACGGGCAACTGAGGCCCTAATCAAGGCCATCCCATTAACGCTATATATATATATATATATATATATATATATATATATATATATATATATATATATATAATATATATCCTAGTCTGACCAACAGCCGTAACCAGGATTCGAACCCATGCTCTCGACCCTAAAGTCCAAATTACCAATGCTGACCTCACTTACATGCCAACGTCACCAGAGATGACCCTCAATTAATACCAACACTACCTCAGCTCACAACAATTATTGCCAACATTACCACAGTTTACCCCACTCATTCCAGTACCACCACAGCTGACCCCACTTATTGCCAACACCACCGAAGCTGATACCACTTACTGCCAATACCAATGGCCTCGTTACTGCTGACACTATCTCAACCAAACCCGTTATTACTGACAATACTGTACGTATGAAATCAATTTTAACCCTTTGTGTCCGAAATCATTCAAAACGTTACAGCTGACCTGGTTACAGCTGTTATCATTCATGACACCACAGCTGACCTGGCTACAGCAAGTTATCATTCGTACCACCACAGCTGACCTGGCTACAGCTGTTATCATTCATACCACCACAGCTGACCTGGCTACAGCTGCCATCATTCACAACAGTACAGCTGACCTGGCTACAGCTGCCATCATTCACAAAGCCACAAATGACCTTGTTCCTGCCATAAACACTACCGTCCACACCGTTACTCACCACGTCATTCATAAAACCACAGTAGACTCGGGTCTCGGGTAACCCCGCTCCTTAACCCACACCATTCATACCGCCACAATAGGCTTGGTTTCTGACCCTTTTAAAAAAAAATATAGCATCTGCCCTGATCTTCTTGTTACAGGATACTTTATTTGCCCTGTGAATCACGAGGGGAGTCCCATTAATGGCACTGCTGACGCAACAGTCCAGTTGATCTTTGTTCCTTTTAACAATGAACAATAACCTAGAGCTGGCTCACTGCTGCCATAACAAATCAAGGGTGGAACCTTCGCTTTGCCTTGGCGAAAATCTATACGTGTCCAGCTTCTTGTGTTGGCAATAATGGGGGTCAGATGTGTATCCTGACGTCACGTGGAGTGATCCCCCCCCCCTCCCACTTCCTCCTCCCTTCCGTCCCTCCCGTTCGTAGCGTCATTCACCGGACCCACGACACTCCAGCGGATTTTTGCTGACTGGCAGCAGCAGGCCGTCGGTGACGTGAGGGACGAGGGCTTGCGTGAGGCAGGGCGGGGCCGCCTTAAGTGAGGTAATGCTCCGTGATGAGCCAGACCCCCGGGGTTGGGGTGGGAGGGAGGGCAGACAGACAGGAAGGACCCCAGCCTCAGCGATGGCTAGACTTCAGGGGGTTTGGGAGGGCCAGGAAGGACCCTCTAGCCTCAGCGAAGGCTAGAAGAATTCGGGGGGGTTTGGGGAGGCCAGGAAGGACTCTAGCCTCAAGCACTAGCCAGATCCCAGGGGTTTGGAAGGGCCAGGGAGGACCCCAGCCTAATGGATGGCCAGACCCCATGGGGTTGGGAGGGCCAGGAATACACAGCATGTCAAGATGAGACCCAACATATCCAGGGTATCATGGGTCCTTTGCGTGCAAGCATTATACTAGGGAGTGAAAAAACATCACATTTAGTATACAGCGTACAGCGTACGAGTTACATGGTATTGGTAATTACAATATAATACACAAACAATTCTCATATGCACTAAGCATCCGTGTGTATTTTGGAACTGTGTATAGACTACAAACAGTATAGTGTGCGGGCCGAGAACACAGTGTAGTGTACGGGGCGGGGTCCTCACCATCACAGTTCCTGCACCCACCGCCAGGATCGCATGAATGGCATAACTTAACATCTGGTCTGCAATATCTACTTGCATGAGCTTCCCTTTTAATCACAAGTGGACACAGCGTGGAGTCGTGAACCTCACACTGGGTCTGCCTTTGATTTCGACATTTGGGACTAAAGAAATACATCAAAGTACAAATATTTCCCTCGTGTCATCCATCTAAGTGGCAGATATGTTCCTATCTTCTCTATCTTTCATTTCATAATTTCATCACGGTAGGAAAATGACGTTAACTGCTGGTAAAAAAAAAGAAAATAATCACCATTTTCAGCTCTTAAAGTTGCTATCTAAAATCTAATCTGGTCGACAATCGGGAGTTCCTTAAGGCAACGATAAACATTGTTTCTGGCTAGTGTTTTCACTGTCATTCGTAAACAGAGGGACTGATAATGTGTAAATTATGTGGATCTTGAGTAAAACATAATCCAGTCGGGATTGCTGCCGCACATAGCAAAGTTAACGATCAACCTTAACAATTAAATGTCAGCGAAGTTTAGCCCTTCATTTAGTTACTAAATTCAAACGATAGTCACAATTAAAAAAATCAGAATCCTGTATATGGAATAACTTTGACGTTAATATATTTACCTTGAGGGTAAATCATATCTAAGTCGAAACCTAAGATAACCGTGATACACAAACAGCAATCATAATTACTAGAACCATAATCTACAAGAGTATGTCCTTAACACGTATCTGTTTTCTCTGTTCGCGGGATCCGTCCATGCTTTCGAGTGTAACGGATACTAATGTGTTTCGTATACATTTAGTTGTAGTTTGACTATACAGTACCATGCCGAGAAGGCTGCCGTTGATGGCAATTCAAGGAGGAATCTAAAAGCGCTCATTATATCAAAGTTAAACAGAATATTCAAAATAGAGGACAGGTGCCGATACAGTTCAAAATATGGTGGACCGGAGAAGTAATATGAGAATTCAAAATGAGTTTGAAGGTTACTAGGAGTAAAGGTGAACACTGAAGAGGTTAGAAGGTAGTCTAGGTATAGTCACCACATAAAAATTTTAAATCACAGCTTCCATGAGTTTTTAAGAACAAACTTGAAAATATAGATCATTTTTACAAAAGAATGTTGATTTGAAAGATAAACTAAAATAAACAGCACGAAAGTTTCTGCAAGTCTTTAATATCAACGCACTGCTTAACGTAACATTACTTATGTTTCATAAAGGAAGGAATTCATTAACTTATATATATATATATATATATATATATATATATATATATATATATATATATATATATATATATATATATATATATATTTTTTTTTTTTTCAAACTATTCGCCATTTCCCGCATTAGCGAGGTAGCGTTAAGAACAGAGGACTGGGCCTTTTTTGGAATATCCTCACCTGGCCCCCTCTGTTCCTTCTTTTGGAAAAAAAAAAAAAAAAAAAGGAGAGGGGAGGATTTCCAGCCCCCCACTCCCTCCCCTTTTAGTCGCCTTCTACGACACGCAGGGAATACGTGGGAAGTATTCTTAATCCCCTATCCCCAGGGATAATATATATATATATATATTAAGTGTGAGTGTGACTTCAGCCGCCCCACAGCACAGCTGTCACATCTGCCCCCATGCCCAACCGTGGATGTAAACAATTGTGGCGAGCGGAGGGACAGCAGTGCCCAAGTGTTGGCAGATGGTGTCAGCGGGCAATCAGACAACACCAGCTGTACTGCTTGTTGCTCCATGCAGGGACGGTGACGTAAACAAAAATAAGGTGACGAGCAATTGCTGTGTATGCACATGTGGCGCCAAGGCGTGTCACATGTATGTTAGATGGATATACTGTGTGGCCGAGGTCTCGACCCATCATTATATAAGTGGTCATCCAACGTCCTCGCCCTATATAAATGGGCGACCTCTGGCACCTGTTCTGTACAGGTTGGTGACCTTTGACCTGTGCCCTGCCCATGGTGGTCATACCTGGCCTGCGTCCTGAACACGGTGGTGACTCCCTGACCCTTGAGGAGAGAGAGAGAGAGAGAGAGAGAGAGAGAGAGAGAGAGAGAGAGAGAGAGAGAGAGAGAGAGAGAGAGAGAGAGAGAGAGAATATGAGCAGTCACCAGCTTTTGAGGCTGACGAGCGATTTTCGCACGGCCTTCAAAGCAACGTCTTATTTTTTTCCTTATCACTCCATCTATTTATTCATCGAATTTGGTGTTGGAGGAAATGTGTTGTTTCCGTCATGGCGTCACGGCCAGAGCCGCAAACCTTGCTCAGGAATTCAAGGAAAAAAAAGACGTGGTTTTGTTATCACAACAGATTAGCATCGGTCTGAACGAAGAAGATATCAAGAGTATTTGATGGTGCAGGGGAGGGTGTTATCATCGCGCAGAGTAGGGTGTTATCATCATGCAGAGTAGGGTGTTGTCACAGTGCAGGGGGGTGTTATCACAGTGTGGGGGGGGGGGTGTTATTGCGGAGTAGGGGAGAGCGTTATCGCGGTGTGGGAGCTAGGGCGATATAGGAGGAGGGGGTGGGGGCGGGGAGGGGGAAACCATTGTTATCGTTGTGCAAGAGGCAAGTGTTATCACTGTGTGGGAGCCACTGTTATCATAGTGCAGGCACTAGTGTAATTTCAGTGTAGGGGCCATTGTTATCATGGTTTGGGGCCAGTTATCGTGGTGGGGAGCCAGTGTTTATCACGGTGGGGGAGCCAGTGTTATCATGGTGTGGGAGCCACTGTTATCACGGTCGTAGAACCAATGTTATCTGATTGGGGAGCCAGTGTTATCATGGTGTGGGAGACACTGTCACCGGGGTGAGGATGCCAGTGTTATTAGGGTGGGGATGGTTGGGGAGCCAGTGTTATCATGGTTTGGGAGACACTGTCACCGGGGTGAGGAAGCCAGTGTTATTAGGGTGGAGAAACCAAGTGTTTTTATGGAGCGGGGAAGATGGTGTAACCATCAGAGTGCGGAAGACAATGTGGTGGTGTTGGGTGGGGCGGAGGGTTGTGGGAGGGAGGCATAGGCGGGCGGCCTAGGTTACATGGAAGTCTGTAACCTGAGAGGACGTGACAGCGTCGTGTTGTGGCCTCGGTTTGATGCTTCATTAACTCTCCCCAAACTTGTTTACATGAGTGGCATTCTCAGGCAGTGGCGTCCGGCCCCGGGATCGCTGACTCTCCTTCCACTAACCTATCAACCATCGGCTTCCTCTCTCTCTCTCTCTCTCTCTCTCTCTCTCTCTCTCTCTCTCTCTCTCTCTCTCTCTCTCTCTATCTATCTATCTCTCTCTCTCTCTCTCTCTCTCTCTCTCTCTCTCTCTCTTAGCGAGGCAGCGGCAGCAACGACAGAAGAATGGCCTCATTTGCACACATCCACTCTCTACCTCCCTGCGCAATAATGTTAAATGGCAAAAAATGGCTATATCTGAAGGTACAAGAGTCCCAAGAATGTTGTATGGATGTCAGTCTTAGCCCTGAACGCAAAGGAAAGGAGGAGGGTGGATGTTATTTTCAGAGGGGAAAATAAATGCCTGAGAATCACATGCGGTGCGAGAGTTTGATAGTGAGGAATGGCAGTGAGGGAGAGGAATTGCGTTAATAGATCATGAAACATGAATGATGAAGGAATCCAAAGGTTTGAAAAGTTGTATGATAGCAGAGAAAGTTCAACAGCTGGGGCCCCACGAGGGTAGAGTGTAAAACTCCTTTCAAGTAATGTATAAACAGGTAATAATACACACACACACACTCACACACGCACACACACACATACACACTACAATGTTACTGTAACCATTCATCACTTAATGTTAGACTAAATGCGTAATGTACAAACCATAGTACTTACACTGTAAACATTCCATTATATCTGCCACGCCGACTTTGCAGCTGCACCTCACTCAATGTGCTTATTCAAAGCGTGGAAATATCCAGCCCCACCTTGATCTTAAGTTCTTTTATGATTAGTTACGACCTACATGTAAGTTCCAGGTGCACTTTCGTGAAATCACATCGTTTGGGACAATTTACCCTGACGATGTAATTACACGAAAGTGCACTTGGGACTTAGTTCGTTCCAAATTTTCCTCGTGGGTTATCAACAAATACTAGATCACGCGCATACAGTGACCTACAGCAATATATACAATGGATGTTATCCATGAGATCTCGCCCAACGAATAAGCGATAAATCTTGAACAGACTATAAAACTACCGTAGCACCTCGAACATACGAAACAACACAACACATTCCCTTAACTTTCCTGTACATCTGTACGTTACCCTTTTACGGAGCCTCCACTACGAGCACTTTACCTTGAACACATGGGATGTTTGCCTTACAGCTTAATCAACACTACCTAGCTTTAGCGAGGCTCTCTGAGGAGTGGGAGGGGAAGAGAAGATGTCTATGTTCCATTATTTCGTACAGGTCCTTCTTGGCTCTGCCCAAAGATGTCTTGGTATTTTAGATCTATATATCTAGGTTTTAGAAACGATATACCTGAAGCTCTCAAAACTGATTGGCGTTTAAGATCTGTGTGTGTGTGTGTGTGTGTGTAGGAGGGAGCGACGGAGGCGCGGCAGGATTGTGTGTCGGGTGAGGTATGCGGTGAGCCGGGCGGGCGGGCAAGCCTCGCCTCCCTCCTGTTAACGCCTCGCTCCGGCTCATGTTGCTCACCTCGGCTCATATTTTAAAATCGTCAAAGTACGAAGGGTGATAATACACCTCCCACAACACTACCCTACGACCTAGCCTTAACTATACTTAAACCCATCGTCAAGTTTCCCCATCACACTGCCATGGAAATACTTAGTGAATGTCGTGCACTACTGCGTAACCCTAATTGGGAGATCGTCCAACGGGCACGACAACTGAAGGTGCTTGGAATCAGTAAGCAGGATAGAACGGTCTGTCAACAACAGAAGCCAAACAATGGTTCTGTTGGCCTAATAATATCATCACATATCAAGTACACGATGCCCGCCTTTTCCTGTATTTCTTTTTTACCCATGGAAAATGATATCATAGTCTTAACACAGATGTAAAAACACAACTATTTCATGTCACAGTGTATACACAAGATTTACGTTCAATATATATATATATATATATATATATATATATATATATATATATATATATATATATATATATATATATATATATATATATATATATACTGATGAGCGTTGTCCAGCATTTGCAGCAGACGAGCGAAGGTGTGGAGCGAATCCCGAATCGATTGCGTGTCATGTCTAATAAAAATGTACGCAATCACAACCTTACTTCTGCTCTTCCTCATATGCCTCAGCTTTCTACCTGGAAGATCCTGGATGAACTGACTGTTCTTAGTCTTTTATCTCATTCTTGTATCTCCCCTGACAATGTGATTGCACACGACAAGTGTTCTACTTGTCCACTCTGGGAACCCTGTCCCTCAACCTCTTCTCTCTACATGCATTACTCTTTCCCTCTGCTCGTTCTTCTCGTTCACTCCTCTTTTCCCACAGACGTATCCTCCTCACACCACATCTGGCTCTCCTTTTGCTCAGCTTCCTGTCATTCCCCCCTCTAGCTAACTGCCTCTCCCCAACCCCAGAGAACTGATCCATGTCAACTTTGCCATGACCCGCTGAGCTTTATCCTGGTTCTCATCTTGTAGAGCTCCTTACCAGTGCATGCGGGCAGGTCCATGACTGCTGAGGTGTCTCTGTGGTTTGGCTGTTTCACTGCCTGAATTTCGTTGCGCTCTTTTGAACCTCCTCCAGCAAACCTATATCACATAGATTTGCTGGAGAAGCTTTAGAAAAAGACAACTAAAATTTTGTCCATGAATCATAGCTACTGAATACGCCTCTTCCTGAAAAGACATTCTCTCTCTCTCTCTCTCTCTCTCTCTCTCTCTCTCTCTCTCTCTCTCTCTCTCTCTCTCTCTCTCTCTCTCTCTTCGTTTCCCAATCTTGAGTTATTCGGATTCCCTCTTCACCCGATGTGAAATTCTCTCAAAATACGAAACACTGATAGTTCTTCTGAATGTACATTAGCCTTTAAATGAAATTCAAATTTTGTTGAATTCTACTTTACCATGGTTTAGGAAAACATCTCAGTCTCGCCTTCCGTTTTCTACGACTCAATGTGTTGTATGTGTGCCGAGGTTTACCCACAACACCAATGGATTAACAACACCGAGGAGCAAGAACCACACACTTCTATCTTGAGGAGCTGGGGTCTTAGACAGCCCCCACTGATATCTTCAGGAGCTGGGGTCTTAGACAGCCCTCACTGATATCTTCAGGAGCTGGGGTCTTAGACAGCCCTCAGTAACAGTCTCAGGGGCAGTGGTATTAGACAGAACCTCACTCTTTGTCTTCAGGAAGTGAGTTGTTTAGTCAAAGACTTGCGAAGCTTTTCAGATGCATAGAAAGAAAGAAAAATATATGTCAAGCACATCCATCTTCTTTTGTTTCTTACTTACGAATCCCAAAACACCATCGTTATCATATGACAAAGACTTTTAATGCATATCAAACTTTAAGGTGTACAGATATGCTCAAGGGTATATTGAAGATATATTCTAATGTCTTAAAAAGTGGACGTGCTCTATACAGCCTTCTATGGCGTGGGTGTGCCATGTCATAGGAGGTGTTCTGAGGGCGCAGTAGCGCTTGAGCAGTCGTGGAGGTAATGCGCCTTGCAAAGACGCAGCCTCAACGTGGGAAGATGCGCTGGTGAGCCACAATTCATTCAGTCTGTGGCGGGCTTTGTAGAATAGAGAGGGAGATGATCTGTGTACAGATCTCAAGAGCAAAGAAGATGGTGGATATGGAGGAAGAGGAGGAGGAGCAGGAGGAGGAAGAGGAGCAGCAGGACGAGGACGAGGACATTAGAAGATCATGGATGAGAAGACGGGACTCGAAGACAAGATGATGGTGGGCGAGAATATGGAGGACCTGGACAAAAAGAAGGGGAAGAAGGAAATTGACAACAAAAAGATAAGATATTGACAGCAAAAAGAGGGAGATGGCAGACACGAACCAAGAAGAGGTGAGGAAGAAGGAAAAGAGGGAGTCGTGAAGGATGGCCAGGCGGTGGAAATACAAAGGACTGAAAATGAGATGTACATCGAGAGAGAGAGAGAGAGAGAGAGAGAGAGAGAGAGAGAGAGAGAGAGAGAGAGAGAGAGAGAGAGAGAGAGAGAGAGAGAGAGAGAGAATCACCAACTGCAGAGATCGAGTAAAATTCCGCGTTCTTTTCAGTCACCCCTCGTTACGGTGGCGTCTTGCACCAACAAGGTACCATATGTGACAGACAAGTGCGACAGTCATGGACGACGTTGAGGACCCCAGACCACTCACGTCTGACACCAGTACCTCCGTTCCGAGCGTCGTGAAAGGCATGAACGACGTCACACTTCCAGCTATGAATGAAATGGGAGGTTGAGGTTATCGGCGGTCAGGGTGTGGGGGTGGGTGGCTGGATGGTGTAGGGGTGTGTTTGATGGGTCACGAAGAAGAAGAAGAGGGAGGAGGGGGGTATAGAGGAGCGCCCTTGAGGGGGTGGTTGTGGTGGTAGTGGGGTCGGGGGTGGTGGTCTGGTCTGGGAGCGGGACAATGGTGGAAGCTGAGGATTAGTGTGGCCAGGTCGGCGGCGCTCAAAGACAGGGATAAGATTTACATTTCCTGTTTTTGGTGAGCGTTTCTCTCTTGTTCCTTGGGTCCTGACCTCCTTACTCTTGTTGGCGCCTTGCGGCTCTTGTCCGCACACACACACACACACACACACACACACACACACACACACATACACACTACCAATACCGTGACGCCATAGGAAACCACACGCTCGGCCCATTTTCCCATAATAATCTACTCTGAAATATCACCCAGTTCTCTCACGCGGGAATGTATTACTATCTTCTATCATAGTCTATCTGTGATCTTTCAGTCGGAAGTCTCTTATCCTTATAGTGTTCAGCGACCACTGCGTCACATCATAACTTTGTGGTCGTGGGCCGTGGGCCGTTGTGATTGTTGTTTCTTTACCTACATGGCTAAGCATTGGAACCCTTCATCTTCTCATGTCGTTCTTAACAGGTATGATCCAAACCCTTTTTAAAACGCAGGTCTTGTGCTTCATTCAAAACTATAAGAATATCTTTTTTTTTTTTCTTGTTCTCTCCTGTCCTCTATATCTCTTTAGCCGTCTTTTATATATCACTGAAGCCTGGCCTTTTATCTAAGACCGAAGCCTAACACATGATATAAAAAAGGAGAGGAACCCCCGTTGCCCGAACACGAGAGCAGTCATGTAGCATTACACATGAATCAAAGGACTTCGAAGGGCAATGACCTGGAATTACGGGAGCCATGGTGACACCCTCAAACCACCTAGCCTCACCCACCACTACCAGCCAGTCACAGCTCAGTAACATGAGCTGTTCTGTATTCCTTCACCACTCGCACGGGGTCTCAGCTTCTTATGTACGATGGTATGATCCTTGAACACGATGGTACGATCCTTGAGTACAGTGGCACGATCCTTGAGCACGATGGTTCAATCCTTGGGTACAGTGGTGCGATCCTTGAGCACGATGGTTCGATCCTTGAGTACAGTGGCACGATCCTTGAACACGATGGTACGATTCTTGAGTACAGTGGCACAATCCTTGAGCACGATGGTTCGATCCTTGAGTACAGTGGCACGATCCTTGAGCACGATAGTTCGATCCTTAAGCACAATGGTACAGTCACTGAGTACGATGGTACGATCCTTGAGTACGATGGTATGATCCTCGAGCACGATTGTACAGTCCTTGAATACAGTAGTAAGACCTTAGGGTACAGAGGATCAGTCCACACATATCCAAGGGTCATCCCTCTGCTCAATGGTCGTAGCTCCTGGAAGTACGATATCCTTCAGACACACACGTAACTTGAAAACTAGGGATTCATTTGGAAATTTATAAGACGACACACACACACACACACACACACACACACACACACACACACACACACACACACAAGTAATTCATCAACACCACAGCTCTCTATCCACAAGCAGGCCCCACAGACGTTTCTATGGTTTACCCCGGACGCTTCACATGCTCTTGTTCAATCCATTGTGCAGCACGTCGACCCCTGTATACCACGTCGTTTCAATTCTCTCTCTCTCTCTCTCTCTCTCTCTCTCTCTCTCTCTCTCTCTCTCTCTCTCTCTCTCTCTCTCTCTATCCGTATTCCCCACCCATCTCTCGCTCCGACTCGACTGCCAGCATGAAAAAGATAAGAAAGCATACTCTGCGAATATCATGCAGTTTAGTTGTGAGATACTACTGCCATGGACATTATTTCTTTTTAGGAAAGTATGGGGTACAATAAGTTTCCCACCAGTTTAACATCTGCTCTGTAGCTAGAATCTAAACAGCAACAACTTCTGCTCTGCAGCTGGATTCTTCAGTAACGAAGTTAATATCAATTTTTGTAATGATAACAGAATCAGTGAAGTATGTGTCTAGACTCGATTTGGAGGTTTTTATAGTCTTTGCATTTACTCCCTCAGTGGGTAGTTTGCTCCAGTACTCCTCCACTCTGTTTTTTTTATAAACTTCTGCCTCCGTTGCTACTGCATCTGCTGTGGGATGTGGGTCAGTGGAGGTGGTTTCTGTGGGATGGGGTTAGTGGAGGTGGTCTCTGTGGGATGGGGTTAGTGAAGGTGGTCTCTGTGGGATGGGGTCAGTGGGGGTGGTTTCTGGGTTTCTGTGGGATGGGGTCAGTAGGGGTGGCCCCTGTGGGATGGGGGTCAGTGGAGCTGACCCTTCTGGGTTTCACTGAGATAAAAGGTCATGTAAGGGGACGCAAGTCTGCCTGACCCCGTTGCCAGCCCAGGTCACCGGTGACCCTACTACCCACCTAGGTCATTGCTTCCCTATCCATCACTGCCCCTTCCCCCCTACCCTCTATCCTCTATCCCTGATGCCGACAACAGTTACTTCTGGTGGATCTAAGAACTGAAATATATCTATATCTACACATCAGAACATGTAATGTATGTACACATGTCAAAGGGTGGAACCCGGGCCACCACTAGTCTCGTAGAACAACGTGCCTGCCAATCTGGCAGCCCAGGTTCGAGCCCCGGGGTCGTAAAAGTAAAATCATATATATATATATATATATATATATATATATATATATATATATATATATATATATATATATATATATATATATAGTATATATATAGTGTGTGGTGTGTGTGTGTGTGTGTGTGTGTGTGTGTGTACTTACATTAAAAGACTAACCTTAATTGCAGTTTGACGATGGTCATGTATTCATGTGATATCACTTCCACCAGTCATGTCCCCCTTCTTATCTAGCCGATGTCTTCAAGTGAGAATCTCTGCAAAAAAAAAATAATCAAAAAAATTACATTCAATTCACCAGACCTTGAAAATACCCACAACCGAACAATTACTATAACATTTACATCACATAGAAGCCATATGAAGGGAAGGAAACACACACACATAAGCCACACGAAGGGAAGGAAAGATGCAGTGAAGACTGGCGGGGAGTAATTTCGTCCAGTGCATGAGAGACAAGGAGAGAAATAATGGGCGGCGATAAGCAGCGAGTCTCTGCGGTTGAGCCATTTTCTATGACGGGAAGACTCGGGTAACGCGGGGGGGTTGGGGGTGGGAGCCGACCCAAGAAAGACCAGGAAGCCCGCTGATTGTTGGCCAATTGTCGGCAACGCTTCAGGCCTCGCCAACGCCCACACAAACCCATGCACGTGAATGGGAGTAGACGGAGGGTTGATGGAGAGGAAGGCCAGAGAAAGAGAGAGAGAGAGAAAAATATAATCTATGAATGAATTTACTGGGAGAAACAAGGAAAAGATTTTGAAGCTTTTGGAAAATTGAGACTGGAATGGCAATATTTAGACGAGGAAAGAGCGTTAATTCTTGGCAAAATCTAGAAGGGGAAATAGCGTAAATTCTTAGTAATATCTAAACGAGGAAAGAGCGTAACTTCTTGGCAAAATCTAGTCGAGGAAATAGCGTAAATTCTTCGCAATGTCTAGACGACGAAAGGGCATAAATTCTTGGCATTATCTAGACGAGGAAAGAACGCAAATTCTTGGCAATATCCAGACGAAGAAGAGTAAATTCTTGATAATCTCCTGGTGGTGAAGAATTCTTTTTACACCAGATGAAGCAGACAAAGAGAGATGCGATCATAATAGGCTGAAGATGGCGTTCGTGTACGGGCGCTCGCTCATGTGACCACCGTCAATGGCGCGCCATACGGGTCAACACTCGACCACGATGCAGGCGTTGGTGACGTCAGAGTACTGGGGCCAGAGCCTCTCCACTCCCTCCATGTAAATGACGTAACACTGTATCACTTTCTGTCCAATGAACTTTAATTCTCTAATATTCGCCTCTCTCTCTCTCTCTCTCTCTCTCTCTCTCTCTCTCTCTCTCTCTCTCTCTCTCTCTCTCTCTCTCTCTCTCTCTCTCGCAGGAGCTGTTCTGATGGTGTTTCGAACCTTGATACAAAGCTTAGTCTTCCAGATGAACGCGATGTATCTCTGTGATAATACTCAAGTGTGATCTGGTCCCTAGGCTGCTCCTGAGAGAGAGAGAGAGAGAGAGAGAGAGAGAGAGAGAGAGAGAGAGAGAGAGAGAGAGAGAGAGAGAGAGAGAGAGGGGGGGGGGGAGAGAGAGAGAACTGCCTTCCCACACCACTGATGGTAGACCATGGATACTTACTTATTCCCAAGGACTCGGTCACATACAAACAACTATTGACGCTGAGGAACACTTCATTAATCACCTTTCAGTTCAACGACTGTTCGGATTTGCAATGACCTGAACGTACACGCCTATACCCACGTGTCCGGACTTTTGATACACCCTGTACACACACACACACACATACACACACACACACACATACACACACACACACACACACACACACACACACACACTTGGAGGCTGCACAACCTCACCTCTCAGCAGTTATGCTGACGGCAGACACTAGCATCCCCGTCCAGTACAGGGACAGATGCGACCACGGTGGAGCCTGTCATCTCAGGCGACGACAAGCGGGACTCGAGTCATCATTCTGGCCACTCAGTCACCCCCAGTGGTGGTGGTGGTGGTGATGGTGTTGTCATGGCGGCTCGTCATCTGACCTGACGTTGCTCGCAAGCTCCACCATCTGCGTTCTTCGACATAGGTCATCCACCCAACTCTCTCTCTCTCTCTCTCTCTCTCTCTCTCTCTCTCTCTCTCTCTCTCTCTCTCTCTCTCTCTCTCTCTCTGCTGGGAATCAATTCTGCAGCTGAGCGTGATGATAAGTGAACGAACACGATGGATGGAGTGTTTTCGAACTCACGGATCGACCCCTACTTCTTTCCACTTTCGTTCCCAACATTCTCAGAGGCGGAAGATGTCACTGAAGGTCAGCAGGCATTTCCCTGAAGCTACAGTTACCATGTGACGAGATACTGGTGATGAGCCAGTATCACTTACTGTTACACCAAGACTGACAACTGGTTACCAGTACTAGATATCACAGAATGCAAAGTGTAGCCTCAATGGTCGTACCGTTGTGCTCAAGGGTCATACCGTCGTGCCCAAGGGTCGTACCTCTGTGCTGCAGGAGGTCAAGGGCGGTTATCAAACGGCTCCCGCTTTGTCAAAACTTACAGAGCTGTTATCGTTGTAAACCTGTTATCGTGAAAAGTCCGCCTTACTTATCACAGTACGGAGGTATGCCTTTAATCACCTACAAAGCTAATAACACGAGGCTCTTGCTCGTACCGTAGTACGAGCTGTTAAGAGGTCACCTGTGGTAACCACTCACGAGACTGTTATCACTACATGGCTTGGATTGATCTCTTACCACTAACACACCTGTTACCCTCAGGGGCAGCTCTCTTACCCCTAACACACCTGTTATCCTCAGGGGCAGCTGTCTTTCCCCCTAACACACCTGTTATCCTCAGGAGCAGCTCTCTTACCCCCTAACACACCTGTTATCCTCAGGGGCAGCTCTCTTACCCCCTAACACACCTGTTATCCTCAGGGGCAGCTCTCTTACCCCTAACACACCTGTTATCCTCAGGGGCAGCTGTCTCCCTCACATCACCTCAGGGACCAACTACATGTTGCCCCGAGTGGTCCCGCTCCTGCAAGGGAGTGGGACCTGATTTGTCGCCGCTTCGAGTGATGTGACCACCGACAGAACTCAGGCAGTGGTACTCTTACAGAGCCGTCAACAGATTATTGATCTTCTCGACCTGTCCGCTGCGACAGTCACAACTTACCCTCAACCTTAACAAGCGGTCAGAATCACACGACTCAGGCACACTCTTCTTCGTCAAATGACCGAGTCTTTCTGTACTGAATCTATTTTGGAAAAGTTATGGCTAATTCATCATTACGATAATTTCCTAATTACTTAAAGTAATCTATCTAATAAATAGATATATGCTGGCTTGATCTAGAGAGTAATAATAACCCTTTTGTGTCTGGCTTGCAAAATGAATGGCCAACGTAGTCTCGTAAAGTCTTTGTAGAGTGGGCCATTTCAGGTGTTTGTGTTTAGTGTGTACTGTGTGTGTGTCACGAGGGCCGCGCATCGATAGGGTGGGCCACCCGTAGCACGGTGCTGTACCCAGGGTCAGGATAGGCCACTGTACCACATTAGTGTACCCAGGGATATGGTAGGCCATTGTAGCACGGTGCTGTACCCAGGGTCAGGATAGGCCACTGTACCACATTAGTGTACCCAGGGATAGGGTAGGCCATTGTAGCACGGTGCTGTACCCAGGGTCAGGATAGACCACTGTACCACATTAGTGTACCCAGGGATAGGGTAGGCCATTGTAGCACGGTGCTGTACCCAGGGTCAGGATAGACCACTGTACCACATTAGTGTACCCAGGGATAGGGTAGGCCATTGTAGCACGGTGGTGTACCCAGGGCCAGGGCTGGGGGGAGGGGGTTGGTGTGTGGGGTCAGGTTGATGCAGATACCTGATCCACGCTGCTGCCAGCGTTTGCAACCACCGTCCCCGTCAACTCATTTACGGCCAACGTCCGCACCGACGCACTTACAACCAACGTCCTCTCAAGTACATTTACAACCAACATCCACGCAAACGCATTCAAGTCATATTTACATGTATAGGCTTATGTGTAAACATTCTCACAAAGGTACATATAACCATACTTATGCGCACAAGAATACACACCTGAAAATACATACGTGAATTTGAAGAAAATAAAATTATGCAAAAATACATTAGTACCTGAACAGGCATCGGAAGATCGCATTATGAGGGTAGAGAGGTAAGCAAGCAGCAGAAGTCATGATTACACTCCAGTGGAGGGCCCGGCAGATGTTCAGGGAAGGAGGTATTTCCAGTATACAATGAGGCACAATATGAGAGCTTGGCACTGGCCTAGTCTCCACGATAGACAGCTGCACCAGAGGGCCTTAAAAACGACGATGGAAGTGGAGATGTGGTTCGTTTCCATTGCATCATTTAAACTGACGAGAACAGATGACAATGCCATTCGCTCACCCTTGGCTATCACTCACAAGTCTCAGTAAACAATCAACCGTCTTAATCACCTTCCAGCGAGTCGTGTTTTATACGACTTAACGTGGCACTGTAAGGCGACCTCCACCCCTGCCTTGTTCTCGGGGCGTCCCCGTCCGCGTCAGCAAGACCTGACGAAGCATCAACTGGATGTATAAAAGGTCCTCGTGGACCCTCGGTATGATCCACTAGTCCTGCGCCAGAGTGAATCACGCTGGAAGTATCTGGTGACGAAGATGTGTGGCCTGACCCTGGAGGTATCTGGTGACGTAAAGGTGATGTGGCCTGACCCTGGAGGTATCTGGTGACGTAAAGGTGATGTGGCCTGACCCCTGGAAGTATCTGGTGACGTAAAGGTGATGTGGCCTGACCCCTGGAGGTATCTGGTGACGTAAAGGTGATGTGGCCTGACCCTGGAGGTATCTGGTGACGTAAAGGTGATGTGGCCTGACCCCTGGAAGTATCTGGTGACGTAAAGGTGATGTGGCCTGACCCCTGGAGGTATCTGGTGACGTAAAGGTGATGTGGCCTGACCCTGGAAGTATCTGGTGACGTAAAGGTGATGTGGCCTGACCCTGGAGGTATCTGGTGACGTAAAGGTGATGTGGCCTGACCCTGGAGGTATCTGGTGACGTAAAGGTGATGTGGCCTGACCCCTGGAAGTATCTGGTGACGTAAAGGTGATGTGGCCTGACCCCTGGAAGTATCTGGTGACGTAAAGGTGATGTGGCCTGACCCCTGGAAGTATCTGGTGACGTAAAGGTGATGTGGCCTGACCCTGGAGGTATCTGGTGACGTAAAGGTGATGTGGCCTGACCCTGGAGGTATCTGGTGACGTAAAGGTGATGTGGCCTGACCCCTGGAAGTATCTGGTGACGTAAAGGTGATGTGGCCTGACCCTGGAGGTATCTGGTGACGTAAAGGTGATGTGGCCTGACCCTGGAAGTATCTGGTGACGTAAAGGTGATGTGGCCTGACCCTGGAGGTATCTGGTGACGTAAAGGTGATGTGGCCTGACCCTGGAAGTATCTGGTGACGTAAAGGTGATGTGGCCTGACCCCTGGAAGTATCTGGTGACGTAAAGGTGATGTGGCCTGACCCTGGAGGTATCTGGTGACGTAAAGGTGATGTGGCCTGACCCCTGGAAGTATCTGGTGACGTAAAGGTGATGTGGCCTGACCCTGGAGGTATCTGGTGACGTAAAGGTGATGTGGCCTGACCCCTGGAAGTATATCTGGTGACGAAGATGTGTGGCCTGACCCTGGAGGTATCTGGTGACGTAAAGGTGATGTGGCCTGACCCCTGGAAGTATCTGGTGACGTAAAGGTGATGTGGCCTGACCCTGGAGGTATCTGGTGACGTAAAGGTGATGTGGCCTGACCCTGGAGGTATCTGGTGACGTAAAGGTGATGTGGCCTGACCCTGGAAGTATCTGGTGACGTAAAGGTGATGTGGCCTGACCCCTGGAAGTATCTGGTGACGTAAAGGTGATGTGGCCTGACCCCTGGAAGTATCTGGTGACGTAAAGGTGATGTGGCCTGACCCTGGAGGTATCTGGTGACGTAAAGGTGATGTGGCCTGACCCTGGAGGTATCTGGTGACGTAAAGTTGATGTGGCCTGACCCTGGAGGTATCTGGTGACGTAAAGTTGATGTGGCCTGACCCTGGAGGTATCTGGTGACGTAAAGTTGATGTGGCCTGACCCTGGAGGTATCTGGTGACGTAAAGTTGATGTGGCCTGACCCTGGAGGTATCTGGTGACGTAAAGTTGATGTGGCCTGACCCCTGGAAGTATCTGGTGACGTAAAGGTGATGTGGCCTGACCCCTGGAAGTATCTGGTGACGTAAAGGTGATGTGGCCTGACCCCTGGAAGTATCTGGTGACGTAAAGGTGATGTGGCCTGACCCCTGGAAGTATCTGGTGACGTAAAGGTGATGTGGCCTGACCCCTGGAAGTATCTGGTGACGTAAAGGTGATGTGGCCTGACCCCTGGAAGTATATCTGGTGACGAAGATGTGTGGCCTGACCCTGGAGGTATCTGGTGACGTAAAGGTGATGTGGCCTGACCCTGGAGGTATCTGGTGACGTAAAGGTGATGTGGCCTGACCCCTGGAAGTATCTGGTGACGTAAAGGTGATGTGGCCTGACCCCTGGAAGTATCTGGTGACGTAAAGGTGATGTGGCCTGACCCCTGGAAGTATATCTGGTGACGAAGATGTGTGGCCTGACCCTGGAGGTATCTGGTGACGTAAAGGTGATGTGGCCTGACCCTGGAGGTATCTGGTGACGTAAAGGTGATGTGGCCTGACCCCTGGAAGTATCTGGTGACGTAAAGGTGATGTGGCCTGACCCCTGGAAGTATCTGGTGACGTAAAGGTGATGTGGCCTGACCCTGGGAGTATCTGGTGACGTAAAGGTGATGTGGCCTGACCCTGGAGGTATCTGGTGACGTAAAGGTGATGTAGCCTGACCCCTGGAGGTATCTGGTGACGTAAAGGTGATGTGGCCTGACCCCTGGAAGTATCTGGTGACGTAAAGGTGATGTGGCCTGACCCTGGGAGTATCTGGTGACGTAAAGGTGATGTGGCCTGACCCTGGAAGTATATCTGGTGACGTAAAGGTGATGAGGCCTGACCCCTCTCGCGGACGAAAGACCGACCTTCACGCTACGACACTATCCACCATGAACTCCTTAAGCACGACGCTGCGACCCCTGGATAGGAACGCCTGCCCTTTTCACCCGAACCTTAAAAAGCTCAGACCATCATACCCAAGGGTCGAACTGTCGTACTTAAGGGTCGTAATGAGTACCATAGTCTGCATTCATGACATTCCCCCTCAACAAGGAGGAATATCAAGTCAAATAAAATCTCCCCGTCTTGTTCAAATGGCCACCTCCCAACCTCTCCCCACCAAAAAACAACACACGTGTACATATCTGGCTTCTGTGCAGCAGTTAAAACACGCTCACACACGAGGACTGACGAAGATAAACCGCGTCCTACAACGCCTCATAAACCAGTATCATCCTGCGTGTCTGGGACCTTCGCCTCTGACGTCATTCCGAAACAAGCCAGCACCCGCATCTCCTGTTGACATCTGCAGTGAGGCCACCCCCCCCACCACCTCCCACTCCAACACCTACCTCGTATGATGGTTTGGATCACGTTTTTTTTTTTTTTTAAGCTCGTTTGCCCTGCGGCTACCTGGAATGGGCAACACACAGCTAGCGGTCCAGGGTTGGAGTGAAACAGATCTTAGACGTTCTGGGGGAAACGGTATATTACTGTTTATAGAGACTGGCTTCTTCAACCAGTCTTGAGAACTTGAATGGATCATAATGTGGGGTAGGGCTGTCAGGTTGCTATGCTGCTGCTCCTGCTGCTGCTATATTTCTACTGTCATGCTGCCGCTACTATAATGTTGTTTTGCTGCTATAGTTTCAGGGACTGGGGCCCCACTGAGTGAAGTATATTATAGGTTATATAGTGAGAAGTGTTAACACGGTCAGGGGCGACACAATGACTGACTCAGCGATGATGTATCAATATGTCTCATGATGTGTAGTATCGCGTGTAGGCCCTGGGGTGTAGCGTTACACCTGCAGGTCACGTCTACGGGCTTATCGGCCCGTGTGTGTGTGTGTGTGTGTGTGTGTGTGTGTAACGTGGGCCATGGGTGGTAGTGTGTCCGGCCTGGCCAGCTCAAGAGAGGGGGGCGTCGTGGGGCACGAGAACCCGGGAGGGGGGGCGGCCCTGGCCAGCCAGCCCCCTTGGGGGCGTGGGACCGTCACGAGTCCTGTAACCCGAGTCCTCATGCACACGTACTCTTTACAACACCCCCATCACCACCTCTCTCTCTCTCTCTCTCTCTCTCTCTCTCTCTCTCTCTCTCTCTCTCTCTCTCTCTCTCTCTCTCTCTCTCTCTCTCCCCAATAGAAGGATGCCCTCCTATAGGGGCACCTGCGGAGTTTAGGAAGTTTAGGCCACGTCTATAGTCCAAGAGAACACAGGTTGAGACCTGGTGATTTTGTGTCTTTGTGAGGTGAGTGAAGGACAACAGGGGAGTACGTTTTCTGTATCTTCAATATGGAAGTTGCATGCTGGACAAGAGCAGTCTTTGGATATGTTCAATCGATGTTTGTACTCTCGGAGGGATGGGTGTGTTCAGATCACAGACGAGAAAGTGTAATTCGAACATGCCTGGGGAGTGTCGTTCCAGACTGGTGAATGCCTGGCAGAGCGGAGTACAGGACTGGGTTAGGAGGCCAGTTCTTCAGTGCTTGTCGAGTAATTATGGTGTGTAGTATGTGTCTTGACAAATGCCTTGTTTCTGTGGGTGATGGGAGATCAGTGGGTATATTTCGTAGTAGTATAAAGGAGTTGCAATATCATTATGTCTACCCAAGGGCGAGTGGATTGGTTATACGAAGTGGTTTGGGTGGGAGAGGTCTACTGCTGTTGTAAAGCGCCAAGCATAATGAGGTAAGATCATATCGGAAATGTTTTTGTTTGTTGTGCAGGTTCCAAATGTCTGTGGTTCCTAGGCAGCCTGTGACTGTTCTAAGTGCTTTGTTTTGTGTGGTTTACAGCTTCGTTGATCTTTGCTTACGGCAGAGTGGATGACCAGGGTGGAGTGGATGAACTGTTGTGCCGAGGATACTGAGGGATTCATGTTCTTCAAAACTGGTCCAAGTTCTGATGGCGTTTGTTTACGGCCTTAGTGCTGATGTTTATGATGTAGGGAGTGAAAGTCTCGTGTGTTTCGTAAGGTTACAGGCTTGTTGAGTGGGAGCCGTTGATCATTTGGGATCATGGGAGTGTGGAGGTTGTAATAATGTTTGTTAGGGGGTTAAGAGCATGGAGATGGAGTTCTGTGGGTGCTGAGTGGGGTCAAGTAACCTTTTGTATGAGGATGTGCTGGAGGACAGTGTCGAGAGCTTTGTTGATATCCATGGCCACTAGTGCAGTGTGAGAGGAGGTTGAGGCTGCGGCTAAGGCCATCCAGGATGTGTTGTGCGAGGTTAGTGTGCAGTGTGGCAGTGGAGTGGTTGGGTCCTAAGGCCGTGGTTCGTGGGTGAGAGTCGGTAACTTGACAGACTCTCGTGTGGATCAGTTTTTCGAAGAGTTAAGTTACTGATGACAGCAGAAGATATCACCACCTCATCTTCGGCAGTGTCACTGTCATGGAAAGCAAAAAAAAAAAAAATATATAGTCTCCTCGAGGAACTCTTCACTCCACAGGAGTCCATCATTTCCCTGCCACTGATTGTAGTGCAGACTTACAACTGCAGGAGCCCCGGGCAAGTGGATCTGGGGCTATCCGTTTAGGAAGAAGAAATGCTTGGAGTGCGACCGGGCCAGGCTGTTTTTCTGAGTAAGTGTAACATGTTCCCGGGTCCTCCCTCCTACAAGGAGACAGACTTCTTTAAGGACTTCATCAAGGAGTGAGTGTTAGTGGGTGTAAAGGTCGGGTGAGGAGCTGTATCAGGATGGACTGTTTTTGTGTGAAGGTCTGCCAGCGATTGTCCTGTTGGAGGGTGTGGTAGGTATGTGGCTAATGTTAGTGTTTCATGAGTTTGTTTTGCGTGTTCTGTGGCTGAGAGGAATGCTGTTGGGTTGGTTTTACACCATTTGTTGGCGACTGGCACGGTGAATATATATATATATATATATATATATATATATATATATATATATATATATATATATATACAGAATGTGTGAGTATACAGAGAGAGAGAGAGAGAGAGAGAGAGAGAGAGAGAGAGAGAGAGTCTCGTGCAAGTGTTCAGGTAAGCACCACACTCACATCCCACCATAACCCACTCACCAGCCACACCCCGTCATGGCCCGCCCACCATCCACGCACCAACATGTCCCCCTCCTACTACACACACACACACACACACACACACCATGCCCTTTCCCCCACTACCAACCACATCTGGACCACACCTCCTGGTTTAACAGGAGGTGGTCAAGCTACGAGCCAGGGTGTCGGAGCGCCATCCGCCTCACGCACCAACACCCCTCCCTCCCTCCTTCCCTCCTCTCTCTCTCTCTCTCTCTCTCTCTCTCTCTCTCTCTCTCTCTCTCTCTCTCTCTCTCTCTCTCTCTCTCTCTCTCTCCCCCGGTGCAGGTTTTTGCCTCCGCCGGGAGCACCTTCACAACCCTGTCTCACACGTTCCGGATGTGTACCTGTAATTAGGGTCGCACTGGCAAGGTTTTGTTATTGTTCATTACGCCTCTGTGTTGGAGCTGACGCCATAATGGGGAGGACTGGCGAGGCGTGCCGTGCATGACGGACGAGGTGGGGCATGGCAAGGGATACTCGTGTTGGCAAAGCTGGATGTCTCGCGTCTCGCAGAGTCTCTCTCTCTCTCTCTCTCTCTCTCTCTCTCTCTCTCTCTCTCTCTCTCTCTCTCTCTCTCTCTCTCTCTCTCTCTGCCCGACAACCCTCCTCTTATCCTTATCTTGTATACGTCTATATATATATCATGTTTTCCGACGGGTTGCCCAGCATTTTCTGCTCTGTACGTCATTTTACGTCGTGATCAATCTCATCATTTACTGATACTCATTATTAATTCTAATATATTCGTGTCTTTGCTCAGCGTCTGTTACGAGGAACCTTGTGAGAGTGAACGCGCCACCTTGACATGATCTCGAAGACCTTGACACTCGACAAGGTCGTTAATCAAGACCCGTTGCACGTCGCCCTTTTAAGACTCATCTTACGAAGTCTCGCCCTTCGGCGCCGCGAGTGCTCTTTGACTCACAGCTCGTATCATGCCCCTAAGGCTCTATAACTCTTCCTTAGTATAAAGTTTACGTAATGCAATGTCTGGATAACAAGGAGGAGGAGGAGGAGGGGGGGGGGGAGGGGGAGACAAATTTACAAGATCATGTGCTAAATCTTGGGAAAGTGAGACACAGTGTTTCACATGGTCGAGGAGTGTGGGATAATGTCTTGGTCATCAGGAGGGGCCCCAAGACGTGTTCCGCATCTCGGTGGTGTGTTCACGCTCATTTCTGTGCTTTTCGGCCACACTTTTTTCTCTTCCTCCTCTCAGCTTTAGCATCAGTCACAGTAGTGGTCCAGCGGTGGTGGTCTCCAGGACAATCATCGCGTGTTTCAGGGCCAATATCCAGCCTGCCGCACGACGCATGCACGCACGCACGCACGACCACTCCCCCTACCCTCCCATCATCCCAGCCACGCACGACCACTCCCCCTACCCTCCCATCATCCCGGCCACGCACGACCACTCCCCCTACCCTCCCATCATCCCAGCCACGCACGACCACTCCCCCTACCCTCCCATCATCCCAGCCACGCACGACCACTCCCCCTACCCTCCCATCATCCCAGCCACGCACGACCACTCCCCCTACCCTCCCATCATCCCAGCCACGCACGACCACTCCCCCTACCCTCCCATCATCCCGGCCACGCACGACCACTCCCCCTACCCTCCCATCATCCCAGCCACGCACGAACACTCCCCCTACTTCCCATCATCCTAGCCACCACCACATCCACTGTGGTAAGCGTTGCAAACTCACACTTCATGATCGACGTCTGATCATGATCGCTCGCGGTACATGATCACCCACGCCGCTGTTCACGATCGCCCGCTTGTCACCTTCACGATGTTCAACGTAACAATTCTCTGCTGTGCCGCAAGCGACGGTGATGTTGGAGCTAAGTGCCGCAATGGCTCGTCCACACCTCAGGCTAGTTTTAACTGCTTAAATGGCTCTCTCTCTCTCTCTCTCTCTCTCTCTCTCTCTCTCTCTCTCTCTCTCTCTCTCTCTCTCTCTCTCTCTCTCTCCTCTTGGCACACTTCTGTCGTCAGCTTGGAGACGATTTCCAAAAAAAAATCAATGAAAAACAATGCAAAGCATTCGGTCGCCCGAGGTGAACCACGGGGACTACCATACTAAGTTTTTAATGACAGTCTCCAGTCACGAACACAAGGCCTTAGTCAAGTCAGGCCTTGAGTGAAGAACAGGTGAACCGTTACAGACAGGGTAGGAAAAAGCGTGAAGATGGGGATGAAAAAGAAGGAAAGTGGTGCACGATCAAAAAAGAGATATCACGCTTTGCGCGACACCATAACGAGTCAAACCAGAACGTCTGATATGGAAGGATTAAAATGGTTCCGGACATCACCACCTCAACACTCCTAAGTGAGAAGGGTAGTACTTCCCTGGGCGGAGGTGACTTCAAGGTAACTTCCGAGTCTAAACAGGACTTATGAATTAGTATTCCCACCTCTCATGAAACCTTCGAAACACCGACCCGGGGCATGAGGGAGGGACAGGGTGTGTATGTGCCAATCACGCTTTTCCAGCCCCCCAAACCAGCGCATTTCATACGTGATGTCTGAACTACTACGGCGGACGGCAAAGTGCTGGGTACTGTCGTCCTCTTAGACTGATAGCCCAAGGTTCTCAGGGGAGAGGGCACTTAGCAGCAGGTGGTAGCTCCCTCTCAGCTCCTGTTCTCAGGGGATGAGGACAACCATATGCACGTATGATACTCCATTAAAAGATTCATCCAACCGCTTGAAGGCTGAGCAGTTGGGGTGCAACACATGATAACGTGCACTGTAGGTGCATCTGTGACGTGATCGGGGCTCAGACAGTGTGTGTGTGTGTGTGTGTGTGTGTGTGTGTGTGTGTGTGTGTGTGTGTGTGTGTGTGCGTGTGTGTGTGTGTGTGTGGGTGTGTGTGTGTGTGTGTGCCACCCATGGAATGAGAGGAGGAGGGAGAGGGAGGACGCGGTTCTCATGGTGCACATGACTCAGGGTCAAGTGGTGCATATCCACTTACAAATATTGAGTTGATTTGACGGACAATTGAGGGGTGACTCACGTCTTCCCAGGATTGATGGTTCCTCCTCCCTCCCTCCCTCGCTCACTTTTGACCTGCCCGACCCTTGGCCCACACTCGATCATTACCATCCGACCCCTGGCCTACAGACTGGCCCAGCACAACCCGGCCCTTGGCCCACATACTGGTCCAGGTCTACCCGACCCCTGGCCAACATACAGCAATACCCGACCTAAGCTTGACCCACATACCTGCTCAGCATCATCCAATCCTTGGCTGACATACGGACCCAGCAACATACCATCCTTGGCTTACGTACTTGTCAGACACCATCCGACCTTTGGACCACATACTGGCCAGCACTACCCGACCCTTGGCCCACGTTCTGGCCAGCACCACCCGATCCTTGGCCCAAGTTCTGGCCAACCCTTAGCCTACATATTAACATACCACCACCCGACCCTTGGCCCACATACTGGCCAGCACCACCAGACCCTTAGACCACATACTGACCAACACTAGCTGACCCTTGCCTCATATACAGAGCCCATTTCCAGCCGACCCTTGACCAAGCTTACTACTACCCCAGTACCACCTAACACCTGGCCTCCATCTTGGTCAGCAACACTGCTTCACAAAACCAAACCCTGCCACACCCCATGTTCACCAACCTTAAAGAGTCAAGGCAAAGGCCAAGCCATTATACCCAAGGGTCGTACTATCTTACTCAAGGGTCGTACCATCTTACTCAAGGGCCGTAGGGTCGTGCCATCTTACTCAAGGGTCGTGCCATCTTACTCAAGGGTCGTACCGTCTCATTCAAGGGTCGTACCGTCATGCTCAAGATGTTCAATAATGCTTTCGTCTTTTCGCCATGTTCATTAAAAATTTCCCCATCAAATGTACATGTATTGTACATATATGATTCTTTTTCATTTAATTTTGCCGCAGTGAGCAGGAAACCTCCCGTGCACTGCTGTCCATACCGTGGGCGGTGGGGCAAACAAGGATACACAGTGCGCATGAACGGTCCGGGCAAGTGGGGCCTCAAGGACTTAGTGACATTACAAGTTACATGACAGGTAAACACTTGACAAGAACCGGGCCATAGGGAATGAATTATTCTAGTTACACCTTAAGATATCTGCTCAGCCTATAGAGTATATAACACAGTACGATATCGGCCTAGCTTTTAGATGATATAGCAATGTGATCATTCAATTAGGTATGTGATAAATGTAATATTTACGATACTCAAAAGTCAAAAGACTTTACAAGTATCTTAAATATAACATTGTTATGTATGCAGTGTCGTGTCTATATATCTATATCTATCTATCTATCAATATATATCTTTCATACTATTCGCCATTTCCCGCATTAGCGAGGTAGCATTAAGAACAGAGGACTGGGCCTTAGAGGGAATATCCTCACCTGGCCACCTTCTCTGTTCTTTCTTTTGGAAAATTAAAAAAAAAAAAACGAGAGGGGAGGATTTCCAGCCACCCGCTCCCTCCCCTTTTAGTCGCCTTCTACGACACGCAGGGAATACGTGGGAAGTATTCTTTCTCCCCTATCCCCAGGGATAATCAATATATATATATATATATATATATATATATATATATATATATATATATATATATATATATATATATATATATATATATATATATATTGCATTCACGCCTTTCCCAACAGTCGAGTCGCTTACCATCAGACTAATTTCCTTGGAGACATAATTGGATTCTAGGGCACGTTAGCACAGCAACCAGGTCAGTCTGAAGTGTGGAAACCCCAGTTTACTGATCCTGATCGCCCAATGTACATAGGAATCGTCAATGTCTATTACAGCCAGACAAATGACGGGAGCTCTGATAGTTCGTTGTAGAGACAATCTAAATATCTTAATCTACCAAATGCGACCAGGTGGGTCTGTGCTGTTGGTCGTCCGTCGCTCCCGTTTCGACCAGAGTGGCACCACTACCAAACATCTCCCCCCTCCCCCAAGCAGGTACAACGTTACCACAACTTTTATCACTGTCGTAAAGCCATTGTCTCGAATACTATGCGACGTACGTACATGTAAAGGATGCGTGTGGACTCGTGTGACAATGATTCTGTGTAAACTATAGTTTTCTGTGTAGGGTCTAAGTGTTGGGTCTTATCACGTTAACGATGTCTATTTGACAGTGGCTAAGGTGTGATTTCGTCATTGGCAATAGTCTCGTTTTCTAAACACCCGTTATTTACAGTGAAGCGTTTTATGTTGATAATTGGTTTCGTCTGCCCTCCTTTTCCGCATCCCACACTATTTTCTCACGCTCTCTACTGGCCACTGGCGAAGGAGAGAGCATGGGAAAAAGTGAGGGGGGGATGCGAGAAAGGGGGAAGGTAGATTAGGCCAGTCATCCACCCAAATTACATGAATAGAAAACGGGAATACCGCCAGACAAACTGCCCACATACGGCATACACATTATATGTAATGTAAACATTCAACCACCGCGTCTACCCACTGGGTTTACTGTCATTTAGTCTGTCCTTCAGGGCCTGACTTCAGTAGATCTGTTCCGTTTAGTCTTTCATGCAGATTCGGTTCAATGCGTCTCTTTTATTGGGTCTGTTCTGGTAGCGTCTGCTTTACTGGGCTCGTCTACATGAAACTGCTGTATGAGTCTGCCTTATCGAGTCTGTTTAAAAGGATCTTTGCTGGTAAGTCTGCTGTATTGGGTCTATTCAAAAGGGTCTGCGCTGGTGAGTCTGCTTTACTGGGTCTGTTCAGGAGAACCTGCGCTGGTGAGTCTGCTTTTACTGGGTCTCTTCAGGAGGACCTGCGCTGGTGAGTCTGCTTTATTGGGTGTGTTCAGGAAGACCTGCTCTGGTGAGTTTGCATTACTGAGTCTGCCTTGATGGATCTCCAATGGCAAGCGCCTTTCCTAAGCTAGGTATGCTATACTGTAGCGAAAAATGTTGCCAATGCCCCTCTCTCTCTTTCTCTGCTATTGTCCTGTCCACACTTACGATAATATATAATCATTATCTTTGACTCACGTCTCGAGAGGGTTGTGTGAGGTAGCACCCACAGTGAGGTCCGCGTAGCGAGTGTCCCTGGATACAATACTCCTATACATACATATATATATACTCCAGGGTCGACACACTCCTGTCTCGTGTGCATCTTTTCTTATCGGATCAGTTCTCAGCATTCCAGGAGTTCCAGTCGGACGTCTTGCAATTGGTTTCCAGTTAAGAATTCCTCATGGCTCTCTATCTTACGTCTCTGTTTATACGCATGCCGCTGCCAGTGACTTTTCCTACACCTAATATGACTAACGTCACAGTCATTTCCCCCTCTAATACCCCTGTTTGCCTATCTGTCACTCCTCGATAATCCCGATTATCATGTTGCCTTCGAAAATCATTTCTGTAAGTAGAAATAAGAATTTAATCTTTTTCTGGGATAGGACTTGTGAGAAACTCATCTTCGACTCCTGCCAAGTTAGAGACACATGTGTCTGGTATCTACTGATAACACAGTTACGCGCTGGTACCTCACTCTGGCACTTGGTACGTTTCCTTAGTATCTACAAGGCTTTAGGTTGCTCGTACACCCGCTGGGTCTCAGACTCGTGTATCCTCCCTGATCCATGTGTGCCAGACCTGAGTAACCTCCCTGATCCATGTATGCCAGACTTGAGTAATCTCCCTGATCCATGTGTACCAGACCTGAGTAACCTCCCTGATCCATGTGTGCCAGACTTGAGTAACCTCCCTGATCCATGTGTGCAACCTCCCTCATTCAGGCGTGGCCCAGGCCGCCTTTCCCCCATCACAATACGCCCCTCCCTGGCCCCTAATCAGCATATCCCCTTCTGCCCTACCGGAGTCTAGTCTCTCCCCTTCCTCCTACCCTCCCTCAACCCCCAAACACCTCCCACTTCTGGATCCTCCCCCCTCCCACTCCTGACCCACAAGACACCTCCCCACCATCACCGAGGATCAAGCTGGCCTCCGACCCCTCCCAAGGTGGATTTGCATTACGCAACCCGGGTTTCCCTTTTTCCTCGCCCCATGCCCAAGCTCCGACCACGGAAGGCGGCCCGCCATGTATATAAGGGTAGAAAAAAAAAGGAAAAAATGAGAGAGAAAAAAAGAGAAATCCTTTTCGATACCTGGATAATCTTTATTTACATCCTGCCGCCGCTGCTCTGCTCCTGGATCTCCCCAAGGGTCGACTTCCTTAACTCATTGTTGATCATTTTTTTCCACCCTCAACCCCGGCCATTGATGCCTATTATCCTTTATATCTTTTTTTTTTCATCGACTTTTGTGTTCGATTTTCTTTCGTCTCCTTCTTCTTCCTCCCCTCCTCCCGCGCCATTGCAGTTAGGGAGGGACGCGTTGCAACAGATATTCTTTCTTCCGCATTCCCCACTGACCTCTCGATTCTGTGAACTTTCTCTAATTTGGATTTCCAAGCGTCCGCTGAAGTAGTCATTTCCTGTACGTTCGTAACTACTCATTCCACCTGAATGGTTTAGATGTGATGACTGGAGGCTCCTCACAGTATGAAATCTGTCTCGTGTGTGAGTGAACGCATAAGCCACCTAAATAGCTCCTGCGTATGTGGTCTTGGAAATATCCTTAACAGCTGAAGAAGGTGTTGAGGGGGTTACGGTTGGTGGATGTAGCACCCTGACCTTTGAAGGTGTTAGTGACCCTTGGCTACTGGTGGGTATTGAGGTCGAGGAAACCAAGCAGCCTTTTCGTCCTGCAACACATTGAATTCAAACTCCAAAGAAATACGATTTTACTGTGTGAAAACATATTGTTTCAGTCCCGAGTAGGTGTCGGAGTTGTGCATTTCTTATCGGTCTAAGCAATAATAATAATAATGATAATAATAATAATAATAATAATAATAATAATAATAAAAACTCGGGAAACATCCTTAAGCGAACTATGGACAAAAACTAGATGCGTATACTATGTTTACTGTCACTCGACCCCAGGACCCTATATATATATATATATATATATATATATATATATATATATATATATATATATATATATATATATATATATATATATATACGCCATGGTAAGCGGATGTGATGGTGAGCCCCAACCGCCCACACCAGCTGGTCGTCAAACACAAACAGAGGTACGTGACTCAGGCAGCTCTTGCTTGTCTTGTCATTGCCTGTACATCTGGGGACAGCATGAAGGCCCCCGCCTGACTCTTGTTCCTTTACAGTCGTGACGTTGAATATCTAACTCAGTGTGTGACCAGAAGGTAAGCACAGTGTTTCCTGTGAACATGTCCAGGTATATCTTTTTTTTTTTTCTTTTTCTAAGCTGGAGGCTCCAGTCACCAACAAACGTTCATATCAAGGGCGGGTCTTAATTGGAACATAGAGGCGTTACTGAAAGGGGGGAAAAAAGAAAAGACAAGGGAAAGTATTTACGAGTTTGGGAGGAAGTGAAAGACCTGTCTTTTAAAATGTGCCAGGTTGTAGTTATTGGGTAAGACATGAAAAAGCAGAGAGTTCTAAATCTTTGAAGTGTAAGGGAAGAAGCAGTTATCAAAACGGCCCACCTTTGAGCTGCCGACGGCCACACAATAATCACGTGAGGCAGCAGCTTGACGAGTATTGCGCGGTCTAGCTTGTGGTGGGGGCACACAAGCAGCCAGCTGTCGGGCGCAAAAACCAAAGTAATACTTATAGAAGAGGGAAAGTGAAACAACATTGCGGCGTAAGGCACGCGGTTCAAGTTTTAAAGTTAGCCTGGGAGAGGTTACAAGTCGGACAGGTTTCGACTCAACTTTGTCAAGTGAGGATGCAAGCACACGAGAGTATTAGCGTGGGAGCCGTTCATATGGGGGCATCAATAGACGCTTACAAATGTCACTGTGTGGTCAGAAATGTCACTCACTCGCTGGTCTGGCCAAAGAGAGTTACAGTTTCAAGTCTAAACATTCCTACGAAAAGTAAAAGTTGCTAATAAGGGTATTACCTGTGGCATTCACCTTTCCAAGGCGCGTAATTATACAATTATCGCGTCCAGCCTCAGTAATTATGCGACCCAGTAGGGTAAGGCTCTCCCTACTAAGCCGCACCACTACGGAACATAATGCCCATTTCCGTCTCACTCTACCATATACTTCCTGTCCAATACCATATACTTCCTGCCCCATACCATATACTTCCTACCCAATACCCTGTATATCCTACTCAATACCATATACATCCTAACCGGTACCATAACTTCCTACCCAATACCATATACTTCCTAACCAATCCTAACCAACCGCAACGATTTTGTGATATGGAATCATATTCTTCCAGATACACTCAGGATACAAGGAGCTCCTAAAGCCATGTCCAGCCTCGTACAGACCTCCAGGGAAAGGAACCAGCATGTCCTCTCCTCCTCCTCATAAAAGTAACTGTCACAGAAACTGGTCCCCTCCTGTCACCAAGCAGGACTGGTAGCGGACCATCAGCATGGTTCAACTGTTTGGAGAAAGTTGTCTGAGGTTTCGGGTTCTCGTGTGTCACGTGACATTCCCTCATGACAGTGAGTAAATACATATCTAAGTTCTTGAGCAAGACAGTACAGCCCTTGAGCACGACCACATAACCACTGAGCACGACCATACAACCCTTGAGCACGACCTATCCCTTGGGCACGACCCTTGAGCACCAATGATACGACTTTGGGTATCAGGTCTTGGACCTTTGGCTTGACCAGTAAAGATGAGGTCAAAGGTCAAGCCATCAAACAGAAGTGTCGTACCATCATGCTGAGGGATAGTATCGTCGTGCTGAAGGATCGTATCGTCGTGCTCACGGATCGTATCGTCGTGCTCAAGGATCATATCGTCGTGCTCAAGGATCGTATCGTCGTGCTGAAGGATCGTATCGTCGTGCTCAAGGATCATATCGTCGTGCTCAAGGATCGTATCGTCGTGCTCAAGGATCGTACCGTCGAGCTGAAGGATCGTATAGTCGTGCTGAAGGATCGTATCGTCGTGCTGAAGGATCGTATCGTCGTGCTCAAGGATCATATCGTCGTGCTCAAGGATCGTATCGTCGTGCTCAAGGATCGTACCGTCGAGCTGAAGGATCGTATAGTCGTGCTGAAGGATCGTATCGTCGTGCTGAAGGATCGTATCGTCGTGCTCAAGGATCGTATCGTCGTGCTCAAGGATCGTATCGTCGTGCTCAAGGAGCTAACTGATCTAGTAGATGCGACAGCCTGGTACTATAGTGAGATCACCTAAGAACCTATCTACTCGCTTCCTGGAGCACCACAAGTAAACATGACCATCTCCTCACCTACACCAAGTATTACACCACCTGCTCAGCCTTCCTCCCTGCTACATCTGTACGAAGATACGTATCAACGAACACAACCAACCCCGCTATCCTGCTGAAACACATTCGTAATAGACGAACCATCGTTTAAATCTATACAACACTGATCCATTCACCTAGACAGTTAGCGTACGAGACCCCCTATTGGCCAATGTGTAATCTGATATCACTAATGTCTAATGACCATATGGCTAACGAGTGGTTTGATATCACTCATGTCTAGTGACCTTATGGCTAATGAGTAGTCTAATATCACTAATGTCTGATGGCAAAGCAAGGAGCGAGGCAATTTTAGGATGCATGCAGGGTTCCTCCCACACACTGTGCACCAGGGAGGAGACAAATGGGCCTTGAAGAGAACACACAGTTATGACTGATAACATAATGCTTTTGTGTATATGGCGAGCTGGACCTCAGCCGTCAACAACTCGCGTGAGGTCATGGAGTGAGGTCAAATGCGTTCAGTCAGGATCTGATTAAAGCAAACTTTTAAGAGTCAAACTACAGGCACCTTTACCGTTCTGTGGCTGGGACTGAGGGCGCCCTTCTCTCTCTCTCTCTCTCTCTCTCTCTCTCTCTCTCTCTCTCTCTCTCTCTCTCTCTCTCTCTCTCTAGAATACTGAATGAAATATTCAAAAATCAAACTCAAACGATCGTATAAGATACAACGCAACGTATAAGGGACTGACGCCCGTTCTGTATGAGAGAGAGAGAGAGAGAGAGAGAGAGAGAGAGAGAGAGAGAGAGAGAGAGAGAGAGAGAGAGAGAGAGAGAGAGAGAGGAATGAGTTATCGGACGCCAGTAAGCTGGTCAGCTGTGTGATCTGACCGCTGATCGCGTCCGTTAATCCTTTCGTGAAAGAGAAAAAAAAATCCTAAGTTCCTCGTCCCGTGTGTGTGTGTGTGTGTGTGTGTGTGTGTGTGTGTGTGTGTGTGTGTGTGTGTGTGTGTGTGTGTGTGTGTTCGTCATCGGAAGTCATTATGTGTCATGTGCGAGGCGCGCGTGAGTCAGGTCTTGGAACAAGCCATGTGTGTCCCGTATATAGCTAATGAACAAGTCACGTGTGGCCTGTATGTGGCCAGCCAGTGAGGGAAACTGGGTGGATCACACGCGTCGCCATCCACATGTACGCATCACTACGCAGTTAATACGCCACGTGCGTCGCGTGCACCGCACCTCAGCACGTGGTGATACGCCTCGTGCATCGGGTTTGAACGACACGTTCGACACAGGTGTGCCAGCCAGTACAGGATGTGTAGTTACCTCTTTGTAATTACCCATATGTACTGTAGGAGTAGACAGTCTTACACTCGTGGGGCCCCCCTTTGTGTGTGTGTGTGTGTGTGTGTGTGTGTGTGTGTGTGAATACCATGTAAACATCCTTGGTCCTCAGCGCGTTAAGCATACGCTTGGCGTCATTCATCGTCACAGCGCCATACTTACTGCGTAAGCAAGTGCGCATTTTTTTCCTCATCATTTCTTTACAGGCAGGCGACTCATCTCTACGAGTCATGGTGAGGGGTATCTAAGACAAGACTATCATAATATGTGAGGTGATACCTGGTATTTTTGTCGTGTTGAGTCGTGCAGTTATTACAGAACCGTCGAAAGAAAATAAAAAAAGTCGTGGGGAATCTCCGAATGAGAAATGGGAAAGAAAATTGGGTTTTATAAGCGTTAGACCTAATAGGTTATAATTACCCCAGTGGGTAATACTGTCCAAGTCTGAGTTTACAGAAGTTGTGGCGAGACGAGACACATTGAGCGAGAGAAGATGGTGGGGGTATGAAAGAAATGAAGGAATGCAGCGATAAATGCATCTGATTACTTGATGAAGGAAGGAAGTCGCTCATTAAAAGGAGAAAGAGTGCAGGAGAAAGGACACAACCCTAGAGGATACTGACGTTGATGAGAGAAAAGGTTTTCGTCCATCAACAGACACAAGAGCCAGAGCGGCCAGAGTGGAAGGTCGATATGCCTGACGAGGTTGAGGGATGACACACTGAAGAAGGAAGAGGCTTGGAGATCAGACCCCTCGATGCCAACATCCTGTCAAAAAGAAAAAAAAAAAAAGCTTTCGATGTATCAAGTTTTACGACATAGGATTCCCCAGAGTTTGGGGTTAGATTCTAGATGCCACATAGTGTCAAAATCTTTATCATACGTTCCCCAAAGTCTTCTAGAAAGATAAACAAACATAAGAACGAGAAAAAGACTTCATGGGTAGTCATGGGGTGAGTAAGATGGGGATGAGAGGACATAAAACAGCTGCTTTGTTAATGCAAGAAACACCTGTATGATCGCTGGAACGAGAAAACGAAGGAAAGGTGGGATGATGGCTGTCTAACATGTTAGAGACACTTCTGGACACTGGCCATTAAAACCTATGGGTGGAAGAAAAGAAGAGTTGGCCACTCTTCCTTTGGATAAAGGAAAGCTTCGCTCGATGAGGGAAATATAAGCATTGGTTATGGGCAGAGATGAAAACTGAAAGTGAGTAAGGGTAAGGCGAGTCTTCCAGGCCCAACATGCCATTTTGATGAAGTTTGAATTCTCTGTTAAATTCTTGGAGTTTTTGTGGTAGCCAAGTTATGGATATCACGAAGGGACTGAATGGAGGTCGCCATCAAACAAGTGGCCAAACTGACCTTAGGTTAACTCAGGACTTCTCACGTTACCAAGTATCTGGTCGTCTTGGGAAATAGATATGTGTCAAATGAGTAACTCATCTGAAGACTTCGATCATCCTGGGCAATATAGCTCAAGCGAGCATTACCCCCTAATGTTATCTTGTCATATAAGAGCCAAACGTAGCTGAGGGCTTCGTTGGGTGAACGTGGTACCCGGGCGACAAAGCTGAATGAATTACTGCTGTAGGGGGATAATGGCTTCGCCCCCTGGCCACAGCATCCTTCGTTCTCACTGGCCCAAGAACACTTGTGGGACTATGAATATCATTGTAGCTCATTAAGAAAATTAGAATTCTTAATTAGCCTCGGTGAGGGAGGAGGGGCGATGACCGGTTAGCTGACGATTTTGAATGTCTAAGGGAAGTACATGTGTGGCGGCAGTGATGGGGGGAGCAGGTCACTACTGGTCACAACCAGGGTTGCTGGTGACCACCTGGTGTATGCCACACCCCTTCCTCTCTCCCTCCCTCCCTCTCTCTCTCTCTGTCATGGCTACATTCCATACATACCCACTGGTTACCCAGGGAATGGCCCGGCCGTTGCATAACGTCATACACCCGCCAGCTGTGGGGTATCACGGGCTGTAGTTACCTTTTCAGGATAAGAGGGAATGTACGTGCGAGCCTTGAGGGAGGGGACCTTGCCTGTGGCAAGGGAGGGACGGGCAGATGTGTCACAGTTAGGGACAGGGCGTCTGATGTAACCCTCCCTGACATGCGTCCTGCCCTACACGCAACAGCTGAAAATCACGCGAAAGTTCCCACCGCTGACGGGGTAGAAGGAGTATGTGTGTGTGTGTGTGTGTGTGTGTGTGTGTGTGTGTGTGTGTGTGTGTGTGTGTGTGTGGTAGGGCAGGACGCGCTCTCCTGGGGATGGATGAAGGGGAAAGGGAAAGGCAAGGGTGGTTGGGAGGGGTAGCAGTTCAGGGGGTGTATTACAAGGGAGTATTGGGCAAACCGGAGGGGCCGGGACACAATGCCCAGATGGAGGAAAGGGGGGCGCCCCAATCCTCTCCTCCCTCCCGCGTGGTCTCCATCGGAATCCACCACGGTGGGTGTTGCTATGGACGGGGCGCTCGCTCTGGGGGAAGGAAGAGCCATCTCACCGACCTCAGCAGCAGCACTGAACTGCGCCCCTTCCCCCACCTCACGGAGGACGAAGAGCAACCTGAGCCATGCCTACGTAGTCTATGAAGAACGAGGTCAGTGAGAAGACCCATAGAGGGGTCTTCTGGGAGGGTCTCCTGGCCAGGTGCTGCTGGCGGGTGCTCCGTCAGCCTCCGATCTTAGGGCAACAACAATGAACAAGAAAAAAAAAAAAGTCGTTTAAGAATCTAATCCGTTTTGCCTCATCCCCAACCCAGTGGCCCGCGTCCCGGGGACGGTAACAGTTGAGGCGACGCCAGGGGCCATACCTGAGGGAGGTGGGGGGATGACGCCAGGCACATACCTGAAGGTGGGGTGGGGTTGGGGGGAGTGACGACGCCAGGCACATCGATAGTGGGGGGAGGGGGGATATCACGCCAGGCATATAGCTGAGGCCCCGACGCCAAGCACACAGCTGGCAGGATGACGCCAAGCACACATAGCCGTTGGGATGACGGTCCACAGAATATAATCCATCATCACCAGGGACGTTGGTGGCAGGGGGAAGGGGTGGCAAGGGGAAGGGGTGACAGGGGGGGAAGGGAGGAGATGGACATGAGCAGCAATGAGCAGTTAGAGCACATGTACCGATGTACCGTCAGTATACCGTCTCCCCCTCCCTCGCCACCGGCTCGGTAAGCATGAGCCCAGGTGACTGATGGCGGGAGGCGCAAACCTACCTCCCTCCCTCCCTCCCTCAGGGAGACTTGGCCAGAAGTAGGAGGATTAAAGACGATCAGAGGGAGAGTGATACCAATGTGTCTGTTGCCACCACGTCATCAGATCCTCGTTGTCAAAATCTCCAGTAACGAAGCCCTTAAGTGAGAGGGGCCCTGCCCCTGTGAGAGGGGACTTGCTGGCAACCTTACGATGATGACGATATCCTAACCACTGACTGCCATGCTCATTGCCATACCCTCTATGCTCCCCTGTCCTGTCATGCTCTTGCCATACTGACTATCCTGACCCACCTTTTAGCTCGCTCACTACGGCTATATTTTTGTTGTTGTGCACACTATGCTGTACCAGTGGTGCCATACTCCCAAAGCTGCCCCAGTGTCCTACATGCTACCGGTCATAGCTACGGCGCTACCTAAGGAAAATGTAATGTGGTGAAGTCGAGAGATATCTAGCTCTAGTGGCAGGTACAGTGCCACAGCATGTACCATCTATGTATCAGGCCTGGGGTAGGTACACTACCACAGCATGTGTCAGGTCTGTAGCAAGAACCCGCCCACAGTATGAACCACACATGTGGCAGTTACCCGCCCACAGCATGTACCGGGTCTGTGGTAAGCACACCTCCACAGCATGTGCCAGGTCTATGACAGGTAGCCACCCACAGCATGTACCAGGTCTGTGGCAGGTACCCACCCATAACATGTACCAGCTCTGTGGCAGCTACACCTCCACAACATGCACCACACAAGTATATATATATACACAAAGTTCCGTCATCCCATACCTTCATGCACGTCGAGCGTCGCGAGGAAGCTGCAGAGCGGATAGTCTGTCTGGAATAAGGGGTTGTACGGACGCCTGCGATGGGACATATTCACAGAGGCAGCAAAACCCCTGGTTCCGCAGGTGGAGGGGGTAATGACAGAGTTACCCTACCCTGGCTGTAGCCTCACACACGGATGAGAGACGCGCGCTTCACCTCTCTACCTCATACTTTCGATATTCAGTGACGGAAAGACTCGTTTTCTGTTCTTCTGACCCGATTGATGTAATGGCTCTTTGGAGGAAATCATGAACGAGTGTTTTACACCAGTGACTGTAATGTGCCTCGGGGATCTGGCATGAGGAGGGGTCGGTTGTTGGCCGGGGGCCCCCTAACAACAGCCATGCTTGCAACACATGTAACCCACGGCGCCCACACGGCGGCCGTGAGAACCCCTGCCTTAAACTGGTAAATCCGCGAGTGGTTGTGAATGGAGAGAGAGAGAGAGAGAGAGAGAGAGAGAGAGAGAGAGAGAGAGAGAGAGAGAGAGAGAGAGAGAGAGAGAGAGAGAGAGAGGTGCCCTGCATCTCAACGGCCCAGACGACATCCCTGCAAAATTAGATACCCAGAAGTTATCAATAGCGTGTGAGCCAGCGGTTGAACGGATGGCGAGAGCCGAGTGCAATTCGCAGATAAAAACAAGTTCGGGATTATATGATAATCTCGACCGGAGGATCGTTGCTGGGGTAAGTCCTGCTGGATTTCTGGTCATGGGAGCTGGCAGGATTGCCGTGTTGGTTGCGTTAGTGAGGAACACGACTAACCACCATCCCTGTCTCATCCATATGATCTGCATGTCACCTTCGGGAACAACTCTACCGTCGTGTCCACCTCCTGTATTATATACCCAGGATAGCTTCCCACACACACACACACACACACACACACACACACAGCTGCTGTTGATCAGCATTAATTCTCATAATGATATGGGTACAGTTAATTAACTTCCTTAATTGATTACACTCTCTCTCTCTCTCTCTCTCTCTCTCTCTCTCTCTCTCTCTCTCTCTCTCTCTCTCTCTCTCTCTCTCTCTGAACTTGATGCGTGGCATCTGTGGGTACAATTCAAGAACTATAGACGTAAAGAAAAACCGAAGGTAATTCAGGTACGAATTACCTGAGGCATATATACGGGAGGCAGACGGTGTGTGAACATTTATGACAAACGTTTATGTGTGGAGGCAGCAAGCACGATGCTGTACGTGACCGGGGGAAAATTATGGCTGGTCACCGTCCCTTGCCTGGCACAATCGCCCTCGTCACTTCGTACAGTTCCATCACCCAGACGACCTGTATCTTAGCCTTCAACTACCTCTCCAGGACTACCAGAGGACGCCACAAGCTTCACGCCACACCCAGGAAAGTAATACCAAACAGTAGATACGTTTTTTCTTTAATTTGTTGGGAGGCGGCGGGTGGCATGAGAGAGACGGAAGGAAACAGATGAAATCGGCAGTTACCGATACTGGGTGATATTTACCGTGGCTGAGTCAGCGCCACTTAGACCGACCCCTTGCCTCCTACTGCAGCAGCAGCAGCAGCTGCTGCTGTTGCTAGAGGGGGCTGGGGAGAGGCGAGGGGAGGGGCAGGTGAGCGGCGGGTCGGGACAAAAGAAGGGTAGTGGCGTAGGGTTGAGGTGGAGGGAGGAAGGAAGTGTCTCAATGGACGCAGGAGGGGTGGAGGAACACCGCCGGGGAGAGAGGAAGTAGGGAGATCACGGGCAGGCAGGCAGGCAGCAGACTGTAAGGGGGACAGGCGGGCAAGATGGTCGGCAGAGAGGGGAGGGGCAAGCAAGCACAGATGCAAGCGGGCAAGTAAGTAGTTAGGTAGGCATGCAGGAGGGCAGGCATATAAGATATGGGGCAGGTCGACAGGCAGGCAGGTAGAGCTGCAGGCAAGCCGATATACAGGTAGAGGGACAGGTAGGCAGGTAAACAGGCAAAGGGACAAGCAGAGAGGCAGGCAGGTAGGCAAAGAAGCAGGCAAGCATGCATGGAGAGGGTCAGGCAATTAGGCTAAGGGGTATGCACACACAGGAAACTGAAAAACTAATCATTAGTCCAAAGGAAAAGTTAAAACAGGTGGTGTGCAGGGGGGTCTAGAACACACCAGTAGTTTCCCTGTCAGGACATTACCAGCTTCCTAGGACCCAGGACGTCGGCCAGGGAGGAGGAGTGGGATAAATACGTCAGGCAGGGTGAAGGTGAGGCAGGAAAGGCTAGTACGAGGTAAGGCAGGGAGTGTCCCGGGGCGTCAAGAACAGGAGGGGTACGATAGTGAGTTGAAGGAAGAGGGGTTAGGTGGCGGGGTCGAGGGTTTGGGGGAGGGGGTGAGGTAGTCGTAGAGAAATAGGTGTGGAAGGCGTGGGGAAGTGGGGTGAGGCAAGGCAGCGTGTCATGGGGAGAATGTAGAGGGTTAAAGCAGAAAGCAAGGCTGGGGGGGGGGGTGAGGTGTGGGAATAAAGCAAGGGTGAGGGGGAGGGAGGGGTGAAACAGAGGTGGTTAAGGTGATGGGGTGAGGCAGGGAGGCGAGCTGGGGCAGCAGCCACAGGAGCGCTACCCTTCCTGGGCTCAAGCCAGAGCGGGCCCCACGTGGTCACCAGCAACACAAGCACTCACTCCATATCACCATCTACCATATGTCTTTGCAGTACCTCTCTCACTCTCTCACCAACACCTGATCCCTTAGACTCTTTTTCTCAAGCCTTCCTCAGGCGGTGTGGGCGCCTTGGGGGGCTATGACGACTATGGCGTGTTTCCTTGTAGTGTTGAACATGACACAAGATTCACATATGGACTCCGGCGTTGGCTGGGGTGTTGGATAATACGTTACACTCTTGCTTGATCTCGTCTCCTTTTCACGCTGGTATCCTACATGGATGAGGACACTTCTGACTTCGAGGTCTAGCAAGACCCATCGGCTACGGCTCTACTGGCCAGTCTGTGACTACAAGTGCTCTGCATGAAAGTGAGGGGAAGGGCGGCCGTGGCATTGGAACCAAAGTCCTTTTATCCCAATGAAGCCAAAGGATCGTACACACACGGAGTTCTTCCTGTAATAATCTAGGGATGAAATTACTCACCGTGTCTTCGTGCCATATGCGAAGACTTCTGAGTTGGGAATAATCTATCAAAGAAAAAAAATCCTGGTCTCTTCTACGCATAATCTTCTCGTCCCCAAGCGACTGTAATGGTGGTAGAGGAGGAGGAGAGGGGATGGGGAAGGGGGTTGGGAGAGAGACCCGCACTGTGGAAGCCATTGGACAAAGGGGTGTTCATGATCAGCTTGCCTGACACCACTGTGTGTGAGAGAGAGAGAGAGAGAGAGAGAGAGAGAGAGAGAGAGAGAGAGAGAGAGAGAGAGAGAGAGAGAGAGAGAGAGAGAGAGAGAGAGAGAGAGAGAGAGAGAGAGAGAGAGAGAGCCATGGCTACCATTCCTCACACCGACCACACCTCTCTACCTTACTCACTACCCCTGCGGTAGGTTCCTCAGGGAGGTTCCTCCTCGTCCAGGAGAGGTTGGGGTGAGCGGGTGACATTCCAAGAACGTTTGAGTCTCCCGCTGCACGATGAGGTGTCATGAATGGTGCGCCGCGTTGTCCACACTCACACAGCGAGGGAGGCCCCCAAGCTGTCAAGACTTGCCGGGGCTGTCAGCGGTGAGATGTGCTGTCAAAGGCGGCTTCGGGGAGGAGGGAGAGTGAGGGGGGAGGGGGGGGGAGTTAAGGCCGGCCTGACAAGGTCCTTCACGGGCCAGAAGGCGCCCAAGGGGGGGGGGGGGGGGGAGCGAGACACACCAATTAACCCGACCTTGTCCCAACCCGGCCAGTATTGTCCTCCACTTTCGTTCAAGCAATTACCACACCAGCCCCAAGGGGGGGCTTTTCTGCCGCCGCCTCTAGCCCCACTCCCCGGCCACCGCCTCCCTCACCAAAACACACGTTATGTATAAACCTCTAAATCATAGATCTAGACTAAGGTGCCGCCTGACACTGAGTAAACCACCTACTTACCTACCTACCTAACCCATTAGGAAAGTCGCCTTCACCTAAGCTCTAGGCGAACTACACGACTCCGCCATCACCACCACCCTGGCTGCTCTCCTTCTCTCTACAATGGCCACATGGTTCCCTGTAGCATTCTACAGCTGCTGAATTCAAGGAACAGTAGCCTCCCAACACACATCATGGTTAGTAATTGATGGGGTAGTGAAGGAAGATGTTCAGCAGACGTAGCAACAATTGCTATAGCAACAGAGGCGGCAGCAGCAGCAGCAGCAGCAGCAGTGAGAGCATCATCGATCAGCAGTCGTGACCTGAGGCAGACAGATCAACGGCCACTGCCCACTTACAGTGACTGGCGCCAACGACATGCGCGGAAGGCTGGAAGCGGCACTAACCCACCGTAGATGACTACCAACAGAAGCAGTCTCGCGCGACAGCGAGAGCGGCAGTATCCTGTAACAGTGACAGATGCAATGGCAACCAAAGACTGGCACCACTTACGAAAAGAGCAGTGATCTAGGGAGGGAAGTCTGACGGTCAGTGGGGGCGACCCAACAGAGAGAGAGACGAGAGAGGGGGCGAGGTCGGTCGGGAGAGTCAGTTAAGCCAGGGGTACAGATAGCGAGGGGTAAGAGTGAGTGAGGTGGCGGAGGGGAAACTATAACTAACAGCAAACACCAGGGTGGCAGACGTAATTAATAACCACCGTGCAATTAAGCGGTCTGCCGCGCGGAGAAGATGTCCTGAAGAGCAAATTATGACTTAACGAAAGACTGCGTCTCGCGGCTCTTGAACGCCTCCGCCAACCCGCCCCAAGACCCACGGTACTACCACGACGACGACAGCAGCAGTGGCGCTGGGATGAGAAGTATTAGCACTGTAGCAGAGGTTAGCGAACCCGAGAGACGCGGGACGTACAGGGACGTGGAGTACGGTAGTGCCTACAGACCAAGGGGTCATCATAATGCTGGAACTAATGATGCTGCTCCGTACCTCACTACCGCCATTATTTACGGTATTTTTCTGCACTCCGGCAACACAGGAAGCGTAATTAGTTTTTTTTATCATGGTTACGTGCAATTAATCCCGGGCCGATGATTCAGCGTGGGGTTGTGTAGTCACGGTGTGTCTCCCTGTTGCACCGGAATGTACCTGACTGGCTCGACCCGGCCCGGTCACACGGGTTCTTCCTGAGGTACGCCAAGACGTCTCGCTAGGGACACGGACACAACCCCTAGCTGGCTAGGCTGGAGGTCTAGTGGCGTTCGAACCTACCAGAACTCTTTTTTGGGGGGAGGTGAAAGGAATATAATCCTTTATTTGCCTTAACGATTTGAACGCAACGGTACGACCCTTGTGCACGATGGTATGATATGACCCTTGAGATCTACGGTGATTCACTACGAACCTAACACACTCCACATTCCTTTATTTCTCGTTAGGAAAGATTCACAAAGAGAGGCATCAAAGTTGATTAAACAAATGCAATAGCGGAAAAAAAAAGTGTGAAGAGATGCAATATACGAGAACAAAAAATAGTACTTTAGTCCCTTGATTAATTAACTTGCATGTAATTATCTCTGGTGGGATGGCCGGATCTGTCCACAGGTAAGCAATAAATGAACGGAAAGCTTCTCTCCCCACCCCCAAGTTATGTATGTCTTATGGCTAGCCCGCCCGCAGATATATATTCAAAGAAATAGGTTAAAGATATGCTATTGGTGGTCTCGTATCTTTTTGCAGTCCGGTCCAATACAGTCGGATGGAGTACATGGGTTATTAACTTTTCCTGTTTCCCCCACCTCCATGTAAAACCTCAGTGGTGATCAGTTAACTCTGGTATTTCCTCTCGCCACATTATCATCGTCCCACCTTTCACATTCATCCCAGTCCCGCCTCTCGTATTGTCCTTACTCCAACTCTCACCTTATTCTTGTCTAGCCTCTCATATTATCCATACCCCACCTCTCACATACATGATCCTTGTCCCTACTCTCAATTATCCATGCCCCACCTCTCACAAAATCTTTGTCCCTCCTATCACATTATCCATACCCCACCTCTCACATGAACCTTGTCCCTCTTCTCATATTATCCATACCCCACCTCTCACATGATCCTTGTCCCTACTCTCAATTATCCATGCCCCACCTCTCACAAAATCCTTGTCCCTCCACTCACATTATCTATATCCCACCTCTCACATGATCTTTGTCCCTCCTCTCACATTATCTATATCCCATCTCTGACATAATCCTTGTCCCTCCTCTCACATTATCCATACCCCACCTCTCACATGATCCTTGCCACACCTCTAACATTATCCACTTCCCACCTCTCACTAGATTATCCGTTGCTCCACCTCTTGCATCATCCTTGCTCCACCCCACATTATCCTTGCCCCATCTCTCAAATTATCTTTGCCCTACCCCGGTAGATAGCAGGTGGCAGACAACTACCGACCAGGGAGGTACCACTGCCTGGTTGTCGGGATCTTAATCCACACGTAAGATCTTGCACGCATTTCCTCAGCTGAGGGAGGGCAAAGTGTATGGTCCTGATGGTCCACCTCCTCGTGTCACTGTGAGTGCGTCTTTGGGCTAAACTCCGATCCTTGGTCATCTATTTCATCTCTAGAGACCCTAATTCTTTTGCCCACTTCTTTCACCTTTGGAAGCATGCCTTGGTGCAGCTCGTCCTTTTAAAGGGAGACCTGACGTAAATCTTCTGTCTGTTGCTCCATTGTTCTCGTTTCTGCCGTCGCCGAAGACTAAAGTTCTACTTAACTCTCTCTATCTAAACACTTAGAATCCAACTCTCTTCTTCCATATAATCTATATGGTGCAAGGCCTACTGGTGCTCTATCTTTTCGTCTCCTGTCGTCTTCTCTTAAGGATTTAGAGGAATCTTTTCACGTGGTCCTCAAGATTTCCAGTAGATATGGATGTGGCAAGTCCCTGCTTTCTAAACGTCCTTACAATGGCTTTTTTTCTGCTTCTTTCGTCTTTAATTCATTGGTTCCTTTCCAGCTGCTCCAGCACAGTGGTCGTCGATGGAACGATTTCTCCCTCTCATCACGCCAACATCGACGTTCTCCAGCTTTCTGTCCCATTCACTTACCTTCTCTCTTCTCTTCAGTGATCTTATTTTGACCCCTTAACTCCATCAATTCCCACGCTGATTCTTTCGCCATACATGCTTCATCTCACCTTCCCTCCCCTCATCATTTCCACAGTATTCGGTCTTTTCCTTGTACTGAACACATCTCCCACACATTGGACATAAAATATATCTTGGAATCAGGTAGCAATAACCTCGCTTAACTCAATAATACAATAACTTAGCTCCTCCTAATGTAACTTTTTATAAATCTAACTAGTTTCCCCACTATCAAATTTCAAAGAACTATACAATGCAACCCTAAGATAACTTAAACGCGTTGGGCATAACCCAAATCCTCTCGGTCATCCTGAAGACTCAAAGCAAAAACTCTGCTTCCCTAAAAGCTGGAAACGGTGTACTAACTTTTAGCAGCTAATTAACATCTACAAAGGTCTCATTCGTCCAAGCATGAAGCAATTGCTCACATATCTAGGGGGAGTCTCTCTCTCTCTCTCTCTCTCTCTCTCTCTCTCTCTCTCTCTCTCTCTCTCTCTCTCTCTCTCTCTCTCTCTCTCTCTGTTCTACAAGCATTATTTTGTCCACTGGTCTCAAGCGCTGTCTGCATGTGTTCCAGCCATTAAAGGTTCAAGACCCGTTGCATGCAAGTGGCCGCTGCTTCTCATGGTTTTTGTGTGGAGATTATTCACACGAGGAGTGACTGTTGTGCCTGCTGCTGTCCTCGAACAGCAAAGCTGTGGGGATTCTCTTCTTTGTTTTCCCTCTTCCTGTAGACGTTTCCATCCTTCGAGTGACAGATGTATAAACACCCAAGGAACTCAGATTAATTTCAAACATCCGAAGAAACTCCTATTAATTTCAAACGTCCGAGGACCTCCGATGAACTCAGATTAATTTCTTCTACTCTTCCATCCTCATATCATTCATATTTCCCTTCCATCCAGAAATGGGGTTGGTCGGAACATGATTTTCTTCCCATGCCTTGTTGGGCAAAGAAATAAAACATTCTCCATTTTTCATCCCAATATCCTTGGCTCACCTCGAACTTTTCACAAATTTCTCAACATTATCCTAGCTCTACCTCTCACCGCACCATTCCTGCCCCATCTCTCACCACACCATCCTTGCGCCATCCTCTCACCACACCATCCCTGCCTCGCCTCTCACCACACCATCCCTGCCCCGCCTCTCACCACACCATCCCTGCCCCGCCTCTCACCACACCATCCCTGCCCCGCCTCTCACCACACCATCCCTGCCCCGCCTCTCACCACACCATCCCTGCCCCGCCTCTCACCACACCATCCCTGCCCTGCCTCTCACCACACCATCCCTGCTCCGCCTCTCACCACAATGGGGTCCAGTTTCACCCCTCACCCCAAGACTCTTCCCTCCGCCACCGTTCCTTTCTTCCTTTCAACAGTGGTCGTCCTGCAGCTTTTCAATTGAAAATCTGAGAGCTCTCGCTGAGCAGCTCCGGGCGCTGGGAAAGGCGCTGGGAGGGTGGAAGAAGAAGGCTGGCGTAGAGGGAAAGCCCGGGAGGGCTGGAGAGAAGGAGAGAGAGGGGAGGAGCGTTGGGTAGAAGGGTTTGGGGTCCTCAGGGTATCGTGGGCAGCGCCAGGAGTGGTTGAGGAGGGGGGATGCGCGACCCCCTGGTCGTGAAGAACGGGTTGTCGGTGGAGGGCGCTACACAGATGAACAGGTTTTCCTCAGACAAAACGCCGTTCCTCCTCCTCCTCCTCCCCTTAGCAATATGCTCTTGCCTGGTGGTACGTACACCAAGGTGCTGGTGGGGAGGACACGAGGGGCGGTTGGAGAGAGAGAGAGAGAGAGAGAGAGAGAGAGAGAGAGAGAGAGAGAGAGAGAGAGAGAGAGAGAGAGAGAGAGAGAGAGAGAGAGAGAGAGAGAGAGAGAGAGAGAGAGAGACTGAAGGACAAGGGTAAGGAGTGGATGGGGTGGATGGTGGGCAATGGACGTTGGGGTGTCACAGACAATGCAAACCAAAACAGTGAGATACACTAAAAGGACAGGAGTGAAACAGACATCTTTACACCAATCGAGGGTGACAATCTCTAGTTTACTGATGATGTTCCACAATGGATGGGTCGAGACTGTTCTTGTAGCAGTCTGTGTCAGCCCTGATGGACCAGATGTGGTTGTCATTTCGAACTGCACCCAAGAGATCTCAGGGAAGAACTGTGGCGAGGATGGTGAGGTAGCTCGCTCCTTCCCGAACTGTCAGATGAGGTCGAGGTGATGATCGGAGGAGTTAGGAGGACGAATGTTTTGAGAACCACTTGATAGGTGGCGTAAGAGGACCGAGGATGTTCTTGTATGCCATTTTCTGTACATTATTTGATAGCTCTTGACTAAAGAGAACGACCAGATGGAGGGATGCACAGGCGAGACTGGAAAGACTGAAAGTTGTATAGATAACCTTGAATTCAGGTGTAAGGAGGCCAAGTGCCTTGAATCTATACAGAATGTAGAGACACGATAGCTGGAATATCTGGTGATGACTCTGACAAGCGTGTGTAGCCTTCCAGCTTAGCTTATCGCCCAGAGTGACGCCAAGAAGATTGGTGGGCTTAAAATAAGCTGGAGGGATCGGGGGCCTTGTGAGACGGTAGGGAGCACGTCTCATGTGATGTTTGGTCGATGGTGAGCTGGTGGGAGGTGGTCCACTTCTGGAAGCTAAGGGTGTTCTGGAGGATGATATACGTAGCGAGTAGAATTGTTGTCAACGAGAATACCAGTGGTAGAATCGTCAATGTACTCCCACTGGGCATGCGCAGCCACCACACCACTGCAGAGAGGAGGGGAAAAAAAAAAGAAGAGACCTCTGTGATCTGTGGGCCAGGGTGGAAATGGCTCATCGGAAGTCTTGACGACGTCCACAGAGGAAGCCTGCATGCCATGGAATGAAACTTTTCCGCAGCCGAAGGTTTATGACTTGATAATGCACCGCCGGCCACTCATATCTTGGGTAGTTCTAGTCCTACATACTTACGCGACTGAGTCGAGTTTAAAAGAACTCCGACTTGTCAACTCTCTACACTTGGTCTACTTACTCCATACTGCAAATGATGATTTTCTTCCTCTATTTCATAGATATCAATTTGGTTTCTTCTCCTAAGGTTTGTCTGCTTGTGTGCCTCCGCCATCAGATAGATCATGTGCAACACTCGGCAAGCCACTGTGTCACGTGAACACTTTTGCAGCCGTTGGCAACTCGAGGATGAGCCGTTGTGACATTTGTTTCCTAAACAGCTCAGATCTTGACCAACGGCTATGACCAGTCCCTGCCTTCATCTTTCTTCTACTTTTCACTCAGCTCTTTAAGCCCTCTCATATGTTTCATTTGAGCCCTGGTTTCGAAGAGAGCCTTTGCCTGTGACTGAAGACTTCGAAAAGCGGGGAAAAAAATAGTTCTCTAAGTCGACAGTACAGCAAGGCACTCCTGAGGCAACATGCAAGACACGAGATGTAAACTTGGAAAATTTTTACATCTATAATCGTCTGATTAATCATGGCTGAACACCCTTATGAGGCGGAGCCAAGCGAGGGCCGGAGTGTAGGTCAGGAAGAGATGGGATGAATAGAATGGGATGTATTCTATTAGCTGAAGGAGAAATGCGACACATGAAAAGAATCAAAGACTGATGGACTTGGGCGATAGATTTTTGAGATGGAAGGAAGACCTGAAGAGAGAGGGGGAACGGGCGCAGGATCCTCTGGTGTGAGGAGGACGAAGGCAGGACGACGATAGCCGGAGAGAGAGAGAGAGAGAGAGAGAGAGAGAGAGAGAGAGAGAGAGAGAGAGAGAGAGAGAGAGAGAGAGAGCGCAACGTGCACGGCTGAAAGCAGGAAGCTGATGGACTAGTGATAGACGACCGACGGGCGAGAGAATTGGGTCGGGAGCTGTGTGCAACGTTAAGACCGGCACAAACAGGACCAGAGATGATGGGGGGAGAGGGGGTTGGTTGGTCTTGGAGTATTAAGAGGTAAGGTTTGGGGCAAGGAAAGGTGGGGGGAGGAGGAGGAGGTAACACCAAGATTCAGTTGGGAGGGGAGAGGAGGAGAGCGTGGAGGGAGTAGGGGGTAGGGGGCGGGTAACAACAGGACATACAAGCTAGCAGGACTCACTGAGGTGGAAGGAGGAGGAGGAGGAGGAGGAGGAGGAGGAGGAGGAGGAGGAGGAGGAGGAGAGGAGAAGCCCCCCCACCACAGCCACCACGACCCTTGGCCCACACCCGCCCGCCCCCAGTGTTGACACTCGCTCTCCTAAATATCCCCGACATGTGACGCTGATTCATACTGGAGCCTTTACCATCGTCGCTCCGCCTCTGCTGTAGATCCTCGGTGTGTTCTATCCTTACACGCTACGTTAGCACATGATGAGTTACTCCATGCATTTTTCCCCTCCTCACTCTCTCTCCCTCTCTCTCTCTCTCTCTCTCTCATAAACAATCATCATGAGCAACGCTCACCTTGACAACACTACCTTTGCCCCAATACCGTTTTTGTTGTGAACCGACCGGCTCGCTCGTAATAAGAAAGGTTCGGGACATGACAGCGCTAAACATAACATCGATAACGCTGAGTGACGTGGGCTGGAGAACACCAAAATCAGCTTATTTGAGAGCGCGAGGGAAAGCGCTCTCACGCCGGTCCACTCATAAGTCCCGACACCCATGAAAAGGTTTCGGAGTTGCCACCGTGACGGGAATTTTGCTCCCGTTCCGAATTGATGTCCGGGGGCGCCAAGGGCGGCAGCAAATCCTGAACCCTCACCTCCTCCTCCTCCTCCGGTCCTCCTTACACTCTTTGTCCCTTTCCTCCGTCTTCCCTGTGGTCGCTCCCCCACTCAGTACCGTGTTCTCACTCCCTCTCTTTGTTAACTTCATTCTCTCCCTTTGGCATTTTCATTGGATTCTCTCTCTCTCTCTCTCTCTCTCTCTCTCTCTCTCTCTCTCTCTCTCTCTCTCTCTCTCTTCTTCTTCTTCTTCTTCTTCGGCTGACTCTTCAACCTCGGTACAAACGCCCGCGTCAGCTTGTTTCTCTTCCTTCGGTGCTTCATCTTGGGGACCGGATACGCTGCAGTCTTCTATACTGCTGGTGGTCGCCCTTGCAGTGACTGACTGCCTTTGGTTGAGGATTAGCAGAACAGCAGCTCCTCGCAAGCCTTCTTGGTCCTGTGGGCTGTGGGTCCGTGTTTGGGCGTGTGAGCCAGGAGCCCCGACGTTAGAAAAAAGGAAACTTTATCTTTGACACCTTGTGCCTTATGAGGGGATTACGTCGCCGTGAACAGCCAAGCTTCTAAAAGCTGGATCTCCAAGATCCCGAAGCTTAAACAGTCTTTTAAGCTTTCTTTCCATCCTTAAAGATCATTCTTACGAAACAGTTGTTAAAATAGTAAGTCTATAATGATGGAGAGATGCGACACATGAACAGAACCAAAGATTAATGGACTCGAGCGGTAGATTTTTGAGACGGGGTCTCTGATTTCAAACGGACGCATCGATCTGAACTTAATTCACTCTGGTGGATCCATATGTTGACGACATCAGTTCGCCCCGTGCTGTGGCGGAGGGTGACCTCGAGGCTACGGGGGCCAGGCGACACAGAGCCCAGCCGAGCGAGGGCGGTCATCGTCACTGGCAGCCAGACTGTACGAGCCAATTCCAGAGGAAGAAACAGCCGTCTCTGGTAACCCGGCCTTCCTTTCACGTGAACGATTTTCCTCTCCGTTCCATTTCTTCTTCCTCTTTTTTTTTATTGTAGTGCGGGGAGCTGGGTCTGAGACCACCCTTGTCAGTGCACAATAGCACAGCTGCGGAGGGTCGGGGTCCAGGTGGCCCACTAGCACACCGTCCTCGGGTCCGGAGGGAGGCAGTTGGCTCCGCTGCCACACTCACTACTACGCTTTGCTAATGTTATCATTCATCAACATCTGCCAGGGGCTTCCCCCTCCTAGCTACGAGAACTCTCCTGTGTTATCTGTCTCTGGATATGACGACATTGAATGTTGGTGTGCCATGAGATGCTGTATGTGTGTTCTGATGCAACAACTTGGCACGCTGAATATTCAATATCCGCAAAGGAAGCGTCCATATTTATGGATTCCCTTGAGAAGCTATGATATCTCCATTCATTTTTTTTTTTTTTTTAGAAATGTGAATATGGTTTACCCACTGGTCCAGCTCGAACTAGCTTTGTTTTTGTTTTACACAGACGCCATCCAGAGCTCCGTGTGTGGATGACAGTATAATGTTTGGAGCGGTAAGCCGTCGGCGATGTTCTGCTCCAAACAGCAAGCAGTGAGTCTGCGTAACGTCCAGTAGACCATACCTATAGAGAGAGTTGGCGGCGGGGTCCAGAACGCTTGTTTTCGCACGCTGACAACGCCATCCAGGATACGCCGGTGTGGGTAACAGCCAAGGGCTAAGGAGATACTGGCAGAGCTACGTCACCATTCCTCCATATGGACTATGGCCTGGAGGTACCCAGCACTGGGTTCCTGCTTCTGTTGCCTTCTTCATCAACCATCCTGCTCCTGTTGCCGTTAGCATCAAACATCTTGCTCCTGTTGCCGTTAGCATCAACCATCCTGCTCCTGTTGCCTTTCTCATCAACCATCCTGCTCCTGTTGCCTTCTTCATCAACCATCCTGCTCCTGTTGCCATAAGCATCAACCATTCTGCTCCTGTTGCCTTTCTCACCAACCATCCTGCTCCTGTTGCCTTTCTCATCAACCATCCTGCTCCTGTTGCCCTTAGCATCAACCATCCTGCTCCTGTTGCCTTTATCATCAATAATCCTTCTCCTGTCGCCTCTGGGATCTACCAGAAAGATGATCAGAATTACCGTTGTATACAACGGTAATTCTGTACTGTCAGTCACTTATCCTTGGCAAACATGCCTCCACTTCTTGCGTCCGCCGGCCGAGGTTGCTAAAATAACCTTAATGATGCAACGCTTTACGCTTACTGCGGAAGCATTTTCTTACGGCACCGCTTTACTGTATTCTGTCGACTGTGATATGCAGGTTAGAGAGAGCTAAGCAATCCGCAAGTGTGACAGTTCACAGTGGCTGTGAATGCCAGCTTTACCCTCAGAAGAACAACAAAAGCAGTAGCAGGAACAGTAGCAGTAGTAGGAACAGTAGCAGTAGCAGGAACAGTAGCAGTAGCAGGAACAGTAGCAGTAGCAGGAACAGTAGCAGTAGCAGGAACAGTAGCAGTAGCAGCAACTGCAGTAGTAGGTCACACCGCAGCCTAGTTCGAAAAGCCTATCCTTGAAAGCGATCCATGAAGCCTATCGCTCACCCTGTGGTGTGAGGAGCCGCTCTGTGTGTGTGGTGATGACTTTAATACTCGCTCCGTCACCATTATCAACATACGAATAGAAACAAAAATATATCGTCGAAAGAATTTGAACAATTTCATCCCATTCTAACCTCGTAGAATCCAAACGCCAGATGAGATCTCATATTTGATATCTGATTCTTCAGGTTTACTGTATAAGAGTTGGTTTGGTCAGGCGTGTTCAGGGGCTTGAACTGAGCAAGTGGACGCCTCCCCGAAGTTAGTGTAATGGTGGCCAGTCAGCCACACTGGTGGTGGTGCTCCTATAGGCGGGCCAGGATTATGGTCCACCACTCCGGTGGGTCCTGAGCCTCGCTCAGACCTGCACTCTCTACTACCTTATGTAATCGAGATTATTTTCTTTTTGTGGTCAGTTGTTAAAACGTAGGCCCTTTCAAGCCTGATTCCGAAGTATTATAATCATACTTCGATCTACTTACCTTACAGTAAGTGTGTAACGATACGGTTAACAACAAATATATATGTGTGTGTGTGTGTGTGAGAGGGAGAGAGAGAGAGAGAGAGAGGAGAGAGAGAGAGAGAGAGAGAGAGAGAGAGAGAGAGAGAGAGAGAGAGAGAGAGAGAGAGAGAGAGAGAGAGAGAGAGAGAGAGAGAGAGAGAGATGAAGCAAAGAAGCAGGAAAGATATACCGCTACAATTCATTGTCTTCAATTACCTATTTGTGTGGTATGGGGAGGGAGTTCTACACTCGTGGGGCCCCATCTCCTGTGTGTAATTACCCATTTGTACGGCACGGGGAGGGAGGTCTACACTCGTGGGGCCCCATTACTTGTGGTATAATTGCCTATTTGTAAGGTGTGGAAGAGAGTTCCACACTCGCTGGGCTCCATATCTTGTGAGTAATCACCTACTTGTACTATCTGGGGAGAGAGTT
>NC_092243.1:5215000-5442500 GCF_036320965.1 Panulirus ornatus | reverse complement strand
AAGGTTGGTAACACTGTGACTCATACATCACATCACGGGAGAAAAAAAAAAAATCCCGCAGAGTCCACATCTACACATCCACGAAGATTATCCAAAGGCAGCGTACGGAAGTCCGAGTAAATTCTCTCAATTATCTGGTAAAAACAACGCTTTACGCATCCCAGGTCACCATGTCTGTTCTCTTCTCAACAAATCCGTTTATTTTTTTTTTTTTTTGTACATGTAAAATACTAACAGCCTTATCTTACTTGTGTAGGCAACGGCATCCTGTACTGTTACTCTTGTCACTCGATAAACTTCCACGAATGAAATGTTAAATATTGAACCTTTATGAACCCCCAAAAAAGGTACACTCAAGTTCTCTTCACAGTTTGAATCATTATTTTCTGATATTCTTACCAAGACTTTCTCTCCATCTTCAGACCAAGAGACCAAACAACGACACGTGGTGTCCTTGAGAGACCACAAATCAAAACCATCCCACTCGATCGACCACCCCTTGGCACTCTCTACACAGGACGCAATCAAGTCCCGGCCACAGATCACATTACTGTTGACCACATACTCCTCCTCCTGCCACCATCTGGTACACCATAGATTTTTCAGAGAGACCATGGGCTTTCCTGTGGAATCTGTGGGGTCCATTCCAGGACAAGTGTCTGACAGATATTGTGACAAAACCCAAGGGATACTACAATGGTTTTTCGCAGTCTGGTCTTCATCGGTCTGCAACACATTGCAGAGGTGTTTTTTCAAAAACGTTTATGTTATTGATCCTCAACTCTCTTCAACTTCTCTGTCTTTCCAGTTCTCTTTATATTGCAGGTTGGGTCTGGCCTTGATGAGGATATCAGACCGGGATCAGTATGATACCCTCATATTAATTATCTGTATGCATTCCTTCCGTGCTACACAGTTTTACTCCGACGCTCGACTAACTCATTCCTCGGCGAATTGCGTTTTAAATGAGCATTTTCCAAACACTTCCATTGTTGTACATAAGCTTCGACGGACGAGCGACCTTCTAACTCACAACCAACCTCTCAACACCTCGCATTCCACACATTGCGCCACACTCGTCATGATGGTGCTGGCACTGCTCCCATGGGGTCAGCATGAGCAGAGTGTCTTTATCTTCCCCACCTATACGTTCTGTCATTCTTCATCTGAACTTTTCCCACTTTTTGTTCCCAGTGACGAATATCAACCCGCCACGAAGAACTGATAAAATGATATATCAAATCATATACGTTTCCAGTATAGTACACAATGCGTCCTCTCCCACCTCAAATACTTACCTCATTTCTCAAGCTAATCTAAACCACTTTACATCCCCTGAAATGTCTGTACAGTGGATCACTAAGATTTAATCTAAATCACTTCATCCTTCGTACATTTTCAAGTCTTCCTGATTGTCTTGTGAGTAATGTAAAATGTAAATGGATGTATGTCATTCGGACCACCGCACTGGGAGGCAGTGCTGGGGAAATCACACACGTCAATACACAACAGCAAGAAATGAGGCGATGTTATCTGCGGGCCGGAGCAGCTGTCCAGGAAGACGTGAGGCGGCTCTTCCGCTCTCAGCCTTCGCGTGGCTCCCATGTTGTCTCATCAGTGGGAGCGCTACTCCTCCTCCCTCCCCCACACATACCCCCTCCCCCCATCTTCCATGCTGCCCCCTTGGCTGGAAGCACCAGTCTTCTCCCACACACCCACTTACCCATATTGCCTCCTCTCCCAAACACCCCATCACCCACGTTGCTTCCCTAACTGGCAGGACAGATCTCCAAAACACCTCCCATACGTTGTTTCCCTAAACAGTGTGTACCAGTCTTCACCCACACACCACCACCACGTCCCAACGGTGTCTCCCTACCTGGAAAGAAACCAGTCGTCTCCCATCCTTCCATCCCACCTCCCACGTTGCCACACACTCCACAAAACCACACCATTTAACTTTTCCACACGAGAACCGTGCTATTGTAACCTACTCCAGAAAACAGATAAATCTGCGTCTTACACGCTTGTCCTCTTACCTCCGTCCTCTTACTCCCTACCAGTCAGTTTCCCCCACCGACCGTCCATTCCCTCCTGTTCCTCACCACCTCAACGGACTTCCTCTTACCCTGCCATAGCCTCCGTCTGGTCCCTCATTCTGGTGGTACTTATCAATGATGTGCTTCATTCCACAGATGAGAACTGTACGTCAAAACCTGACACTCACATTACACTTGGAACTCAATCGCGTGGATACTACTGCTCTCTCTCTCTCTCTCTCTCTCTCTCTCTCTCTCTCTCTCTCTCTCTCTCTCTCTCTCTCTCTCTCTCTCTCTCTCTCTCTCTCTCTCTCCCCTTCCCTGTACCAAGGTATGGAAGAAGCACAGACACAGCCTCCAAACACCGCCCATCACACGTCCTCAACCCAAGACCCAGTGTGTGAGAGGGGAGGGGGAGAGAAGCATAAGGCTTCCACACGTATAAAAGCAGCTCTTGCTTAATTCACCAGACAGTCTTAAGTTCATTCGTGTAGACAGACCAGCGTCTCTGCGCACACAACACGACAGGCTAACCGCCAAGTTGATTTAAAAGTCTGTTCATTCATCATTCAAATGACCTACAAAATTAAGCTTTTTCGTGCGATGTGGACTTGAACATATGTCACACACGTCACTAAAACTACTACCGGTAGTTCTACTATGACTACTACTTCCACTATTGCTACTATTACTACTATAACTATTAGTGCTGTTAATGTTACTGCTCTAGCTGCTGCTAGATAACAAAGACAGTATGGGTAGTAGTAGTAGTAGTAGTGGTAGTAGTAATTATAATAATAATAATAATAATAATAATAATAATAATAATAATAATAATAATAATAATAATAATGATAATAATAATAATAATAATAATAATAATAATAATAATAATAATAATAATAATAAATCGTATGGTGCCTGGAGCGTAACATATGTCATCCATTCAGCATGAGGCCACGGGCCTGGCCATGAGCCTGTATCATGGGAGGCAGGAGGAGGACGGGGCAGGTGTGGTGTGGTGATGCGGGCCTACAGTAAACTCCTCCCTCACCTTAACACATACACACACACCCTCACGCACTCTACAGCCTCCTCGTCTGCCTCCCTCTCTAAGGATACGTCAGGGATACGTCCCAACAACTACAACACGACGTCAGACTACGTCCCAACAACCACAACACACGTCAGACTACGTCCCAACAACCACAACACACACACATGGCTGACATCTGTAATTCTGTCAACAACAGGACACCTGAGAGCAAGTTTATCAATCAGCTGACAAGGTGTCAACAATCAGATGACGTCACACTACGCGCCAAACCCCACACTCCCCTCCTGAACAGCCAGTCTATAAATTCTCGTCTGAACATTCCGAGCGGTAAATCCATCGTGCATGCGCCTGCATCCCCCTCACCACAGTGGATTCCGCATCGTGTCAAATAACACGAGGAATAAATGATAATCTTTCGAAAGATAATATGCGACACCGTGAGTTACGTCCAGCGTCTCGTCATGATTTACTATCGCAACTTTACGATGTCTGTTGGGTCATATGTTTCTCAGGGATGTCTGGCTATATGTGTGTGTGGGGGGGGGGGGGGGTGCGGAAGGGGGGGGGGGGTTGCGAAAGGGGAGGAATCATCATCTGGAGCGTTGCTGGACGCTGCTGGGTCAGGGCGTCTCCCCTCGCTCCTCCTCCACTCGTCCCTGCCACATCGTCCTGGCCGTGTGTGTGTGTGTGTGTCGGGCTCGGCAATAACCCAGCCGGAAATAGACACTTGCGTTGATTGTCGCTAAATAAGTGTAGCCAGTGTCAACTGTCGGGGGTCGGGTGAATTCACGCCGTGACTTCAATTATGCATAAAGCTACTGCATACAACTCTCGAAGAGCCGCACATTGTGTCTGCTACGGTGGCGTAATATGTTTACGGAACACGTCCCCCTCCTTCCCCCGAGCGTACCACATGCAGGTAAGGTTGAAGAAGAAAATAATGAATGTCGGATACGTTGTGAAAAAGGTCAGAGGTAATTCACCTTCTCAATCTGTCTCCTGTAAGCCAGTGTTGAGAGCAGGAGCTAGTGTGTGAGCATCGCCATCCATGTGACGACACGGCTGGTGGCCGTCCCATACTCCACCACAGACGGGATCTATCTTGGGACATCTTCCTCCTCAGTCAATCTTCCTCTCTGTCAGTCATCTGGTTTTCTTTTCCCTCTCTCTCTCTCTCTCTCTCTCTCTCTCTCTCTCTCTCTCTCTCTCTCTCTCTCTCTCTCTCTCTCAGGCTCCGTAGCTGCTGGGCTGTTACTTTACGCGTTGCTGTGCTAGGCTGTTACTTTACGCGTTGCTGTGGTGGGCTGTTACTTTACGCGTTGCTGTGCTGGGCTGTTACTTTACGCGTTGCTGTGCTGGGCTGTTACTTTACGCTTTGCTGTGCTGGGCTGTTACTTTACGCGTTTCTGTGCTGGGTTGTTACTTTACGCGTTGCTGTGCTGGGCTGTTACTTTACGCTTTGCTGTGCTGGGTTGTTACTTTACGAGCGCGAGAATCCGTCGGTTAGTTTACCTCGCACGTCCTTCGGCTGTAATAACTCCCGGGCAGTTGTGTGTGGTGGGAAATTTTGGCTGCAAAGTTTTGTTTCAACTCGGATGGCGAAGATGTGAACCGTTGGGGGCGTCCTTCCTGTGGCGGACGCTTCCTGTCCGTGTATAGGTGGGAGGCGGGCACAGGACCAACGCCTCGCACAACTCCCGTAGTGTACAGAGATGACCTGAGTGGATTTTCAGCGGCGGGAGGAATGCGCCGGGTCGTGGTGCCCCCCCGTCTTGTATTGATTGGCCAGGTTTTATTGGAGAGAGGTAATGGTGTGCGATATTAGGGGGAGGAGGAGGGTGAGGCAAAGAGGGAAGGCAGCTGTGTTGGTGGGGTACCCTAGAAGGTGGGGCGTCTCACCTCGCCATTGGGACCCGTTGAGGTTGGACTGCCGAGCAGGGGAGGCCCCCAGGGGCACGGCCGACTCTGCCACCAACAACCCTCCCTCCCTCCCTGGCCCGCCATATAAACTTGTATACAGCTTTCCCTCGACTTATGGGGCGGCGGTTAACCCGAGTGAGGGAAGTGCCGGCGGGAAGTGAGGACCACGTGGTCGGCCTGGTCACTCCTCCCACCCTGCTGCTGCGCCGCCCCTCCACCCCTCCCTAACTCTCAAACCCTCCCTCACCCCCCTCCCCACCACTACTACCACCATCCCTCTCCTCTTCACCCTCAGGCGAACCCCAACACCCTCCCCCCCCACCCCCAACAACCCTCGCAGCGGGGTGGGCAACGCCAGGAAGAGAGAGAGAGAGAGAGAGAGAGAGAGAGAGAGAGAGAGAGAGAGAGAGAGAGAGAGAGAGAGAGAGAGAGAGAGGCGAGGACATAGAAAAAAAAATGGGATGAACGTAGGGAGTCTAGAGAGCGAATGGGAGGACACATCTGAATGAGGAGGAGAGACGGGGAGGCAACAGCGAGACAGAGGGAAAAAATAGACACAGAGCAAACCAGGGGCTCTTAAATACCCCCACTCCCCTCCTCCTCCCCCCTCCAACACAGCCATGAGATGCATGGCTCAACCCTAAACCTGAACACGAAATACCAGCAATCATCCACAACTCCCTACCCATGACGACACGTTCGTCGTCACTCATGATGGTATCTCATGTCACAACCCATGGGAATGGGGGAGGGAGGGGGGAGGGGAGGCTAACCTTACATGCTAAAGACCACGTTACTTCTGAATGGCGTGGGGGGGAGGGGGAAGGGGAGGGAGGGAGGGAGGTAAATATAGTATATAGGAGGAGGAGAAAGAGGAGGAGGAGGAGAAGGAGGAGGAGGAAGGTAGCTATGCACACCATTAGTGGAGAGAGAGAGAGAGAGAGAGAGAGAGAGAGAGAGAGAGAGAGAGAGAGAGAGAGAGAGAGAGAGAGAGAGAGAGAGAGAGAGAGAGAGAGAGAGAGAGAGAGAGAGTGGAAATGGGTAGTGGGGGATAAATAGGGAGAGGAGAGGATGATGGGGGAGGGAAGGAGGGGGGGGGAGGTTGTTCATAAGGGTGGGTGTTCCGGGGTTTGCGGAGGGGGGGGGGGGGGGGGGGAGGAGTTCGGTGGTGGGACGGAAGGCTCGCCATTTTGCGGGTTCCCCAGCGGTAGTGTGGGCAGTATGGTCGGGAGCGGCGGCGCGGGCAGACAACTGGTAGCTTCGCTCCGCGCCAGCAGGGGCCGCGCACACGCTGCCCCCTCAAACGCTGTTATTGCGGGACGGTCGTTGTCTCGTTCGCTGCATGGACTGTGCTTGATATGTCGCTAACTATCCAGTGACAAACAACTGTGCGAGGAAGCAACACGCTTAAATAAGTTATCTTTTTTTTATCTCTCTCCCTCTCTTTCTCCCCTTCAAGAACATTTGACAATTCGATAAATTAGTGAGGACAGTTTAATGTAATACGCACTTCAAGGAGACCCCCATCCCTTCGCCAGCCACTATTTGGGACAACCTCCTCCCGACGGAGACGTATACACAGGTTCCTTCGCACCACAGTGGAAAAAAATAATTATATATATATATATATGGCCACCTGAAGAAAACCTTGGTATGTGAGTATCTCCCATTTACTTGTCTTACTTTATATGGCTGGTCAGAAATATAGGTAATGTTCCTATCTTAAGTAGATATAAGGGTATAACTGATGTGTGTTCAGATGTGTGTTCAGACGAGACTAGGGGTATGAGGTGGAAGGTTATCAGAATCTGTCGTATGACAAGAGATGTGTGGTACTAGGTATGGTACGTGAGGCTGTGTGTGGTGATGAGGTATGATGGGTGAGGGTGGGCTGGTGGTGTTGTATGATGGAAGAGAGGCTGTGTGGTGATGAGTTATGATAGATGTGAGTGTGTGGTGCTAGGGGCATACCAATCTTAGCTGGATGGTGCTGGGGAACACGCAAGTTAAGCTGGATAGTGCTTTGTTATACTAAGTTTAGCTGGACGCTGCTAGAGTATAAAAGTCTTAACTGGGTGGTACTGGGACATCCAAAGCTTTGCCGGAGTATGCTAAGCAAAGCTGGGCAATACCGGGTCATATCAAGGTTAGTTGGGAGGTCCCGGAGCATAATAAGGTTTCCTGGGGCATACCAAGCAAAGCTGGGTAGTGCTGGATTATACCAAGCAATGCTCAGTAATGCTGGGTCATATCATGCTTTGTTGGGGACTACCAAGCAAAACCGGGTGGTACTGGTTCATATCATGCTTAGCTGGGTGATTTGTAGGGCATACCAGGTCCACTGGTTGTGTGCTACTGGGGCATATCAAGCAAAGATGGATGGGACCGGGGCATATCAAGCAAAGATGGATGGGACCGGGGTATAACAGACAAGACTGGGTGTTGCTAGGGTACACCATGCTTAGCTGTGTGTTGATGGGTCATAAACAAAGCTGTCTGGTGCTGGGGTACTACAAAGTTGTGTGGTGATGGGGCATAACAAAGCTGTATGGTGCTAGAGTAGAACAAAGCTGTGAGGTGCTGGGGTATAACAAACAAAGCTGTGTGGTGCTGGAGTATAACAAACAGAGCTGTCTGGTGCTGGGGTATGACAAACGAGGCTGTGTTGAGCTTAGATATATCAAACAAAGCTGTGTGGTTCTAGAATATAAGAAACAAAGCTGTGTGGTGCTGGGGTATATCAAACAAAGCTGTATAGTTCTGGGGTGGTATAATAACGTTGTGTGGTGCTGGGACATAACAGAAAAAAAACTGTGTAGTGCCAAGTATAACAAACAAAGCTTTGTGGTGGCAGGGTATCACAAACAAAGCTCACTGGTGCAAGAGTATGACAAACTAAGTTCCGTGGTGCTGGAACACAAAAACAAAAACAAAGCTGCGTGGTTTAGACCACAAACAAAATCGTGGTCCTGTGGGCATACAGGCGAAGTTGTGTGGTGCTGTGGGTGGACAGGCAAAGACTGTGTGGTGCAGGGATGAGACCTGCACTTAGTGGCAGAGTAACAATATAATGTGTGAGAGAAGAGTGGGGGTTCTCTCAAGGTTATAAGAAATATGTGATGCATCGCAATAGTCACACGGACTCGTGGGAGTCGTCGATATTGGGTAGGCTCTCTCTCTCTCTCTCTCTCTCTCTCTCTCTCTCTCTCTCTCTCTCTCTCTCTCTCTCTCTCTCTCTCTCTCTCTCTCTCTCTCTCTCTGATGCTATACATCCATGCCAGGACATAACATACTCGTACACACGCATCCAGACACATACGTATATATACACTAAAACTCACATGAGACATGGGTCTATAAACACACACACACACACACACACACACACACACACACACACACACGTCTGGATGGTATAAGCACTCGCTTCTATTCTTGTGTCTGTGGTGATAACAAGTCTCCAGGGCGATGAGACACGCCCATGTAAGGAATGCCTAAGCAAAGTAGGACCACACTTGATAACCTGCCTGGGATAGTACAGCATGATAAGAAGAGACACAAGATATGCATGGAGACCTTGAGATCATGTGAAATACTTAATATTTTAGAAAGGAAACTTGTTACAGAGACAATAAGGGGAAGAAACTGAAAAGTAGTGTTCACAAGAGGGAGGGACAGTGCTCAGATAGGCGGCTCGCTCAGTGCATGAGGCAGGGCAGACTACACACTGAAGTGGTGAGGTAGGTAGTCTGCTTAGTGATGGTTCACGGTGAGGAAGGAAGACGTGCCAATTCAGTGACACGATTGAGGACAAGAATTGGTACAACAATGGGAGGTTTGGAGGACGATTAGCGAGAGCCAGGGAGTTAGTGAATGAACATATACAGTAGAGTGTGAGCTACAGCACGAAAGGCAAGAGGTATTAGTTTAAAGAGAGTGAGAAACGTAAGAGGGATGAAGGTCTGGCTGTGGAGTGAGGGGGCAGACACAAGGTCGTGAGGAAAGCGATGAGTGAGTGAGGGATGCGGGAGGCTGGGATGGTGGTGAAGTTGGCCATGACTCACCAGCAGCAACCAGACCCGCTGACCTGGTTGTGTCCTACTGGCGAGCTTGGCTGGCCCGTGTCACACCCGAGGGAGGTGAACGGTTCAAACGTCTCGCTCCCGAGCCCTGTCACTCGGAGGGGTGTTGGACGGTTCGAACATCTTGCCCAGGAGAAGTGAACGGTTCATACGTCTCGCCCGGGAGAAGTGAACGGTTCATAAGTCTCGCCCGGGAGAGGTGAACGGTTCATAAGTCTCGCCCAGGAGAGGTGAATGGTTCAAACGTCTTGCTCCCGACGCACGAGGGATGTGAACGGTCCAAACGTCTCGCCCGGAGAGAGCAAGGGTTCAAACGTCTCCCTCCCGACGCCCAAGAGAAGTGAACGGTTCAAACGTCTAGCCCGAGAGAGGTCAACGGTTCAAATGTCTCGCTCCTGACGCCCGAGGGATGTGAACGGTTCAAACGTCTCGCTCCTGACGCCCGAGGGATGTGAACGGTTCAAACGTCTCGCTCCTGACGCCCGAGGGATGTGAACGGTTCAAACGTCTCGCTCCTGACGCCCGAGGGATGTGAACGGTTCAAACGTCTCGCTCCTGACGCCCGAGGGATGTGAACGGTTCAAATGTCTCGCTCCTGACGCCCGAGGGATGTGAACGGTTCAAACGTCTCGCTCCTGACGCCCGAGGGATGTGAACGGTTCAAACGTCTCCTCCATGAAGGGGCAAATAGCTCATATGTTTCGCCCTTGTAACCGGGGTAGGTAAACAACTCATACGTCTCGCCCGCGTCATCAAGAAGTGAACGGTTGACACGTCTCGCCCAAGTCATCTGATTGAGGTGAACGCTTTACATGTCTCATCTGTGTCACCTGGGGGAGATGCCTAGGACACATACCTTGTCTGTGTCATCTGGGGATATGCCTAGCAGATATACCTTGTCCGTATCACCTGGGGGAGATGCCTAGCATACGCATCTTGTCTGTGTCACCTGGGATAGATGCCTCGTCGACACACCATGTCTGTGTCCCCAGAGAGGGGGATGCCTAGGACACACACACACGTCTGTTTCCCCTTGGTTAGATACCTGGGACACACACACACACACACACACACACACACACACACACTATCGGACCTGAGGGAGGTGTGTGGCCGACACATAACGCATGTATCATCTTGAGGGATGTGCGTGGCCCAATCAGAAGGAATGCATCACTGGAGGTGTGTGAACCACTCATGTATCACCTGGGGCAGGTGTTTGGCCCATTCACGTATCACCGGGGGAGGTGTGCGGCCCACATATCCCGTATGTATCACCAGGAGGTGTGTGGCCCCATACGCCTTTCCCGTCTGACCCGGAGGTGATGCGTAGCTCGCTCACCTTGCCCACGGGAGGCGCTTAGCCCACCCTACTGGCCGAGAGGGGAGGTTACTATGTCCCTACACGCTTACCTTATATCACCTTGTGGTCCACACACCACACCCACGTCACCTGGGGGTACGTAGTGTGCCGTCCACACACCATACCAGTGCCACCTGGGGGTATTGTACCATCTACACATCTCGCCCATGTCACCCACCGACCTGTAATATCTAAATATACGCGCAACCTGACCGACTCCCGTTGTCTGTGTCTCCTAGTGAGGTATAGGCTCGTGACACCAGGTATTCATCTCACGTGTGTCATCCTGGGGAAAAAAACAGTCATGCTGGAGTCGCGAGAGTCGAGACACAAGTCGCCCATGGGAGATGTATTTACTTTTAAACATTTTGCTTGTTCACCCTCAGCCCACGTAACCCCTCCTCCTCAGCCATACATTACCCTCGTAGGTTTTCTGGCCCATATATCTCTTTAATCAAACAAATATCTCTTTAATCAAACATCATATTCCTCACACTGCCAGAGTGAAAACTGGTAACACGGCTATGCACAAGAGCTGGGTTATGTACCGCACGTTCTGTATAACTATCCTCAGTATTTTGATCGGATTCGTACCGCGGCCGTGAAAGTTGTTGTGCATCTTTAACGTACCTGCAGCCGTTAGTGACGACCGTTCACATTCTCCCACTTTCACTCCGTGTCCGTGTGGCGGCGGCGGCCATACGCACCACCAGGACGACCGACACCTCCCCTCCCCCCTCTTGTGGTCCATTGTTTTGTATCGCGCTTCTCTCTCTCTCTCTCTCTCTCTCTCTCTCTCTCTCTCTCTCTCTCTCTCTCTCTCTCTCTCTCTCTCTCTCTCTCCTTCCCCGTCACTGTTGCCAGAACACGACCTTGTGGTGGCTCCTTGCACCTCATTAAGATAAATGGTCTACCACTCTTCAGTTCTTTTTTGTCTCCCTCTTCGTCCACACATCCTTCCCCTAGCCCACCTCTTACTAGCTCACCTGTGTGTGCGTTTCTCTAGCTTGTTAATGGCAACGTTTCCTCTTAAGTGAGGAAGTAGGTATGTAGGTAGGTAGGGATGTCACCTAACAAAGTACAAAGAGTCCCTCCCTCTTTAAGTACAAAGAGTCCTTCCCTCCTTCGCGTTCACCTTTTTGGATGTCACCTGATCTTCTTTCTCCCCTTCACCTGACTGATGACACGGTGTACCCTTCCCCTTCTCTCGTCCAACACATCCTCTCTCCCTCTCTCCTCTCTACCTTCACCAGAAGAAGAGAACGTGCAGGAAGAGGTGAACGTAAAAAAAAAAAAGTATGGTGGCCCAGTTGATTCCAGAAACCTGGAAAGGCAAAGAGGCAAGTTTATACACAGCCTACTGGTAGGGGAGCTTAAGTGTGTATGGTAGCCTCCTGGTAGAGTGGTAGCCTATTACTAGGATTAACTGTGTATAGTCGTTCAGTGCTGTAAGGTAGCCCCTTCGTGTAAGGTAACCTAATGGTAGGAGAGCCTAGAATTATAAGGTAGCCTAATGGAAGGGTAGTCCTTAGTCATGTTAGGTATGACAACAGCAGCAGAATGTCAGATAAGTGGGTGGGGTGGAAGGCAAGGTGGGTGTGAGTGATGGAGCACCACAAACAACCGTGGTCTTATCAGTATACAAGATCTGCAACACTGTAGAATTATCAAGCCATGTGATACTCGTCCATCAACACCTTGTTTACGTCAGGTGAGTACCACCTCACGCGCTCACTTTTCCTCTTCTATGTTCTCCCTCACCACCAGTGTGGCACAGCGCTCACTCTTCCTCGTCTATGCTCTCCCGCACCACTAAGTCACTTCCTGTTATTACTGGCTTCCTCGGCTGTGTCTCGAGGCCGTAAACATAAACCGGAACTCACTGGAAGCCTTTCCAGTTCTCGTACAAACCCTTAATTTAAAAATTCGTCGACCATTAAATGTCCCTTAACTATAAAATATGCCTAGTGTGTGTGTGTGTGTGTGTGTGCAGGCGGTACATAGGCCAGGATGTACAGTGGGTTTCCACGGTGATCCCTGCCTCTCGCGTCGCTCGTGCCCGGCGTCCGTCCGTCCCTCACCCCCCCCTGCGAAATACCGTTATCCCGCGCGCGCGCTCTCCCGGGACCGCCGTCGCCACCTGTCCTAGACAAAGCAAGAACACGGCAGAAATTAAAACAAAAATAGAACATACTTTACCGGAGTTATCTTTCATCTAATAGTACAAAACATATATATTTATGAGTATATATTTATGAGTATATATTTTTAAGAGTATATATATATGTTCTGGAATATCCAAGAAGTAAATGAGGATGAGGTAAATGGGATAAAAAAAATCTTATGTATGAAAATGACGTTAAGCTGTCGCCACCACCACCACCACCACCACAGCAGCAGCAGCTGGACGGGACGGATCACTTCCTATTACACCGTTAAAATCTCTCCCCCCCCCTCCCGCCGGGGTCTCTCTCTCTCTCTCTCTCTCTCTCTCTCTCTCTCTCTCTCTCTCTCTCTCTCTCTCTCTCTCTCTCTCTCCCTACGGCTGTTCCGGTCCCGTCACACTGAGGGGAGCCTTTGTATTTACCTCCCGTTTATCAAACAGGTTAAATGAATAGGTATATATACTGAACCTGGGTAAACACATAGTTATCTAGCCGTTCAAGGCTCCGTAAAGTCGAATTACGTATTTACTTCAGCTTTGTTTTGACCTCAGCGGAGGGTTGTAATTATTCTCGTATCCGAGTTAAGGAAATAGACTCATATATGCTCTGTAAGCAGCGACCACACATTATCCTCCTCCGCACCCTGTGCTGACTCACTGTGACGCAATGCAAACAAACCAATCAGACCGCTTGAGGAGATGACGTCATGTGATGAACCTCTTGCACACCGACCAATCGCATCGTCCCCGCCACTATGACGTCATGTAAATTAACCAGTCACATCGTTTCCACGGCTGTGATGTCATGAAATGACGACCTATTACCGCGTTTCACAGTAATACCGTCATGAAGAAAATTCAGTCATACGTCGTTTTACATGAAGGTAGCTATAAACACACACACACACACACACACACACACACATATATATATATATATATATATATATATATATATATATATATATATATATATTCCCTGCGTGTCGTAGAAGGCGACTAAAAGGGGAGGGAGCGGGGGGCTGGAAATCCTCCCCTCTCGTTTTTTTTTATTTTCCAAAAGAAGGAACAGAGAACGAGGCCAGGTGAGGACATTCCCTCAGAGGCCCAGTCCTCTGTTCTTAACGCTACCTTGCTAACGCGGGAAATGGCGAATAGTATGAAAGAATATATATATATATATATATATATATATATATATATATATATATATATATATATATATATATATATATATATATATATATATTCTCATATAGATACATTCCAGTTTTCCAGAGCCCTGGAAAGACGTGTCATTGTCACCTTATATGCTTTACGTGTACCTTCGCGGACTGGAAGACAATGGACTCGCCCACAGACTTAAAAGACCAGCCTATCTGTCGACTCAACAACCCATTTATGATTTAGATGCTAACAACCTGTCTCCCCCCCCCCCTTCTTCTTCCCCCTCATTCTATACACGTCTGTAAATAAGTTATGTTTAGTGGTTAGTAATTTGCAGACAGTGTGATGTATTAAGAACACTCATGTGCATAGTGTGAAGGCTTAGGGTGTAAGTACTGTCATGTGGATAGTGTGGAGGGGTCAGTGTGATGCAAGTACTGTCATGTGGATAGTGTGGAGGGGTCAGTGTGATGCAAGTACTGTCATGAGGATAGTGTGGAGGGGTCAGTGTGATGCAAGTACTGTCATGTGGATAGTGTGGAGGGGTCAGTGTGATTCAAGTACTGTCATGTGGATAGTGTGGAGGGAAAATGTGAAGCAGTGGTGATTGGTCTTATATTGTAGTTTGCGTCACAAGGAGGTGGGTCTCGTATTGTGGTGTGGGTCTCGTATTGTGGTGTGCGTCACAAGTTGATGGGTCTCGTATTGTGGTGTGCGTCACAAGTTGGTGGGTCTCATATTGTGGTGTGCGTCACACAGGTGGTAGGTCCCACTGCAGCCGTCACACGGTGGTTGGACTCGTACTGTGGTATGCGTCACACGGTGGTGGGTCTCGTTGCGTGTACGTCACAGTGGTGGGTCTCGTGCGATGGCGTACGTCACACGGTGGTAAGTCTGGCAAGATTGCGTGTGTCACGTGATATTGGTTTCGTGGTGTGGCGTAGGTCACGTGGTGGTAGGGAAGGTTGAGGGGAGGGGGGGGGGGGGGAGTGGCGCAAGCAGCGTACGTCACGTGGTGGTGGGACTGGCGTAGTCCCACGTGGTAGAACTGGGGACGTCCCAGGAGATGGTCATGGTGGGACTAGCGGCGTCCCACGTGGTGGTCATGATGGGACTGGGGGCGTCCCACGTGGCGGTCATCGTGGAACAGACGCGACCTACCTAGTTGCCATGGTGGGACTGGCGGCGTCCCTACGTGGTAGCCATGGTGGGACTGGCGGCGTCCCACGTGGAAGCCAGGGTGGGACTGGCGACGTCCCACGTGGTGGTGTCCCAGCAGACAAAGAGCAGTACACGGCTGGGTCGCGATCCAGGAGGAGGGGCGGCGGCGGTGGACTTCTCCCCGTTTTTCATCCTCCTCCCTCCCTTCATGGGCTGTGGCCAGGTGATTAAAGCAGCTAATTATCATGTCAGGGGCAGCCAGCCGCTGACGAGGGTGACAAAGGAGACGCCGTGGTGATACCCCCGCCTGCGGGTCGGCGCCAAGGGGCCTTATTTCCTGAGTGTGTGTATGTGTGTTGAACGCGAGGCCAAACCTCGCTAAGGGAGAGGTGTGTGTGGCCAGGGCAGGGCAGGGCAGTAGTGTTCCGAGCTGCCCCGAACGCATATATGCATCTCTGTAGATAGTGTGAGAGTATACGCATGAAGGATTACCCCCAGTGTGAAATATACGCATGATGGATCACCCCAGAGTGAGATTTTACGCTTGATGGATCACCCCTGTGCATGAGTGTGTGTGTGTGTGTGTGTGTGTGTGTGTGTGTGTGTGTGTGTGTGTGGTGGGGTGGCCGTGTTGTGAGGGCGCATCAGCTGGCACACCTTCCTCCCAGGAGAGTGGCTTGACCCTGACCTCTCCGGTCCCCGCCGCGCTGACCTACTGGGCCCACCTCCCCGCCCTCATCCCAACAACTTACACATGTTCAACCTCTTCTTCCCCTCCCCTTACCTACCACTGCATAAAGTAAAACAAACATATTATATATGTATATATATATATATATATATATATATATATATATATATATATATATATATATATATATATATATATATATATACACATACACACAACATGTGTATCGGCTATGCACAATTCATGGACGCTCTTGGCTGTCACATCTTCAAATAGGTACTAGGCTGTATATTTTCAGATTCACTGAACTGTCCTTATTCACCCATATACCCTTCTGTCACCCAACTCGTCCCGTGTGTAGTTGCTCCCCTCATACTGGCGTTCCTCCAAGGCAGCGTGGGAAGCTGGGCAGTATTCCGGAAGGGATAAAGTTGGTTAAAGCCATCTAATCATTTTTACCTCAGGACCTAACATAACTATAATAATTTCATGGGTTCATCTTGGCATATCCATCACTACGTCCATAAAAACTTCAGCATCTCGCATTACAATTACGGCGTGAAAGATCCTCGAACATTTTCTAATGATACGACTGGTTTTTCTAGCGTTCACAGTATGACTGCTCAAGCTAACCTAAAAACGAAAGAAAAAATGAATTAATACTCATTCGGACTGGATGGGGCTAAAGAGATTTTTAAGACAGTGATGCTAGCCAACTGCTCGATGCTTTATGTCTGCTTGCAACTGCACGATGCCTGAAGTTTGCTTGGAGGAGAGTTCGATATCCTCTCCTGACGAGAGGAGGAGGAGAAAATGAGCCTTTCAGTACCTCATATATCGTCACTGTGACTGGAAGACGTCACTGGTTTGCGAATGGTGATACGAGGCTGGAAAGAGCCTTTGGCTTTCACAGAAACCTCAGCCATCGCCCAACGAAATCCTTGGGTTATGATATCACGCGCTAGAGTCTATTCACCCGACTTAAAATAAGCTCTTCAACAACAAACATGTCCAGAAAGGCATTCGAAACAGGTCGCCGCCACACAAGCGGCCCTCGCCGCATCGGACAGGGTCTCGCGGAGGAGAGAGGGAGAGAGAAAGAGGTCTTTGTTCGTACGTATGTTGTGTGGTAGGAGCAGCGGGAGGCCTACCTTTTTCGCGACCTGGCTGCCCACCACCACCCAGATACCCTGCCCATTCCCCGCCAGGTCTTAAGGTCACACATACAATTGGTTGAGGCGAGTGTGGAGACAGTAATAGCGAGGAGGGATGTGGCGGCGGTCTCCTGTTCTTTGTTCCTGCATTTTTCTTGAACATGAACTTCCCTGCTTCGAGTGACCAGAACTTCTGACCATTATTCGTACTTGACCTTGAGGTCCAACTGTATGTGTTGATAAGGAGCAGACGTAAACAAACAGGAGCCAAATCGGGAGCGCAGGTCCTCCCACAACGGGCGGATCACCGCTGCTATGGTGAGAACTCTTGTCCCCTGTTGTGTAAGTCCCTTGTCCTACACACCTTATTATTCTTGGCAGACTTCGCTCTCTCGCGAGTCGGGAAGTTTAAAAGCCTTCTTCCCTCCTACACGAGTCCTGTTGGACATTTTTATCATACCACGTTATTTTCTTTACCAATAAACAATCGGATAATCATAATCACACCCTAAGTAAAGCTCATCATTCTCTCGCTATGGATATTTATATGCATCTGAAAAATTAGGGAGGCGGTAACGTTTTCTATATAGGGATGGGCCGTGGACCCACCTCCATATGAGTGACATTAGACCAAAACTCTGTAAAACTACGCCTAGATCGAGGGAAAAAATATGCTTCAGCGAGTTATTCCTGCATCATGACCGACTGCTTACACATCCTGCAGGTGTCGAAACGCCACAGAACGATGGAAGAAAGGAAAAATATAACTATATTACGAAAATGTCACGTTCTTTGTAAAAGATATTAACTGAAGCTCAAGCTGATTCTCGCCATAGTTCATAAATCACCTATATTTGCAGGTGGAGGTGCGATACACTTCGCTTCTAAGATCCCCTTGAACTTGGAATTAGATAGATTCAGTGTTTTATCAATAACGGAAATGCATATAAAGGTTCGAACTGGCAACGTTGGGCTGGGGGGTTGCTGGTTGTAACTTTTGTTGTTTCTGCGAATGTTTGTAGATTCGCCAGGTCCCAGCCTTGCACGGGACCTTGTGTGATGATGGGCTCGTTCCAATCTTGGTTAACTTAGCACATAGGCTTTACGCATCTCTCCACCGTGGACGCTGCACATGTTTTACGCATCCCCACAGTGGACACAGCACACTTTTTTTTTTGTTTACGTACTATCACTACCGCAAATAGTAACAACAATCTTAATAGTTTTCTCCATGGCTTATAAAATGCGCGAAAAAAATACGTAAACGGATCAGGCTTGGGACTTGAATCAAGACAGAGTGAATGATTGAATTTGTGAGCTCTCAATGGCTGCTAACTGGCTGTTCATTCTGTACAACAGGCAGGTTATACTTTGATGAACATCGAAGACGGGGGAACCACCGCAATCAAACACCACACTCCCGTTTTCTGTGCCAGTCACCGGAATGACTTATGACTTAAGGCACATGAAAATTGGTATCCATTACCAGGCATACTGCACACAGTCATAGCCAAAAACATAACAATAAAAGGAGGGGAAAAAATCGTCAAATGCAAGTGTCGTGATGATAACCTAAAAACTCTATATAAACAAGTTGAGGTGGGGTGGAAAGTCCAACCTTACATGTCTTTCCTTACCCTTAGATGTGACTCACTGCATCAGTGCATCCAAATGATCCTGCGGCTGTGAGAGTCTTGTGTCACTGTAAATGGATTAATCACTTAAAAAGAAAGAAAGAAAAGGTTCGTGCTTTAAAGAACACGAGAAAAGCTGTATATGATAATGATCACGCAATAATACAACTGGGGTTGTTAGGGGAAGCATGTATATCTATTTCTTTTTTTTTTACCTTTAATTCTTCGTCGTTGTCCTTCCTCTTGCCACAGCGCCCACCAGAGCACCCACAGCCTAGTGTAACGTTACCAAAAGATAAGACAGTCTACGTCACGCGCCCCACCACGTAATCCAACCCCATTACATGTTTTCTCTTTTACATACAATTGTTTATAGCTTTCCTCCACTATTTTTGGATCGATCAACTGATATTTTACGTATAGAAGAAGGAAATGTATTTGCGAATATGATTCCTGCTATATATCATTTCTGATACGAAAGATGATTTTTCATTAAATTCCCACTAGAAAATGTGACAGTTCAACGAAGGTCGTTACATTACAGAGGATGAATTGATCACTATCGAAGGCATGAATCTCGGTGAGTCTGTAATAACAAATGTGGAAGGTGACTTTACGTCTACCGTGTGTGAAATCTGGTCCCTCCTACATGCTGGTGTTACTGGTTCACCAGGATCGAACTCTTGTATTCCCTTCTTCGCCACAGGTCACCATTCTCTCTGTAGGTACTTATTGATGCTCCTGTTACAACTCCTTTCGGTACTTTTACCTTTGTTGCTAGTTCTATCCTGAATATTTCAGCTTGTTATGGATTCGAAAGAAATGGATGGTTTGGGGGCTCCAGGAAGTAATGAATATGGGAAATATGACCGATAGTCTACACATGGGAAGCGAAAGCAAGAGGAGGAAAAGGGGTAAAAAAGACCCCAGTGGTGTTTGTGTGTGTGTGTGGTTCAGGGGAGGCGTGGGAAGGAAGTGATGCCCGGATCTGTATGAAAGCTGTACGGACCTACGCCAGCCTTGTTGGACGACGGGAGAGACCTACGCCAGCCTTGTTGGACGACGGGAGATGGCATACTGGCTGATTGGGAACACCACGTCTACAGCACCAGTTCGGCTACTGTCATCTTGACGCCACTAGAAGCAAAGGAAATACGTTGAGAGATGTAATGAAAACCGTGGAAAAGATGAATGTACATCTTTGTCGTATCGGGCAGGTGCAGATTGCTGTACAACAGGCGAATCATGATGTAGTCTGCAGTAATATGCTCTGCTCCCCAAAGAGCATTATTACATTTATGCTTTTTCTCGTTATCATCATCTTTAATGGCACTGAGAAACCACAAATAACACTCGGGTCTTCCATTCGGCTATTGATTATAACATAAACAAGAGAAGCGTTTTATCTCGTTCGCTAAGGGGAACGAAGAAATTAATCTGGAAGATGATCCAACAAAAAAGAAATAAATATACACCTTAATATCATGGGAAAGAACATAAGAGTTCACGGATGATATAACTTACAGCGGGCAGGATATATAATCATCGTCTCTTGAATACAGAAGGACTGGATCCAACAATTCTCGAAACATTAAGAGGCAGAACTTACGACAACACTTTCCTATGCAACTCAGCCCCCCCCCTCCCCCAGACAAGGATGCTGTGGTTTACCGTAATTGTCTTTTTACAACGAAAGAAAAACAAATTTCCACAATAACTTTGAAGGTAATGAAAGCTACTGAGACCCACTGAAATAACTTAGGACCTTTACACTCTGGACTACAAATGGAAGACATGAACCACAAGATACGGAAGTAACATGTTGCCAATTCTGTACTCCAATCTTCACTCGAAATTCCATTACAGACAGATCTTTCAAATAATGAGATGTGAAACGGTGGCAGCGTAAGGAACCAAGGCACAAATCAATTACTGCGGTACCTCCACATTACAAGATACGAGTCTCTGGCAGGAGAAAAGATAACATTAAATGATTATCAGCAATATGCAACTGATCAGGCTGGCTGGCTACACTGGTTAAGCAGCGTTGCACCCATACAGAGCCTAACTGATGAGCAAAACAACTGTGCAACGTGAACCCAGACATAGCTGTAGGGGGAAGGCAAGTCCCTGGTGACCAATGTAAGGCACAGCTTAATCGGGACACACAGTAGTGCAGGAGTAAAAACAGCCTCTGAAACCATCGTAAGGTACAGCTTAACATACTGTAATTAATCATTAACAAACTGTAGTTCATAGTTTGTGCACGGTACGAGGGGAACGATAGTTCCAAACAAGTGGGAACCCGTGTTTTGAACTTTCCCTACTATCAATACAACTGTATGTTGACGGGCTTTATTGTCTGCGTGTGACGACCCACCTGTCCAGTACGAGGAGGGGGAGTTCTGCACTCATGCAACCCCCCGTGTGGGTGCACGAGGAGCGGCGTCACCCACCCCAGCACCCTGGTGTCCATGTAAGGATATCACAGCTAATCATCTGGAGGCGTATTCCCGGTGGTTTTATAGGGCGGTAAATCAAGAGACGCGACAGATGAAGAGGTCGGGAGGGGCATTACAGTGCCGTGCCACAAGTGTTATGAGGTCGTGACCCCCGCGGTAAGGCGTTCAATTACGGGTGAAAATCCCCTGCTTTTATTGGTTTCTTTTATTCCAGTCACGCCCGCCTCTCTCTCTCTCTCTCTCTCTCTCTCTCTCTCTCTCTCTCTCTCTCTCTCTCTCTCTCTCTGTAATACTCTTCACATTTCACCGTTGTTTACAAACGGTTCCTTTCTAGCGTCGCTCAGACGTATTTTTATTTCACGAGCTTCTGACGTGTCGTAAAAGAGCGAGTAATGGCGATCGAGGACACATCAAACGTGTGTAGTCACTGTGTAATCCAGGCTTAATCTCACTCCCACACGTGTCTAGCACTTCCATACTGTACTTTAAGAAAGCTACGTGGATGAGACATGATGGACTGCTTTAACAATGTCGGAAAGGAACTATATTGTCCCATGTTTCACCAGCGTGATGATGAAGGTTCAGTATAAATCATTTTCAAACTGTACAGTGTCAAAATGGGGACCTGGACAAGGATGTACAAAAGTGTACCTCACCAGTCGTGGTGAGGTGTGGTTCCAGACTCCTACGAGGTTCGCAGCCTTCAACAGTTAGAGAGAGCAACATGACGGCTTCGTTTCATCAATGTGAGGAGAGGTGAGAGGGTAGAGGATCCCCGAAACCATCGTAAGGCGAGGTTGGGGGTGTGTTCGAACAAGGCGACGAAGCTGGTCGGTGTCTCCCGGAGCCTTCGTCATTATACCTCGTTTTTTTCTTTAAGTTTCACGTTCATCAGTTCGTATACCTGGTGTGGGACCAAGCTGCACTTACTGCTCCTCCGATCAATCAATCTAGTATTGGCAGCGTATCCCAAGACCTAGAAACTACCCTCCACAGCCTGGCTCATCGGATGGACTCTATTTAATTTGCCTATAAGCTCAAACTCCCCTTCCGTCCATAACTTATCCTTATACTTGACCACCATTTTGCGGGTTCTGCATCATATTACACAGCTTTTTTCCCAGGTCCATTAATGTCACCATTTCATTTAATCGGCGATGTTTTAAAGGTCTTATACGCTAAGCAATGTCGATAGGAAAGGACTTGCGAGTGTAAGTTAGAATCCAACTCTACTAAGACCTTCCGTGTCAACTGTGAAATGTTTCTCCCATGTGCGCCCCATCAGCAAGAGCTGATACTGAATCAGTAGTGAGGAGGGGATAATACAATACTATATAAAGAGCTATGAGAGCGTGTGGCAGCGCACGCAAGAGAAAGACTCGACTACAATGCACTCAGGATGAGACGCACTTCGCGTGACGCCCTCGAGCGACGCACCCAATTGTCACGCGGGCGGTAAGACGCTCAAAGCAACACACACACACACACACACACATACACGTGACTTAGTATTCGGGCGACGCACTAGGGTACTCACACGCACTTCGCGTTACGCCCTCAAGCGACGCATCCAGTTGTCACGCGGGCGGTAAGACGCTCAAGGCGACACACACACATACACGGTTATAACATATTAAACAAGGTATCTACTCAAGTGACACAATAAAAAAAAAAAAACACGCTCAAACGTAATGAGCGACGCGCTCAAGTGTTACCAACGTCACTCCCAGCTGTTACACACTTAGTACAAGGTTTTCGGTCACGCCCTGTTACACATAAAATCACCTCTCTCTCTCTCTCTCTCTCTCTCTCTCTCTCTCTCTCTCTCTCTCTAGGAAAAGATCACGCTAATTAGCGGTTCTCTAATCATTCCTTGGAACACATCAGAGAGCATCTAATACTTACGGAACAGCTGTTTATGAATAATATTGATCATTACCACGTTCGGGTGAGGGAACAGTTATTTTTTCCCCCATGTTGAAGTCGGTGGTTGCCACACTCCCATCTCCCGAGATGAGGCAAGTTCTCTCTCTCTCTCTCTCTCTCTCTCTCTCTCTCTCTCTCTCTCTCTCTCTCTCTCTCTCTCTCTCTCATGTTCACAAACATCACAGCCCCGACTTACAACGCCTCGCTTCCGTCCACCAGTTGGAGAGGAGGTCAAGACTCATATTCCCTGAAAGTCACGGCGAGAATTTTGTTTTACTGAATGTGTATAAGAACGTACGTACATGTATGGGGCTTAATCATGCCGATATAAGAACGTACGTGTGAAGCGGGGGAGTGGATAAAAAATACTGTGCACTGAAGGACACGTGTGGCTCCGTGCCCTGTTTTTAGTACACGGTGTATAAAGAAAAACCTCGCCTTTCATTTCTCTTGGTTTTGACTGTCGCAAAGTTAGGTTTTCCTGAGCAGGACGGGTGGTGAAAAGGTTGCGTTACAGGCAGGTAGAAGGTGGGCTTCCTGCGACACTTCACCCCAACATCTGGGTTCGTGAGGACGAACATGACGCGACACACACACACACACACAATATCTATGTGGGACACTACTGGTGTCGCAACAACACCTGTTCTCATACAACCATCAAACACACCCGCTACGCCGTAGAAAACGAGTATTTCTACTTGTCAGTGTTGGGGGTACTCTTTCTTCACCCAATCGTTCTGTCGCAGTTTCTTGTCTCTTACATCCTCGTCTTCCTCCTGGCGAAGTATTGGCCGGCCGCACCTCAGCTTCTTGCCTGGAGACCTGACCATGTATACCTGCCCCGCTCCTCGCCTGATTGGAGAGGTGTACATCCCTCTCACCTCCCTCGCTGCCTGGTGAACTTGTGACTAGTCCAAGTCACCTAGCTTGAGAGGTGTCCTTGTGGTGCAGGTGTGCAGGCAGGTATGTTAGGGTAAGAGTAGGCGTAGGCTGGTGTGTGGGGGGACAGGTAGGTATGTGTGGGCGTTGAGGGCATAGAAATCTAAGGCTGCACTAGGCAGGTGTGGGTGGGGATAAGGGAAAGCAAGTGCGGGCAAATGTGTGGAGATGCAGGTAGGTGTGTAGGGGTGAGGATAAGTGAGTGTAAGGGCGTAGGCAAGTGTCTGCGAGGATGTAGGCAGGTGCGTACAGCAAGGCCAGCGTTCGGACAGTAACAGTGCATGAGGGGTAGGAAGGATGTGACAGCGCATGCGCGTAGAGGGTACAGCAGGTGTGGAGGTGATATTACCGAGCGATTGACGTCCACCGCCACACACCATCCACCACACGTTATGTTATGTACAACTCCATTCATCTCATAGTCAATATCGCTCTCATATCTTAAGCTATTCCACCGTCACCTTCCATAGACACATTCACCGTCTCTCTCACACCCACCCACCACACCTATACCACAGACATTCTCCCGCACACACCACACCTGCTGAAGAATTCGATGATCTACCTCTCGTAAACCAGGCCTGGCCACCCCAGGGTGTTGGGTTGGATCTTTGGTCAACCAAACTGTTGGCAGCCGCGGCCCGCAGGCCCACGCAACCTCCACAGTCAGGGTGGTGTGGTACACTATGTAAATATCTGTGCAAGGCAGGGTTGAACTTCTTCAGTGTACATCTCATGACGTTTCTGATGGTAGCAGGTAAGGTGGTGAAGGAGTCTTTGTGGCCCGGGATGTTGAAGGTGTTCCTCCTCTCTTTGTGCATAGTACAGAGGCTTCCATCTTCATCGTGCCAGCCAGTAAGAAGTTATTTTCGAGTGTAGAATGCGGACGACACAGACACGAGCCACACCCCATTACAGACATCACCCACACCCCGCCACCCACACCCCGCCACAGGCGTCATCCACGCGATGTGGTTTCACAAAGCGGCCCCACACGTTATCATCTTTCCGTTCATATATCACCGTTGTATGGCATTTTTTTCTTCATCCATAGCGTATACATTCCTGCTGTAAGATGATGTATAAACTTAATCATTCATTCATACATTGCCTAGGGACGCTACCCCCCCTCCTCCCACCTTTGTCTCCTGACTGGACAGTGGTTTCCTATTGCGCCACACTCGCTAGCAAGAAAAAAAATATCAGTTACATCTCGGGATTTTATGTTCCTCCTCCTCCCGCCACCTGGACCTGGCAACCAGCTGTCGCATGTTTACATACACCTGTCAACAGTCTGGGGACCGTAATCTTAAAATAGCGGGAGGTCGTAACTGGCAGTTATAAGGTGCAAGACTAGTAATCATTTTCTTCCAGTTGGTTGGTTGGCTGTCTGGGCTTTAGACTTATCACCTGTTAGGGTCATTAAGGCCGTTCAACGTTACGTTATATCCATCAACCGAAAAAAAAACAAAAATCTTGTAACACCTTCTATGTATGTGGCCCATCGTAATGCAAGGAGGGGTGATCGACCCTCTCCTACAGCTTAACACTATGACTGTCAGTCAGTCCGTTGGCCAATCGGTTCTGCTGTTGGCTCCTTGGTGACGTGGGAACACCGTGTATAGTTGCCCATTCCTCACGTCAGTGCAGGACGAGGCACGCCCATCATCATGGCCTGGATATAACCCACGACAATTCTGTGTAAGGCGTCTGGTCCCTCGTGGGTACTCACGTCCTCACCGTATATGCCACACTCACATACGACATGTGCTTAGTAGTAGTCACCACATGAGAGTGAGGCGTGGGCTCCTACCACCACCACCACATCCACCCACTGCGAACAAAGGAGGGTCGGCACCCAGTACTGTGGAATACGGCACTGTCCAGAAGGGTGTCACTCAGGGCTCTGGAGCACGGCACTGTCCAGGAGTGGCACTCAGTACTGTGGAACATGGCACTGTCCAGGAGTGGCACTCAGTACTGTGGAACATGGCACTGTCCAGGAGAGTGGCACTCAGTACTGTGGAACATGGCACTGTCCAGGAGGGTGGCACTCAGTACTGTGGAACATGGCACTGTCCAGGAGAGTGGCACTCAGTACTGTGGAACATGGCACTGTCCAGGAGAGTGGCACTCAGTACTGTGGAACATGGCACTGTCCAGGAGGGTGGCACTCAGTACTGTGGAACACGGCACTGTCCAGGAGGGTGGCACTCAGTACTGTGGAACACGGCACTGTCCAGGAGTGTGGCAATCAAGACTGTAGAACACGGCACTGTCCAGGAGGGTGGCAATCAGGACTGTGGAACACGTGCAACTTTGTAATGTCCTGTTTAGTCAGTCAACATTTCCTGTGCGTATGGGACGCCTCTGACGATAATTTTACCGAGAGATTCAACTGACCACATCCGGAATTTTAATATTTTTTTAATGCATCACACTGGACCACTCTCGAGCCACAGTGGACACGCATCCGTGTTCCTAATAAGAGAGAAAATAAATCAGGCAAGTTTTTGCATTTTGAAGGTGAATGAGACATTAAATTATATATTGTTGCTCTGTTAGTCCCATGTTTTAATGTTGGTTTTCAGTGTGTACGTATTAAAGAAATCTTATTTTAAATCAAAATGATCTATTTCTGCCGTCAATAGTTTATATTAATGAAATCTTAGTCACTTTTGAGGAAAGTAATCGTCTAAACTATTACTTTGTAAAGGTAATTCATCCGACGTCTGGTCTCATTCACTCAAGGGCGATTTCTAAAAGGGCAATTTTTATTTATCATTTTTTTTTATTTTTTTGGTAAAACAATCCTTATTTTCGTCAAGCACAAGGCTCATCTTAATGCCAGTATATCGCTGATAAATGTCTGTGGAACTTAAGGAAAAGAACAGCCTCCACTTGTGGACGAACGACCCCACCAGCAACCAGTTAAGGTGGCGTGGCTTCAATTCATTCAGGTCCCCCCAACTCCACTTTTTTAACAACCCGCACTACCACCACTATCTCTCCCGCCATCTCATTACAACCACTCGTTCCCACCTACCCACTTAACAGTCTGTATCATCATTTCTACCACAGCACACCACCACCACCACCAGCAAATCATGTCGGTATTGCGCGCCTCCACCACCCACTAACACACTCGAGTCCAACCTCGCACCCGCATCTACCATCCTTATGATGACCCTCTTACTAACACCGCCACCCATCCCACACCTCAGCAGCCGCAGCACATCATGCCCCACCATCTTGAGCAACGAGCAACCATCATTCCTGTAACATTGTCCACACCCCAGTTTACCGCTCTACACCCCCCACCAACACCAAGACAATAACACTCCTCACCCTTATTCAGCCACCCTACACCTCTTACAATCATCACAGTAACACTCTCCCCCTTACTTTCAATCTATCACCCCCCACCCTCAGTCCACCACCTTATATCCCCCATCATCACTGCAAAAGTAGCATCACCCCCCGAACTTCTATGTACCACCCACCTCCATCGCTTATAGCTAAGAGCATATCTAATAATTTCAGCCGTACTGCTTTTCCTTCGCTTTCCCGTTCTCTCGTTCTCTTAATGACGAAACAACACTTTTTCGTTCTCTCTTCGCTTCATAACTCCGCCTTGGATGACTAAGGCCTTCCCTCACCCCGCCTGACCCACATCTTACTGACTCAATCCCACGCCCGGTAATCTTTCATCCGAACACTCCAAAGGGCATTCTCTCTCTCTCTCTCTCTCTCTCTCTCTCTCTCTCTCTCTCTCTCTCTCTCTCTCTCTCTCTCTCTCTCTCTCTCACGGACCACATGGCATCCCTCCACGTCTTCTGAGCGGGTGTGCTATCAAGCTTGGGCCTGTCTTTACCTCTCCCGTTTCGCTTCGGCTTAAAATTATGTTTTCCTTCTTGGAAATATAGGCTGGAATAGCTCACCCTAAAGAAGGTTGGATTGTTCTAATCTCACCTTAGTTATCGTTGCGTTGCTCTTCCATTTCCGAAGTCTTCGAATCTCTTAACAATTCCCATGCCCTCAAAGCCATCTTGAGTCTCGTCGATTCCTCTGGTCAACAGGGCATTTCAAAACCTGACATCCTCTCCTACCTTAACTAATAATGTCCGAGCATCAGAGAGACACTTTAGGGACTCCATTACTGAAGCCCTTGATATATATATCGACAGCTTATGACACGGTGGCTGCAGCGGGTTTGACTCAGCAAGCCGTCTTTTTGGCTCCTCCCTCGCCCTGTTGTCTCGTAACTCACTTCCTCTCCCAGGTGTGTCTTTCTCCGTGAGTGCTGTTGGATCAGCCCTCTTCCTCCGTCCCTGTCAAGAGCGGTGTTCCTCAGGGTTTTGTCTTGTCTCCCACGCGCTTCCTCCTTTTTACAAACGATTTCGCATCCACAAATAACCATATGCGCTCATGACTCAACGCTGCCTGCATTCCTCCACTTCTTTCAAGTCCGCTCCATCCTCCGTTGCTCGACCTTAACTGTCTCCTCAGCTCTAATAATCTCACATTTAGACGGGGTTTCCCGATGGTAAAGACGTAACATAGGTTAATGCCATTCTTAAACCTAACTTCATCCCATTCTTTTTGTTTTTAATCCTCACCGTCTCACCGTTAACAGATCATTTTTAATAGGCATCATGACAAGAAATTACACAGTAAATCATTTTTAGGATACTGAAGAATGTCTCATAAAAGTGAAGTCAATAAATACACAAGTAGAAAAAAAGTAAATTGTAGTAGTAGTAGTAGTAGTAGTAGTAGTAGTAGTAGTAGTTAATAATAATAATAATAATAATAATAATAATAATAATAATAATAATAACAATACATAGCAATCCATGCTACCACCCAACACCGTACCTACCAACAGCAGGTATGGCCTCAGACCCAGCTGTGAGGGGTAGATGACCTCGGACGCGTAGGAAGTATCGTGGTCAAGATTCCCGGAGATCCTCATAACCAAGTGTCATATATATTTTCCAACCCTGAGGGTTTTGGGGTGAGGCGGCTCCACCTCTCATTATGCTGGTGTGCTGGCCGCTCATCAAAAGCCCCCAGATCGGCTGTGTGAGGTCGTGAGGGGACGAAGGAGGGTCTAGTGCAGTCAAATGAATGAGGGACGGAGAGGGAACCAAAGCCGCCAATTTTTGTTGAGCGTTAAAGACGTAATTCTTCCATATAATGGGCGACGGACTTTAATTCGCTGTTTATAAATGTATTTTTTTTTTCTTTTTTTAAAGATCTGGTGGCGTTTCCCGCCTTTGCTAAGCAGCGCCAGAAACAGACCACTGAGCCTCCGAGGGAAAATCCTCGCTTGGCTTCCTCTATACCTACTTTTGGAAAGTGATAATACGGGAGGAGATGTGGAATTTCCATACCCAACCCTCTTTAAGTCACTTTTTTTTTTTTCACGACGCGTGGGAGATACGTGGGCAGTATTCTTTCTCTCTCCCTACCCGCTATTAGAGCAAACACGGTATGGTGATCACCTAAGAACTTATCGTACATTCTACGAAACACAGTAGATTACTAATGAAACGGAAAAACATGCTATGGAAGACTGCGGATTCACGTAGAGTCGTCCTTCAAACGGGAGGTGGTGAGGGAGGGAGGTAGGGGATGATTTCAACCCTCAGTTGCTGTCCAACACTGCCAGGTCTGCTCGACACGCTCTGACCTCCCTTCCCTCACCACCACTATCACCATAACCGTCACCATCACCCCGGCCTTATCGTATCGACCGTGGCCACCATCACCATCCCAGCCCTTACCTGGGGAGACGCCCCTTTACCTCCTCATCTTCAGTAAATCACAACTCCACCCACCACCACCACCACTCTGGGGTCTCACCAACACAGCCACAGTCACGACCCCTGCCCGCCTCAAAACGCCCACCACCACCACCACCACCTGGACCCCAGCATGTCATAAAGCCAGCCAGCCCCTTCCCAACGTCACCGCTAAACCCTAGCCTAGTACACACACACACACACACACACAGCCTCGACCATCACATACATCACCAACACAGTAACAAACATCACCCAGGTTCTCATTAACCTCATCAACATCAGTGGGCCAACCTACCCCCAGCCCTCACCTGCCAGCAAAATGTGGTGCCTCACACGCATCCTGCTCGCTGGTGACGGGTGAGGGTCGGCCCGCTGGACGCCTCCCCCCGCCCTTCCTCATAGCTCTCTCCAACTCCTCTCGAATCAACATCTTAAATGAACAAAATAGCTATCAGAAAAATTGATATCAAGAGAGAAGAAATTTAGGACACAGAGAGTGTAACAGTATGAATAATGGATTTAGGTCTTTCAAAAATTCAGCAAAGAAAAAGAAATTAACCAGGCAGCAGGTTTGGATGGTATTGCAGTGGAATTTATTAAGAAAGGGGGTGACTGTATTGTTGACTGGTTGGTAAGGTTATTTAATGTATGTATGACTCATGGTGAGGTGCCTGAGGATTGGCGGAATGCGTGCATAGTGCCATTGTACAAAGGCAAAGGGGATAAGAGTGAGTGCTCAAATTACAGAGGTATAAGTTTGTTGAGTATTCCTGGTAAATTATATGGGAGGGTATTGATTGAGAGGGTGAAGGCATGTACAGAGCATCAGATTGGGGAAGAGCAGTGCGGTTTCAGAAGTGGTAGAGGATGTGTGGATCAGGTGTTTGCTTTGAAGAATGTATGTGAGAAATACTTAGAAAAGCAAATGGATTTGTATGTAGCATTTATGGATCTGGAGAAGGCATATGATAGAGTTGATAGAGATGCTCTGTGGAAGGTATTAAGAATATATGGTGTGGGAGGCAAGTTGTTAGAAGCAGTGAAAAGTTTTTATCGAGGATGTAAGGCATGTGTACGTGTAGGAAGAGAGGAAAGTGATTGGTTCTCAGTGAATGTAGGTTTGCGGCAGGGGTGTGTGATGTCTCCATGGTTGTTTAATTTGTTTATGGATGGGGTTGTAAGGGAGGTAAATGCAAGAGTCCTGGAAAGAGGGGCAAGTATGAAGTCTGTTGGGGATGAGAGAGCTTGGGAAGTGAGTCAGTTGTTGTTCGCTGATGATACAGCGCTGGTGGCTGATTCATGTGAGAAACTGCAGAAGCTGGTGACTGAGTTTGGTAAAGTGTGTGGAAGAAGAAAGTTGAGAGTAAATGTGAATAAGAGCAAGGTTATTAGGTACAGTAGGGGTGAGGGTCAAGTCAATTGGGAGGTGAGTTTGAATGGAGAAAAACTGGAGGAAGTGAAGTGTTTTAGATATCTGGGAGTGGATCTGTCAGCGGATGGAACCATGGAAGCGGAAGTGGATCATAGGGTGGGGGAGGGGGCGAAAATTTTGGGAGCCTTGAAAAATGTGTGGAAGTCGAGAACATTATCTCGGAAAGCAAAAATGGGTATGTTTGAGGGAATAGTGGTTCCAACAATGTTGTATGGTTGCGAGGCGTGGGCTATGGATAGAGATGTGCGCAGGAGGATGGATGTGCTGGAAATGAGATGTTTGAGGACAATGTGTGGTGTGAGGTGGTTTGATCGAGTAAGTAACGTAAGGGTGAGAGAGATGTGTGGAAATAAAAAGAGCGTGGTTGAGAGAGCAGAAGAGGGTGTTTTGAAATGGTTTGGGCACATGGAGAGAATGAGTGAGGAGAGATTGACCAAGAGGATATATGTGTCGGAGGTGGAGGGAACGAGGAGAAGAGGGAGACCAAATTGGAGGTGGAAAGATGGAGTGAAAAAGATTTTGTGTGATCGGGGCCTGAACATGCAGGAGGGTGAAAGGAGGGCAAGAAATAGAGTGAATTGGAGTCATGTGGTATACAGGGGTTGACGTGCTGTCAGTGGATTGAAGCAAGGCATGTGAAGCGTCTGGGGTAAACCATGGAAAGCTGTGTAGGTATGTATATTTGCGTGTGTGGACGTGTGTATATACATGTGTATGGGGGGGGGGGTTGGGCCATTTCTTTCGTCTGTTTCCTTGCGCTACCTCGCAAACGCGGGAGACAGCGACAAAGTATAAAAAAAAAAAAAAAAAAAAATATATATATATATATATATATATATATATATATATATATATATATATATATGACTTGAGTAGAAGCGGCCGTGAGAGGCGTCAGTGATGGAAAAGACTTGCTCCAGACCAGTTGCTTGTGGAGACGCCAGACAACTGACAGATCTCTTGGGGCTTGACGTTCCATTCCTAATCACACCAGTCATGTATGATGGCCGGCCAAGTTAACCACAGTCATTACTTAAGAAAGAACAAACAGTACGAGACAGTGGCCAAACGCTACAAGCGGCGCAGACCATTCACAAGCGCAGATACGGCAGACGGAAGACCACGCGTCTGCGTTGCGAGGAATCTCGAGATCAAGGTGAACCCACGTCGCGTCGCCCGGGCGGCCGGACATTCTTGTAGCCAAACACCCGACCCTCCTCTCTCTCTCTCTCTCTCTCTCTCTCTCTCTCTCTCTCTCTCTCTCTCTCTCTCTCTCTCCCCAAGCCTTCTCTCGCAGTCATGTCACCTACGCCGCTACAACTATCACAGTAAATCTCAATGCTATTAAAACAATCGTGTGTAGATTGTGGTATGATTTTTTCTTCTTAGGACGTCAATAAAGTCAAATACATAAGGCGTGCATAGATTTTTGTTCTTAAGTGTACGTCAGGTAGTGTGGGGCAGGGCAGGAGAAGTTGAGGTCACTGAATGTAACAATTTATACTCCCATCCCACCCCAACGTCTCCCTCCCAACCACCCTGGGCCTCCCCTTGGCTCCGCCCCACAGTGTTCTAGCCACCCAAAATACTGCCTTCGGTCGGCCGTTTACGAAACAAGGCAAGATTCACGGCAAGGGATCAACTCTCAAAACCGCCAATTTAGAAAAACAGTCAAAAGACCGAAAGTTTTTAATCAGAATGCGGCAGCAAGATAAGGTGACGTCCTCCATCCTGGGCAGGTACGGCCGGGTATGTGCAGCTGTACCGCGGGATCTTCGTCTCTATTACAGAAATTGGGTGATAGGTTCTCCAGACCCCGAGTGGATGAGATTGGTTTGAGGCGGCGCGGGGTCGTAAGTGCCACGCTGTGAGTGCTTTATTACCGGGATTCCGAAACGCGTCTTAACAGCCGCTGTGGGCCTTCGCTAAATGGGACTTGTCCCTCCTTTGCCAACCGCCGGGACACCGCAACTGCTCATTAATTTCACGCCGGAACCTTCCTCTCCTCCCCCGACGCGAATTATTGAGAGAATATCCACACTAAAGAGAAAAACACTTGGGATATCTTCCCGTCAAAAAAGCGAGGAGACGGCCGTGAGGGCGACGGAGGAACAAAGCGAGAGGGTTGTATTGTGGTTGTGGAGGTGAGGGGGTGACGGAGCCGATGGGTTTGAGCAAGGGGCCACTAGTATATAGCAGCACCTTTGCCCACTCCGCCCCCATCCCTACCTTGCTACACCCTGAAAGAGTGAGGGACCTCGCCCCTCAGCCCATGTTTTCACGGATTGTCATATATTTTACCCTGGTTCGAATTCCGAGCGCTGGGGGATGGCTGGTTGGCATTCGCTTCGTAGAACAGTACGTGCTGGAGGTTTAGATATATCACCGTCGTGCCCTGCGTACTGATTCATGGCATTCGGTGGCCTGGGTGAGGTCGGGTTCCCACCTATACCCTTAAGGTCACGAGGAAGGGGAACGGGATCTGATAGTCTGAGATTGGAGACTTTTGCACAGTTATGGCCCAGGGAATAACAGGCTCCATGCCCCAGCTATGAAGCAAACTTAAGGAACATCAGAATAATGTTGCACCTTCCACCGATTCGTACTTTGAATGATTACTCTGTCTCTCTCTCCTTAATCTAGAGTCTGACGAAAGGATGCAGAGGCATCATGATAATAACAAAATAACAGCTGTGAAGGTTATCCCTGTCCTAGAACAATAATTGTTAACTTCATGAGAAGAACTTTGGTGTCCTCGTATGAGACAAAAATAAAAAAAAAAAAAATCAGTTTTTCTTATGCGTTCCCAGTTTATGCACTAAAGTGTATTGACGTTTCTTCTTAAAAGCAAACTTTCATCTACACGGATCACTAAAGATAACTGATGGACTCACAATGTACGTGGCATTCATGAACTTTACCGCGGCAGACAACAGCTGCACTCTCCTGCCCCACGGGGACATTACTCCCTCTGACACCACTCTTCCCAGCAGCTGCAATGTCCTGCCCCAAGGGGAAATAAACCCCACCCCCCTCTGTCATCACTTTTCCTAGCAGCTGCAGTGTCCTGCCCCACGAGCAATTAGCCCTTCTGACATTACTCTTGCCAGCAGCTGCAGTGTCCTGCCCCACGGGGTAACACTCCTCCCGACACCACTTTACCCTTCCCGTCGCCTAAAACCTCAGCTCAGGAGAGAGGTTGAGAGTCACACAGACACCACCACCATCACTGACAGGTTCAGCTGACACGTTGTTGTTGCGAGACGACTCAGGTGAGACGACGGTCACTCACGGTAGGTTGCTCCTCCTGCTGGTAAGATGAACAGATAAGATATGCAACATGGCCTGTAGCTTGGCTCTATAACGCCCTGCAACAGCACGTGCAACAAAACGTGGTGACAAATGGAAAATCACAGAATTCGGAGATTTAACGAAAAAAAAATCACTCTATTCAGAGATGACTTTAAAAATCATTTAATTTAGGAATGACTTTAAAAAATCATTAAATTTAGGGATGACTTTAAAAATCATTAAATTTAGGGATGACTTTAAAAATCATTAAATTTAGGGATGACTTTAAAAATCACTAAATTCAGGAATGACTTTAAAAATCACTAAATTCAGGAATGACTTTAAAAATCACTAAATTCAGGGATAAATTCTTAGCATTAACATGGTACGTGTGATTGTTTTCATCCACACGATATTTCAAGCCCAGACACCGGAGAAGTCTCCTGACCTCGTGTACGGGATATATTTCGACCAGTTGCCTGATGCAATCAGTGTTGCTCAGTTCCTGGACCATTTGTGCTGTCTGTGTCCTTTTTTTTTAAGAGGGGGAGGGGGAGCCACTCACAGGACGGGTAGGTTTACACGATGAATTCTTCACTCTTGCCACCATGATAGTAAAATGAAATAAAAATATCCATTCTAAACGCACCTATGTTCTAGATCCATATATTCACCCTTTCGCTCTGTTTAAATAAAAAAAACTTGAATGATTATTTTATTCTATTTTCATTATCATTATTTATTATTTACCAATTGGAAATCAATTAACAGAATAAAGAAATCAAACATTACAGAATATTTTGTCAATACTAACGGTAAAATTATCGCAAGGAAAGACTCGAGCAGGCTTCGTGACCGACCTGCCCACCACCAGCTGACGTGCTCCAGCTGAGGCAGCCACTGGTGGCAGAGTCAGCTGGTGGCCTCTGGGAGGTAGAGGGGGGTGAGGAAGCCCCCCCCCCCCTCCCCCCTCGCGCGTTACCTGATCCATGTTTCATCGTCTCTCGGGCTGGCTGGCTCCCGGGCCTGGGCCGGCTGGCTTGCTAGTTGGCCGACACACGCTCTTGTCTTCCTTCTTCTGATGTTCACATTTGTTTCACTAACGTTTCTTGTTGCCCCCTTTTTGTAACATTTTTCTTTTCTTAAGAAAGCGAATTGCCATCCATTTCTTCCGGTTGGTCCACTGATGGAAAAAAAAAAAAAAGGGCGATGGGTCGGTCGCCTATATTGTCATATCTTCTGTCTCCTAATAATTTTTCTTTTCAATCTCTCTGTCAAAGATCTCTTCACCAACAGCAGCAACCCCTCCCTATAAACTCCACCATCTTTGACTCAATTCCTCACGAGCTCAATCCCTTTAACATATTCACTTGACGGAAGGGTTCTATTCACCGCCTTACTGTAACTGCTATTACTACTCAGTCCCAAAACAACATTCCTCAGTAGAACACATGCATTCGGATCAGATCAGTCACTTCCAGAATACAATTTCTTCCTATTCCTTGCTCTAAAATTTCTCGTGGTTATATCTTACTGGTGTTTATCCCCGTCGTCATGAATCAACAATGCTCGAAACTAACTCCCATCTTGGAATGTCGGAGTCACAGAAATAGCTACGTCTGCCTGGATAAGAAAGAGAAAATATAAGCGCGTGATTCAGTTCAGGCCTCGAGTGCATTTCTCCTTATTGTTTAGCCGCCTTAGCTGTACGGAGAAACGACCCGTTTGTGTCTGTGTGTGTGACTGCTCACGCATCTGGAGGCGGCTGAGGGGCTCTCCCCCCCCCCCCACATACACACACACACACACACACACACACACACCTTCCTTCCTTCTAGGAAATGTTCAATTACAAGCAGTTTGCTTCGTTAAAGTTAGCCGCCGTCTCTAGCACCACAAATTAAGCTTCCTTCTCTTCTTCTTTCAGTCAAGTGTTGTTGTCTTCCTCTTACTGTTCCACAGGTATCTGGTCTCGATAACTCAACATTCTATGGTCAGCGTTTACATCAACCGCCTTAGAGTCGACTACGTCCCACACGGACGTGTGTGGAGTGAGCGTTACAACTCGAGTGTTGGCCAGACCAATAATGTCTGTTTCTTTCCCCCCCTCTACTGCCACAGAGCGGAACGCTTAACCTCCATATGTCTTCTTTTCAAGAGAATCCTGCACTGTTCCTTGAAGGAGCGTGTCTGTCCTCAATTGAAGAACGGATAACACTATTTTTTTCTTCGCGTCGGGATAGGTCATAACGTGTGAGTCGGTTCCCGTCAACGGCGCCGTTTAAAGATACACTTACACGACATGATGTAGACTGTGGTGAACAGCTGCTTTGGGGAAGTACTACCGTCCTGAGTACAATGTATCTGCCACCGTATATATATATATAGGTGTACCTCACCCTTGTGCTTGTCTAGAATGTGGAAATATCCAGCTCACGCTAATCTTGAGCTATTGTATGATTGGTTGATTAGTAACTATGATGACCTCCCGGATCTGTAATATCTGTAGTACCATAACTGTGTATTCTCTGCCGAATGGCTGCTTAAATCCAATAACCCGGTATTTATTTATTCATTCAACCTTGCATGTCGAGATGGTATTGTCCTTCTTTCTTTTTCTCAAAAAAAGAAAAACAAAAAAAACTAAACTATCGGACTGAGCTTAGTATCTTCTTGCATTACACCATACACCTGTCCCCCTTTTTTTTTTTCCAACCCATTGTTTGGCTTGTTTTTCAAGACCCACTTCCCTGTCTTGTCAGGCATCGACGAGGACCTCATCCCGTGCTTGAAGCCTTTTAGAGAGGAGGAGGTGGTAGGAGGGGTAGTAATGTACGTCACATTTATGCTTGGGAGGGTGACCCCTTCCTTTCTCCATAAATAATTATCGAATTGTTCATGGTGGCATGACTGCCAGTATAACCAAACTCCCGCTCATCTGGATCACTCCGATAACAGACAGACAGGCGGAGATCTGTACCTCTTAGCGAAAACGAGTTTGCCAGAAAAAAAAAAATTAAGAAGACATGTAGAAAATGGGAAAAAACAGGAACACGGAATGCGCGAAGGTTCGCGTAGCAAGTTGTTTGATGGTTCGCTAGTGTTTTTTGCTGCCAACTGATTATATATATATATATATATATATATATATATATATATATATATATATATATATATATATATATATAGATAGATAGATAGATAGATAGATAGATAGATAGATAGATAGATAGATAGATAACTGTCCTATAACTTCGGCTTGGATAAACCCGCTAGACCTTCTTCACTCGCCACAAGCACTTTGTTGTCTATCTATGTACATGTATGTCGTTGAACGTAATGGCGATCAACATCTCTCATGTATTCAAGGCAGTATCTTCAACATACATCACAAATACATTATACATAAATCTATCCGACACGGGTGTCATCCCTCCTCCCCCGGAACCTATAGTACAAGCAGAGCCACTCTTCATTCCCAACACAATCGGCTCTTAATCTTTTTTTCACGATTCGCTTTACACATACGAAATGTAGAAGTTGTATTTAAAATGGAGGCGTTGTATTTAGAGAGGAGTTTCGGTACTGAAGTTTCTATTGCTACTGATGACGTTTGGCTTGGTATGAGATCCTAATGTTGTACCTGAGTGTTGCACATTCCAATTCCCTGAGGACTCAGCAACCAGAGGCACTGCTTGTAAACACAACCTGGATTTATAAGTCAGGGCTTCCAGTTACCTAGACTAGCATGTAAACAAATAGCTCATGTCCACGCCAGATAAATGCGTGTTGCGTATTCCACCTTATTTTCATTTCTTGTGTTGCTATCTGTATATCATCACACGTTCCATATGCAAAATGACACTTAGTGGATGATTTGATTATGTATGTAGTGTAACTGCCAATATCATGTGACTTTGCCTGTTTACGTATTTTGACTTCACTGTCAGTTTGTAGCCTTTAATCAGGTATGACGTATTTCAGGAACCCTGAACCTCCCTCCCTTCTCTGATGGAACGAGCATCCTCTGGGTCCCTGGGCCCACTCGGGCCCATCTGTCATCCATTATATCGATGTCTTGTACCCACTGTATGCTCTATACCTGCCTCCACCTACCCCTAGACATACATTGCAACATTCACCCATGCTATTAATGGAATCCATAGTCTATATATAATAGGATTTTTTTTTTTTCTTTTGAAAATCTAAACTAAAACTCAATTGACTCAAGATTCATATCAAAGTTACATTAAAGTATTAGGTGAGGTGTCCCCGTCCAACCTTGCAAGTCTCCCCAATACTGGCATGAATATGGCCCAGAGGAGCTCTCCACCACATCAACCAACATACTCTTTAGTTACCCTTCCCCTTGAGCGAACCCATCGTGAATTTTTCGATACATAATGCTATGGAAGGTGAGCCACTGTGATCTAGTTCCCAAAAATCATCACAAAGGCGGATCATTTCTCTTATCAAATGATCTCAAACGACTATACCCAAACCATTAGGGAGTGGAAAGGTTTCCAGTTTTTTGAGGGAAATATAATATTCTGATTAGGAAATTGTCATTAAAAAGAAAAAAGAAACGAATCTAGTTCTGCTGGACAACATATCTGCCTCAGCCTGTAATTCTTGGTCGACACACCGAGCGTCAGGAGGATGTGGGCCAACTAGAGAGAGAGGAACCCACCCAAAGCTTCGAAAACCTTACCTCCATGCTAGGCGTTCAGATGTACGAACATTAACCAACACTCACGTAGAGAATATCTCAATTACCCGTTAATATACCAGTGTAAAATGTGTGTAATTAAAGGAGTGCGATGGGGGGTTTGAGGAGAGCCAGGGGTAGAGTCAGCCCTTCCTCCCCCAGGTACAGGAGTCTGGTGACCAGCGACGCCCCGTAACCTGAGCCATTCCCGCAGGGTCGCCTAGAAGCCCCGCCGCCGCCGCCTGGCTCGCCAGCGGCAGGCCAGCCCACGGAATGTGTGTGTGTGTGTGTGTGTGTGTGTGTGTGTGTGTAAGAAACAGCCATATGAGAGGAAAAGGTAGAACTTATCTGCACAATTCGAGTCATCGGGATGAGTGACTGACATGAATTGTGCACTGACATTACACCATTTTGCTGATACCCTAAGAGAACCAGGTGGACTACCTTGCTACATGTAGGGAATGGGGAAGGAGAGGTATGAGACAGGAGGAGATACCTCAGTAAGGACAGATATCACTAGGCTCCCCCTTGACACTGGTAGGAAGGTGTCACATGCTTCTATATACACTCATATATATAGACACATTCCTGTTCAAGTAGTTGTAGTCCACTGATGGCGTCTTCCTTCCTCCAACTCGTGTAGTAGTTCACTGAGGGCATCTTCCTTCCTCCAACTCGTGTAGTAGTTCACTGAGGGCGTCTTCCTTCCTCCAACTCGTGTAGTAGTTCACTGAGGGCGTCTTCCTTCCTCTAATTCGTGTAGTTCACTGTGGGCGTCTTCCTTCCTCCAACTCGTGTAGTTCACATACTGAGTCCTCCAAATCGTGTTGTTCAAGATGGAATCCTCCTCCAAATCGCCCATTCGTGTAGTGTCGCTCTTGTCCCGTAATTGTGTTTCTGTATTCCTTTAGTGTTTCTCGTGAGGACGCTATGGCCTGGGATATCACTGTACCTTGTCTTACTCCTGTACTCCCGTGTACTACTGTACTGTGTTAGTACCGAATCTCATGGTTGTGTGTAATTCAGGGCACCGGTAACGCTCCTGCCAGGAGCTGTAACGCCGCTCATGGTCACCATTAGGCTGTGTTGAGGAACTATGTAGGCTGGGATGTGGCTACGGAATGTGTTGGTGCAAAGCCACGACGCACCTGGAGTGGCACACTGGCAGAAATGTTGTCTGCTGCTGCTAGTGCGAGTTACGGTGTCACTAGGAGTGTCATCCTCGCTGGCATTTAGGTAGAGCTATTACTTGTTCCGAATCTACTTTTCCGTGATACGAAATACCTTTCAGGAAAAGTAATGTACGCTATAATAACAAGAAAAGAAAATGGGATAGAAATTGTATCTTAGGGAATATGGTGGGGGGGGGTCCCTGACCCTTGTTAGAATGTATGGAGTTAGGGGCAAGGGACCCTCATTTTGGAAAAAAATTGATCCTCACAAAAGATGCATTTCTACTGTCACTTCACCCACACCCCACGTATATGAAAACGGAGTGGATGATGATAGACAGATACTGTAATATACTACGTTTGCTTTGCCAGGAAGCGTTGGTACAATGGTCAATTTATATTACGCAATATTTAGTGGTGGTTTTCGTATGGGGTTCACTTTCTCCTCCTCCTCCTTCCTCTCCCCTCTCCCCTCCCCTCCCCGTCCTAGAAACTGTTCCCACCACCAACTACTAATGAACAAATTTTTTACATCATAACCAATTCACCTCATAAGCTTTTCACGAGAATGCAACGGGACCCAGGTCGGCTCTGACTCACACTTCATCCTCACTATCCTTAACGTAGTTGTGATAATGATCACAACACATTCACCATCTCAAAATATTCCCCCTTTCTCCCCATGTTTGATCGCTGTTTCCCGCGTTAGCGAGGTAGCATCAGGAACAGACGAAGAACGGCCACATCAGCTGGTACTCATGGGTTTGTTCGCTCAGTCATTTAATGGTTCAAAGCGAAGGGAGGAAATGCTGCGGAAATTGATATCATGACATGCTCGGTCATGAGTTAGTCTGTGCCATGCGGGTGTACGGTAACACCCGGCCGTCCAGTGTTGTGTGTGTCACCCACAACTCCACAACTCCCGGGTGTCACAACTGGTGACAATATTGGTGAAAGCAGCCACAGGTTGTGAACCATTCATAGGTGGATGGGGAGGAGGGAACCATACATAGATGGGGGGAGAGTGAACCACCCACAGGTGGGGGGAGTGAACCATCCACAGGTGGGGAGAGGAGGAGGTGGAGGGAAGAGGAGGGTGGGGGTTCTGGGGAGGGAGGGTATTTAGTTACGGCTTGTGGTCCAGCGTCCCGCTGGTAACCCTAGCCGCCTCCAGCTCTGACGCAACACGCGGCCTCCCTCCACCACCACCACCACTGTCGTTCCTCCAACACCATGACCACCCCCAAAACCACAACCTCCTCTCCACCATCACCGCTACTGTGGCTCCTCCAACACCACTACCACCCCCAACACAACTGCCTCCCTTCCACCACCACCACTATCGTCCCTCTAACACCAATGCCGTTTCCCCCAACACCACTGCCACCCTCACCACCGCTGGCGTTCCTCCTACCACTGCCAACCCCTCGACCACCACCACCACTGCCGCCCCCACGACTACTATCCCCAGTCACCAATGTCATTACCCCCCACCACCACCACCTCCACTGCCGCCCCCATCACTATTGCCGCCCCGTCCCCTTCACCATCAATGTCGACCCCAACACCTGCTCCCCAGCAGGCAGCGGGGTTGTTAGGGTAACAACATGGCGTCAGCATAACCTTTTAGTGCACCGACATGGCGGCAGCCTCACCATTACCATCCACCGAGGCCGAGCTAGAACGCTCCTCCACTCGCCATTTATATCGATATCTCTCCCTCTCTCTCTCTTCTGTACCCTCCCTCCTCCCGGAGGTATCCCCCAGCACCGCCTCCTACAGGCGTACCCATCCGGGGCGGGTAGGCAACAGCACAATCCGACACGTAACCTGGGATGTGCAGGTGGGCGTGGCGGGAGGTCATGGCCCTCCATAGGTTACCTAGCATTGGCCGACTCGTGGACGCCCTCAAATTTGGTGGTCATCATGTGAGAGAGAGAGAGAGAGAGAGAGAGAGAGAGAGAGAGAGAGAGAGAGAGAGAGAGAGAGAGAGAGAGAGAGAGAGAGAACGGATCTTCACCACAGAGACCAAGAGACCCAGGCAGTTTGATGGCCTAAATTCTTGGCATCCTTAATACTTCAGTCACTTCTCAAAAGACAGCCAAATGTACTTCCCAACCCACCCTTCAGTGCTGACCCACAATGTGGACAAGGGGAAGGGTGATCAGCCGCCAGCCATGTACGGTGAGCCCACGCCCTTTGTGAAGTCAGCTGTTTGGAGTGGATGTGACGTGGTCATATAGACTCACTGTATTATTCCTCTGGTCATCATATCTCTGTCTAAAAATAATAATCATACGACTGTTAAAATTCTCTTAAAGCTGTTAAAAGTTTCTACAGAAAAATCAAATCAAGGGAAGTGAAGATGCATGTAACATAAATCTTTACCTTATGTATAATATTACGATGGTTTCGGAGGTTTTCTACCCTCACAGCTGGGTCTGGAACCCTACCTTACCTTACCTTACCTAAAGCATACCTTACGATGGTTTTGGAAGCCTTCTACCTTCCACAGCTGGGTGTAGGACCATACCTTACCTTACGTATACATTAAGACGGTTTCGGAGATCTTCTACCCTCCACAGCTGGGTCTAGGACCTTACCTTACCTTACGTATCCCTTAGTATAGTTGCGGAGGTCCTCTGTACCCCAACAGCCGGGTCTGGAACCAAGCTGCCGTATTTCTCCAATGTGCATTCAGGCTGTTGAAGGCCGGGGACCCGCAGTTCTGATATTCCTTCGTCTCGCTCCCCGTGAGCACGAAGAAACGACCCTTGGGTATGATGGCTTGGCCTTTGACTTGACCCTGTGAAGGATTAAGTTAAAAAGTCGACCACCTAGCCAAGAGTCGTACTGTCGTGCCCAATGGGTCACATCGTCTTGTGTAAGGATTCGTGCCTTTGTGTTTCAAGGTTTTGCCATCGTCCATAGGGTGCTAAATAACTGCTGTATTTATAGTCTTCAAACCTATACGTTCTTCCTGAAACTAAATTCATTCATATCCATGCATATTCCGATACAATGTGACCGCAGAAATGACTATATATATATATAAATATTTTTCAAGAGTTTAATCAACTTTGTCTCTTGTCTTATTCCAGAGCTGGAACTCACAACTTGTACCACCATTCTCACCTGGCCCCACGACCAGGCAGGTCAGTAACACGCGTGAGAGAGAGAGAGAGAGAGAGAGAGAGAGAGAGAGAGAGAGAGAGAGAGAGAGAGAGAGAGAGAGAGAGAGAGAGAGAGAGAGAGAGAGAGAGAGAGAGAGAGAGAGGGGGGTGGGGGGGGAATCACAGCTCCCACGACCCTCACCACTAGCCTCTGGCAACTATAAACACACACTGGAAGACGGTCTCAATGGCCGGCAACGGAGTGCCGCCAAAGCATGATGTGAAAAGTGTGTACGACCGTAAGACCAAAGCATGAACAAGGGGTCGTGCCAACGACTACAGGACCATGGCAACGACCGCAGGACCATGGCAACGACTGTAGAAACAAGGCAACGACCACAGGCCATGACAACGACTGTAGAAACAAGGCAACGACCACAGGCCATGGCAACGACCGCAGAACCATGGCAACGACCACCACCCATCATAGCAAAGGCCACAGGACCATAGCAAAGACCACGCGACCGTGCCAATGGTAGTAAAGGAGGATAAAACATCACCACCTACAAAGCGGTTACCAAGCAAGGAAAAAGCAGGCGGAACCAGGTCAGAAATGACTTGACCTGGGACCAGGAAAACTAATAGACTGACATGGCACCAGAACAACGACAAAACAAGAACAATAACCTGAGCAGGACAACAAATAAACTGACCACAGGGACCAGGACAACATCAAAACAGAAACAATAACTAGACCAGGACAACAACAACAACAACACGGAAGAAAACACTTTGACAAATGTCCACGATCAGGAAAACGTCCCTACGGAACCAAGAAAACCACTACCACAGTACCAGGACAAACAGTGAAGGACCAGGATAATGTCCACAGCCAGTAGCAACCTAAGACAGAATGCTGCTGCTTTCTGATAGGCTGTCAGCCCCCTCTGTAGGACTGGAATGGCGAATTTATACAGCCAAGGTCAAAGAACACATTACCAGGACAACGTAACCCCAACAGGTCAAAGGACTCATAGGCAAGATAACAGAAACGAGGGCAGTACGACAGATAAACAGTCGAGACAGGGGTATCGAGAGGAACTAAGTGGAGGAAAAAGACCATGACATTAAGGCAACGTCCGTAGCATGAGATTAGGCAGCGTCCGTAGCATGAGATTAGGCAGCGTCCGTAGCATGAGATTAGGCAGCGTCCGTAGCATGAGATTAGGCAGCGTCCGTAGGATCAAATTAGGCAACGTCCGTAGCATGAGATTAGGCAGCGTCCGTAGCATGAGATTAGGCAGCGTCCGTAGCATGAGATTAGGCAGCGTCCGTAGCATGAGATTAGGCAGCGTCCGTAGCATGAGATTAGGCAGCGTCCGTAGCATGAGATTAGGCAGCGTCCGTAGCATGAGATTAGGCAGCGTCCGTAGGATCAAATTAGGCAACGTCCGTAGCATCAGATTAGGTAGTGTCCGTAGCTTCAGGTTAGGCAGCGTCCGTGGCATCGGATTAGCATCCGCCGGATACAGATAACGACCCCAAGACAAAGGCAGCCTCCAGGGGGATCAGTAATAACGACCACAACACGACGCTGACGACCGACGCTAAAAGGAAGGGGTTGCGACAACAGGTCCACGACGACGACGACGGAAAGAGAGTCGTAAGAGTTCGACCACAGCGTCGGCACAACGTCTAAAGAACTCTGAGGACACAAACCACACAGGGTGAGAACGACCCGGGGTGGGGGAGTAAAGAGCGACAACAGGGGAAGTCAGAAGAACGACCACGGAGGACCAGAAACAAGCACACGAAACTTCGGACACGAACCAGAAGGAAGCCAATGTGGCGGCGATATAAATCAGGGAGGGAAGGAGGTGTAGAGGGAGAGGTGGGGACGCACATCTCCCGTTGCAGCATCCCGGCGGAAGTTCTAGTGGCGGGGACATCCGGTCATTAGGGCAGCGAGCCGGGCGGACCAACCTTAAAAACACGCCCCGAACGCCCGACAAAAACCCGCTCACACCCCCCTCTCTTCCTCGCACGCCGCTAGGGATGGGTCGCGGATGCCGAGATCGAGGTTCCCATAGACGCGTGAACTCCTCCACTGCACGGGCCTGGTTCCCAGAGACGTCTAGGTTGACTCTAGACAGGGGGTTCCTCTGAAAATGCCTGTGTTCCAGAGTGTTGATTTTCTTGGAAAGGCGAGGGTTCTCCGGGAAATGGGCAGTTTTTCCTGAAAACAGTTAGGTCCTCCTGGAAACGAGAAAGTTCTCTTGGAAACAAATGGGTTCTTCTGGAGACATGGAGGGTCTCCTGAAGAAGTTGGTTTGCCTTGGAACATACAGGTTTTCCTGGAAAGGTGTCAGTGCTCCTGAAAACATGTAGGCTTTCCTCGAAACATGCACGTCCTCCTGGAACATTGCAGGTTCTTTTCGAAGTATATAATTACCCATGAAAAAGCACAGGTTCCCTTGAAAATATGTTGGCTCTTCTAGAAACTTTTTTTCTCGTGAAAACATTTAGTGTCTACTGGAAGCATATAGGTTCCTCTGGATACAAATAGATCCTCCTGGATATACAGAGGCAGTCCTAGGAAGATGTAGGTCCCCTTGTACATTCGACCGGAAACACGTAGTTCCTTGAAGATACAACCCACACGGGACAAATAAGAAAATAATCCTTGAAGCTCTTTTATTTCAGACCATAACTTAGGACCCTCACTTTCCTGAAGAGGGTCCTACATTATGGGCCGAGATACGGACCTCCAAGAATTAATTCATTTCTCCATTGTCAGTTCTACCTTCAGCGTGACAATACATGTTAACAATATGTAGTTCACCTAAAACAGGTGTGTTTCATCCTTCACCTATACAGGTGTGAGTTTCCCCGATCAAACGTGAGCTCACGTGAAAGGCGTCGAGTTGCCGTCGACACGTATTTGGTTCCCCTGAGGGCTGGGTCTTCTCCACTTCACGGCTCCTGGTGAATGGCTCCAGCTTACCTTGCATCCCTAATGAGTCATGAGGGGCCCTCCAGGTTCAGTGTCCTCGCCGTTGCATATCCCAAGCGCCTGCCTCGCTCGTCACGAGAACTCCATCAATCTGTCGTGTACACGTACATGAGTATCAATCTCAAGGTGTACACGTCCACAGATGCTTCACCTAACTTGTACACCATGAGCGGTATTTAACCCCATCTTGTACGATACATCCGCTGATGTCGTCTCAATTGTGTACACATGATAGCAATATCCCACACTTTATACACCCACCGGTCATGACCATCGTGTACACATTAGGTCGTATAAAACCTGTCTTGTATAGACACAACGATGACCAAAGTTATCTTGTACATACTCATATGGTGACGACATCTTATGATACATCTACTCATGTCATCATCGCCCTCATCCCGTACACATATCCCCCGATATTCCCTTCAGTCTTTACATACCTCCACTGTGGTGTATCCGTGACTTGCCAAGATCTGTCTTCCCCAGTGGAAAGCGCCGAGTTTGCAAGCCTCACCGCTGAGCTCATTGGGCTTCTGCCAGACACAGGGCATCGTCAGAAACCTTACGAAATTTGAGGTTTATCGGAAAATACTGAGAACAGGCCGACAACGAGACAAGGGGGGTACCCCGCCTCCTTACCAGGCTAGGACCTGGCGAATCAAATAACAATCTTACACGAGACATCTGTAGGATTGATTATTCCCTAATGATGCATTAAGTATATACAAGAACCTTATACGCAAGACTACAAGCCATGGAAAGCCTGGACACATCATCAAACAGTGTCTTAGGGAGTGGATGGAAAGTTGTTTGTCTTGACCCTACGAAAAATGAGTAAAAAGTGAACGCATGGCCTTCTGTCTTATACTATTAATGAATCAAGTGTATTATGTTCCTGAATATTCACCTGATCCTAGAGAGATGTATTTCCATGTTGTTGAACATTATGCAAATCAAGCCGAGAGCGGCAGGACAGGCAGCAGCCTTCCGTGCAGGCGGCCCACACAACCGCAGGAGTTGAGTGATGGTCGGCATAATGTGTTCGTGGCAGCAGCATCATGCTCACACCCGGGTCCTCTGTGTGTGTGTGTGTGTGTGTGTGTGGTACCTTACCTAGGCCAGACCCTTACCAGCGTACGCTTGGGGTCCTGTCGTCGTGCCCAAGCCCCACTCCTGAGCACGACCGTTCACTTGGTGCCTACGGGGCTGTGGTGTGTACAGAAGACCAGCCCTCAGGAGTGACCCATTAATGCTGGTGAATGGTGTAAGATTAACGTACATGTGGCCTCCAAGTCATGGTTCTGAAGATTCAAGTATCGATTCAGGAGCGGATACCGAGACAGGGATAGAGAACCCAGGCAGTGTACGCATGATTCATGGCGAGTCTGCCGGGGAGACGCGGGCCGCTGGCGATGACTGATGATTCCATTAATCCCGTCAGCAGTGAGGTGCCCCAGTACCTGAAGCTGAAAAAACCCCCTGCTGCTACTGCTGCTGAACTCCCTCCTGCTACTGCTGACAGACACCCTTGAAGCTGCCGTTTCTACTGCTGTTTTTACAGTTATCACTCTGTTAAGACCCTCACTGCTGCTACTGCGGTAACCACAGCTGCTGCTGCAATTGGCTTATTATTGTACTACCACAGGTGCTGATGCTACTGTCTCTACAGCTGCTGCTGCTGCTGCTGCTATTACCGCAGCTGCTGATGCTACTACGGCTAAAACCGCTGTAGCGACTTACTGGCAATACTCTTCTTGTTGCTGTTCTTGCTGAAACCTCGCACTACACAGCTTCCCAAAGTCAGAGTATTTTATCCATCCTGGAGAGAGAACGAGTCAGCTAAAGCTCTCTGATCCTATTTCTTTTCGTGTTGACATAATCAGCTGACTTGGGATAACAATGGATCTGCTCGGCCGTCGACAAATCAATGCAGTTTAGATTCATCCTCAGGAACGCTTTGATGGGAAAAGGTTAAAGGTTTCATTCTCGTATCGTAAAAATATGAATTGTTGTGGGTGTTGATCATGCCTCTAACTAGCGATGCAAACTTAACAAGCCTTGAGTAGGAAGACGATACGACCCCTTAGGTGTGATGGCAAGACCTTTAACCTGTCTAGGTCAAATGTCGGGACCATGGTATACTCAAAAGGTCGTGCAGCCGTGCTTGTGTGTCGTGCTCTCTCTCTCTCTCTCTCTCTCTCTCTCTCTCTCTCTCTCTCTCTCTCTCTCTCTCTCTCTCTCTCTCTCTCTCTCTCTCTCGTGTTCAAAGGACACGCTCTCCGTCGTTCTTAAAGGCATAAACAAACAGAAAATAATTTCATAACATCACGTGTCGAAAACTCTTCCCCAAATAGAGAGTGACCCAGATATAGCTGGTACAATCTTATTCATGCCAGGATGTTTGGCCGCAAGAAAATCGTTTTGGAAGTAGGGATTAATATACCATAGTCCGTCCCTCATGACCTATATACACGAGCCTGTAAAGCTTGGGTATATAACCCAGAGCATTGCCTTAGATTACATAACTCTGCCAGACGTTATAAAAGACGTTATAAGTATATGACTAGAGTTCACATACGCAGTATTCCCGAGAACAATATACGGTCATGTATCGTACTGTAGCTGTAGGACGTTCCATACTTCTAACCAAACTAGGACGGTGATCATATCCGGCAAAATCAGAACAGCTTTAAATGCGAACTCTTACTCTCACTTCCCTCCCCTCCACACACACACACACACACACACACACACGAGACAAGTGGGTGGCGAGGCCTCTCCGCTCTGATGGGCGGCGGTGGGCGGGGTTTCCGGCGACACGCCCTTCCGCCCACGTTCATGTCAGCACACCCTCGCCGCCCACACCACCTTTGTTGACACTTTGCTAGCGCTGCTTCCTGCCTTTGGTGGCCAGGGGAGGTTCCTGAGGTGTGGTCGGGAGATGTGATGGTTGGAGGTGTGGTCGGGAGATGTGGTGGTTGGAGGTGTGGTCGTGGGATGTTCAGGTGATGTGTGAATGTCTGAGGCGAGATGTAAGCAAGAGACGATTTCCGAGTAGTGTGTCAGGGGGTGATTTTTTTTTTTCAGGGCTTCGGCACTGGTTCAGGACGGGGTTCAGATACAGGGTTCGGTCCAGCGGTGACGTGGGCTTTTGCGTGGCGATGGTTCACATGGTTGGCCTTGCACTTCAGCGCCAATAGCGTGTGACTGTGTAAATGGTATGGTATAGTGATGGTGAAATATATGCTGGTGGCGTGTGACAATGTGTGTGTGTGTGTGTGTGTGTGTGTGTGTGTGTGTGTGTGTGTGTGTGTGTGTGTGTGTGTGTGTGTGTGTGGCGAGGGGGTTTTTGTGAGATGCAGTGGTGCCGGTGCGATGATGGTGAAGGGTAGTGATGGTGAAGGGTAATGACGTAGTGTGATGCTAGTGAGATACTCAACAGCACAGGTAATGACGGTGAGGTGTTGTTGTGAAGATGTTGAAATAGGTTGGCGGTCTGGGGGTCTACCAGGACTCATCGGCTGCCCAGGGTCATTCTAGAGACGGTCATCGTCAAGCGACAACCATCAGTCGAAAGGTCTTTACAACAACAGCTTCGTCAGGCGTTCAAGGTAATTCTAAGACCATTCCAGCTCTTACTGTGTCATCGGTCGTCTGTTGTGACGTAACTGGGAGTGGTGGTGGAGTGGGGTGGTGAGTGGTATCTGTACGAGTGCGTTTGGGGTGGGAATATGAGTGGCAGGGATGTGGTGGTGATCATGGTGACTGGTTGTGAACTATGACAGAGTAATGATGGTGATTGGGTGGTGGTGGTGGTGGTGGTAGGTGGTTGGTGGTAGCGGTTAGTTGTGGTGGTGGTGGTGGTGGTTCCAGCCAGGCTAGAGGACGGTGATGATTGAAGCCCTGACGATGATAATGGTCGTGTTGTGATGATAACGTGATGGTTGTGGTGGCTGAGGGTATGGTTGTGGTGGCTGAGTTGTGATGGTGGTGGTGAATGAGTTACGATGGTAGTGGTGTGATGGTTGTGGTAGTGATGTGACGGATGTAGTTGAGGTGTGACGATGATGGTTGTGGTGAGTGGTGGTAGTGTCGTGGTTGTGGTGAAGGTTATGATGATGGTTGTGGTAGTAACATACGGACCCTGGGAAGGCTCTCGACCTTGACAGAAGATACCATTGAGCTCATTTTTCAATCAAAATAATTCAACAACAAAAAAAAAAGAATAAAAAATGGTCAACTCAAAACTATATTTTTTTTTCTTTTTTGCGAGAAAGTCGTAGAGATGGGAACAATAAAGCAAGATGGATCAGCGGGTGAGGTGATTTACATATTGTTCCGTTAGTGTCACGTGGTAGCGTGCAGGGTGGGTGAAGTGGAGGTGGGTGGGTGGGTTAGCAGCAGCGGCAGCACGGAGTTAGAGAGGCTCACAGACCAAGAGAAAGGATCAGGAGGTGGGGGGGGGGGGTTATGGGTGGCCAAGCTAGCCAGGTAAGGGAATATGGGAACGGCCACGTTGGCCAGTGGAAGGAGTATGGGGTGGCCAGGCTGGCCAGTCGAAGGAGTATGGGGTGGCCAGGCTGGCCAGGTGAGGGAGTATGGGGTAGCCAGGCTGGCCAGTCGAAGGAGTATGGGATGGCCAGGCTGGCCAGTTGAGGGATTATGGTGTGGCCAGGCTGGCCAGTTGAAGGGGTATGGTGGGGTGGCCAAGCTGGCCAGTTGAGTCAGTATGGGGTGGCCAGGCTGGCAGGGTGAGGGAGTATGGAGTGGCCAGTTAAGTGAGTAATGGGATGGCCGGGTGAGGGAGTAGTATACTGTGGCTAGACTACATGTATTCAGTAACAATAGACAGTGATGGGCACAGGACTTGCACTGGTAAGGTCGTTTCTCACCCTAGCATCCAACACAGGTGCAAATAGAGACCACGCCCTCCTGTCATCCTTTGTGGCTGATACCAGAATCAAGCTACGGAAAATTCTCGTAACTGGAAGACACAAAACAAACAGACATAAAGGCAACTGTAGTCAGTTATAATTTTCCCATATACCGCCTGATATTCCACTCAAATGACTATACATGCACTGAATACATGTAACCCACAGCACACCTCCGTAACTTGGCTCTTGTATCACACCACCGTCCATATAAGTAATGTTCTGTCTGACTCAACGAGTAATTCGTGTGTGTCTGTGTGTGTGTGTGTGTTGATGATAAAGGGGTTCTTGAGACCTAACTCAAAAGTGTTACTCTTACCGTCCATCTATGCGGGCGATGACCCATCATCTGACTACGCACCTATGTACTGAACATATGGTTCCCTCAGCCCTCAGTAGTAGCTCTAGCATCAAGCCTACATCCGTACAGCTCTATACACTCAGCTGTTCGCATGCCCTTAGTGGCTTGCCCAGGTCAGAGCAGGTGAGGTGGTAAATATAAGAAATTAATAAAAACTAGCAAGACAACAGTTCGTTCCCAGACCCAGCTGTGTGGGTAGGAGACCTCCAAAGCCATCTTAGGATATACGTAAGGTAAGGTAAGGTCCCAGACCCAGCTGTGGGGACAGAAGATCTCCGAAAACATCATAAGGTATACGTAAGGTAACGTAAGGTCCTAGACCCAGCTGCGGGGGTAGAAGACCTTCGAAACCATCGTAAGGTATACGTAAGGTAACGTAAGGTCCCAGACCCAGCTGTGGGGGTAGAAGACCTTCGAAACCATCGTAAGGTATACGTAAAGTGAGATGTGGGGTGGCCAAGCAGGCCAGTTGAGGGATTATGGTGTGGCCAGGCTGGCCAGTCGAAGGAGTATGGGATGGCCAGGCTGGCCAGTCGAAGGAGTATGGGATGGCCAGGCTGGCCAGTCGAAGGAGTATGGGATGGCCAGGCTGGCCAGTCGAAGGAGTATGGGGTGGCCAGGCTGGCCAGTCGAAGGAGTATGGGATGGCCAGGCTGGCCAGTCGAAGGAGTATGGGATGGCCAGGCTGGCCAGTCGAAGGAGTATGGGGTGGCCAGGCTGGCCAGTCGAAGGAGTATGGGATGGCCAGGCTGGCCAGTCGAAGGAGTATGGGATGGCCAGGCTGGCCAGTCGAAGGAGTATGGGATGGCCAGGCTGGCCAGTCGAAGGAGTATGGGGTGGCCAGGCTGGCCAGGTGAGGGAGTATGGGGTAGCCAGGCTGGCCAGTCGAAGGAGTATGGGATGGCCAGGCTGGCCAGTCGAAGGAGTATGGGGTGGCCAGGCTGGCCAGTCGAAGGAGTATGGGGTGGCCAGGCTGGCCAGTCGAAGGAGTATGGGGTGGCCAGGCTGGCCAGTCGAAGGAGTATGGGATGGCCAGGCTGGCCAGTCGAAGGAGTATGGGGTGGCCAGGCTGGCCAGTCGAAGGAGTATGGGGTGGCCAGGCTGGCCAGTCGAAGGAGTATGGGGTGGCCAGGCTGGCCAGTCGAAGGAGTATGGGGTGGCCAGGCTGGCCAGTCGAAGGAGTATGGGATGGCCAGGCTGGCCAGTCGAAGGAGTATGGGATGGCCAGGCTGGCCAGGTGAGGGAGTATGGGGTAGCCAGGCTGGCCAGTCGAAGGAGTATGGGATGGCCAGGCTGGCCAGTCGAAGGAGTATGGGGTGGCCAGGCTGGCCAGTCGAAGGAGTATGGGGTGGCCAGGCTGGCCAGTCGAAGGAGTATGGGGTGGCCAGGCTGGCCAGTCGAAGGAGTATGGGGTGGCCAGGCTGGCCAGTCGAAGGAGTATGGGGTGGCCAGGCTGGCCAGTTGAGGGATTATGGTGTGGCCAGGCTGGCCAGTCGAAGGAGTATGGGATGGCCAGGCTGGCCAGTTGAGGGATTATGGTGTGGCCAGGCTGGCCAGTCGAAGGAGTATGGGGTGGCCAGGCTGGCCAGTCGAAGGAGTATGGGGTGGCCAGGCTGGCCAGTCGAAGGAGTATGGGGTGGCCAGGCTGGCCAGTTGAGGGATTATGGTGTGGCCAGGCTGGCCAGTTGAGGGATTATGGTGTGGCCAGGCTGGCCAGTCGAAGGAGTATGGGATGGCCAGGCTGGCCAGTCGAAGGAGTATGGGGTGGCCAGGCTGGCCAGTCGAAGGAGTATGGGGTGGCCAGGCTGGCCAGTCGAAGGAGTATGGGGTGGCCAGGCTGGCCAGTTGAGGGATTATGGTGTGGCCAGGCTGGCCAGTCGAAGGAGTATGGGATGGCCAGGCTGGCCAGTCGAAGGAGTATGGGGTGGCCAGGCTGGCCAGTTGAGGGATTATGGTGTGGCCAGGCTGGCCAGTCGAAGGAGTATGGGATGGCCAGGCTGGCCAGTTGAGGGATTATGGTGTGGCCAGGCTGGCCAGTTGAGGGATTATGGTGTGGCCAGGCTGGCCAGTCGAAGGAGTATGGGATGGCCAGGCTGGCCAGTCGAAGGAGTATGGGGTGGCCAGGCTGGCCAGTCGAAGGAGTATGGGGTGGCCAGGCTGGCCAGGTGAGGGAGTATGGGGTAGCCAGGCTGGCCAGTCGAAGGAGTATGGGGTGGCCAGGCTGGCCAGTCGAAGGAGTATGGGATGGCCAGGCTGGCCAGTCGAAGGAGTATGGGGTGGCCAGGCTGGCCAGGTGAGGGAGTATGGGGTAGCCAGGCTGGCCAGTCGAAGGAGTATGGGGTGGCCAGGCTGGCCAGTCGAAGGAGTATGGGGTGGCCAGGCTGGCCAGTCGAAGGAGTATGGGGTGGCCAGGCTGGCCAGTCGAAGGAGTATGGGGTGGCCAGGCTGGCCAGTTGAGGGATTATGGGATGGCCAGGCTGGCCAGTCGAAGGAGTATGGGATGGCCAGGCTGGCCAGTCGAAGGAGTATGGGGTGGCCAGGCTGGCCAGTCGAAGGAGTATGGGGTGGCCAGGCTGGCCAGTTGAGGGATTATGGTGTGGCCAGGCTGGCCAGTCGAAGGAGTATGGGATGGCCAGGCTGGCCAGTCGAAGGAGTATGGGGTGGCCAGGCTGGCCAGTTGAGGGATTATGGTGTGGCCAGGCTAGCCAGGTAAGGGAATATGGGAACGGCCACGTTGGCCAGTGGAAGGAGTATGGGGTGGCCAGGCTGGCCAGTCGAAGGAGTATGGGATGGCCAGGCTGGCCAGGTGAGGGAGTATGGGGTAGCCAGGCTGGCCAGTCGAAGGAGTATGGGATGGCCAGGCTGGCCAGTCGAAGGAGTATGGGATGGCCAGGCTGGCCAGTCGAAGGAGTATGGGATGGCCAGGCTGGCCAGTCGAAGGAGTATGGGATGGCCAGGCTGGCCAGGTGAGGGAGTATGGGGTAGCCAGGCTGGCCAGTCGAAGGAGTATGGGGTGGCCAGGCTGGCCAGTCGAAGGAGTATGGGGTGGCCAGGCTGGCCAGTCGAAGGAGTATGGGATGGCCAGGCTGGCCAGTCGAAGGAGTATGGGGTGGCCAGGCTGGCCAGTCGAAGGAGTATGGGGTGGCCAGGCTGGCCAGTTGAGGGATTATGGTGTGGCCAGGCTGGCCAGTCGAAGGAGTATGGGGTGGCCAGGCTGGCCAGTCGAAGGAGTATGGGGTGGCCAGGCTGGCCAGTCGAAGGAGTATGGGATGGCCAGGCTGGCCAGTCGAAGGAGTATGGGGTGGCCAGGCTGGCCAGTCGAAGGAGTATGGGATGGCCAGGCTGGCCAGTCGAAGGAGTATGGGATGGCCAGGCTGGCCAGTCGAAGGAGTATGGGGTGGCCAGGCTGGCCAGTCGAAGGAGTATGGGGTGGCCAGGCTGGCCAGTCGAAGGAGTATGGGGTGGCCAGGCTGGCCAGTCGAAGGAGTATGGGGTGGCCAGGCTGGCCAGTCGAAGGAGTATGGGATGGCCAGGCTGGCCAGTCGAAGGAGTATGGGGTGGCCAGGCTGGCCAGTCGAAGGAGTATGGGGTGGCCAGGCTGGCCAGTCGAAGGAGTATGGGATGGCCAGGCTGGCCAGTCGAAGGAGTATGGGATGGCCAGGCTGGCCAGTTGAGGGATTATGGTGTGGCCAGGCTGGCCAGTCGAAGGAGTATGGGATGGCCAGGCTGGCCAGTCGAAGGAGTATGGGGTGGCCAGGCTGGCCAGTTGAGGGATTATGGTGTGGCCAGGCTGGCCAGTCGAAGGAGTATGGGGTGGCCAGGCTGGCCAGTTGAGGGATTATGGTGTGGCCAGGCTGGCCAGTCGAAGGAGTATGGGGTGGCCAGGCTGGCCAGTCGAAGGAGTATGGGATGGCCAGGCTGGCCAGTCGAAGGAGTATGGGGTGGCCAGGCTGGCCAGTTGAGGGATTATGGTGTGGCCAGGCTGGCCAGTCGAAGGAGTATGGGGTGGCCAGGCTGGCCAGGTGAGGGAGTATGGGGTAGCCAGGCTGGCCAGTCGAAGGAGTATGGGATGGCCAGGCTGGCCAGTCGAAGGAGTATGGGGTGGCCAGGCTGGCCAGTCGAAGGAGTATGGGATGGCCAGGCTGGCCAGTCGAAGGAGTATGGGGTGGCCAGGCTGGCCAGTCGAAGGAGTATGGGGTGGCCAGGCTGGCCAGTCGAAGGAGTATGGGATGGCCAGGCTGGCCAGTCGAAGGAGTATGGGGTGGCCAGGCTGGCCAGTCGAAGGAGTATGGGGTGGCCAGGCTGGCCAGTCGAAGGAGTATGGGATGGCCAGGCTGGCCAGTCGAAGGAGTATGGGGTGGCCAGGCTGGCCAGTCGAAGGAGTATGGGGTGGCCAGGCTGGCCAGTCGAAGGAGTATGGGGTGGCCAGGCTGGCCAGTCGAAGGAGTATGGGGTGGCCAGGCTGGCCAGTCGAAGGAGTATGGGGTGGCCAGGCTGGCCAGTCGAAGGAGTATGGGGTGGCCAGGCTGGCCAGTCGAAGGAGTATGGGGTGGCCAGGCTGGCCAGTCGAAGGAGTATGGGATGGCCAGGCTGGCCAGTCGAAGGAGTATGGGATGGCCAGGCTGGCCAGTCGAAGGAGTATGGGATGGCCAGGCTGGCCAGTCGAAGGAGTATGGGGTGGCCAGGCTGGCCAGTCGAAGGAGTATGGGGTGGCCAGGCTGGCCAGTTGAGGGATTATGGTGTGGCCAGGCTGGCCAGTCGAAGGAGTATGGGATGGCCAGGCTGGCCAGTCGAAGGAGTATGGGGTGGCCAGGCTGGCCAGTCGAAGGAGTATGGGGTGGCCAGGCTGGCCAGTCGAAGGAGTATGGGGTGGCCAGGCTGGCCAGTCGAAGGAGTATGGGGTGGCCAGGCTGGCCAGTCGAAGGAGTATGGGGTGGCCAGGCTGGCCAGTCGAAGGAGTATGGGATGGCCAGGCTGGCCAGTCGAAGGAGTATGGGGTGGCCAGGCTGGCCAGTCGAAGGAGTATGGGGTGGCCAGGCTGGCCAGTCGAAGGAGTATGGGGTGGCCAGGCTGGCCAGTCGAAGGAGTATGGGATGGCCAGGCTGGCCAGTCGAAGGAGTATGGGATGGCCAGGCTGGCCAGTCGAAGGAGTATGGGGTGGCCAGGCTGGCCAGTTGAGGGATTATGGTGTGGCCAGGCTGGCCAGTCGAAGGAGTATGGGATGGCCAGGCTGGCCAGTCGAAGGAGTATGGGGTGGCCAGGCTGGCCAGTCGAAGGAGTATGGGGTGGCCAGGCTGGCCAGTCGAAGGAGTATGGGGTGGCCAGGCTGGCCAGTCGAAGGAGTATGGGGTGGCCAGGCTGGCCAGTCGAAGGAGTATGGGATGGCCAGGCTGGCCAGTCGAAGGAGTATGGGATGGCCAGGCTGGCCAGTCGAAGGAGTATGGGATGGCCAGGCTGGCCAGTCGAAGGAGTATGGGGTGGCCAGGCTGGCCAGTCGAAGGAGTATGGGGTGGCCAGGCTGGCCAGTCGAAGGAGTATGGGGTGGCCAGGCTGGCCAGTCGAAGGAGTATGGGGTGGCCAGGCTGGCCAGTCGAAGGAGTATGGGGTGGCCAGGCTGGCCAGTCGAAGGAGTATGGGGTGGCCAGGCTGGCCAGTCGAAGGAGTATGGGGTGGCCAGGCTGGCCAGTCGAAGGAGTATGGGATGGCCAGGCTGGCCAGTTGAGGGATTATGGTGTGGCCAGGCTGGCCAGTCGAAGGAGTATGGGATGGCCAGGCTGGCCAGTCGAAGGAGTATGGGATGGCCAGGCTACACACACACACACACACACACACACACACACTACCACCTGTAGTGCTGGCAGAGTGTGGGCAGGCCACAGTGACGCCACGATGGTGGCAGGCGATGCAACGGTGACACCAGCACCACAAGGGACACACCGTAGCACCAGTACGGTGACCACCGTGTGGAAGAGTACATTTGGGTATGCAGGTCTGGTACGAGGCGGCCGTTCACTATGACGCGCGCCTCCTCTCCCTCCTTAAGGCCCGCCCACACCTCCCGCCCACACAGGCCAGCCTGAACGCCCACACCTCGTCCGAGCCATATGGTTCCCTCTTGCCTGAGCAACGCCGTTCGATCCTTCGAGCACGGCGGTGTGGTTCTTCTGTACGAAGGGCACGACCCCCTGAAGCACGACCATACGACTCCTGGGTGTGATGGCATGGCCCCTGACTTGACCCTATGGATCGTACCCAAAGGTCGTAGTGTCGTGCTCAAGGGTTAAAGCTTTGTGCTTAAGAGATTGCTTGAGCAGCTTGCCTTGTAGTAATAGTAGTAGTAGTAGTAGTAGTAGTAGTAGCAGTAGTAGTAGTAGTAGTAGTAGTAGTAGTAGTAGTAGTAGTAGTAGTAGTAGTAGAAGCAGCAGCAGCAGCAGGAGTAGTAGAAGTATTTGTGGTTATAGTTGTAGTAGCAGTATCAATAGTAGTGGTAAAAGTAGGGGTAGTAAATGTAATAGTAGTAGTAGTAGTAGTAACAGTAGTAGTAGTAGTAAAAGTAGTGGCAGTGGTAAGCAGTAGTATTACACCTGTGTTAGTTTCAGACCATCCAGGTTGCACAGCACACTGAATGGAAAATTGCAGCAACGAACAGCCTGGTGGACCAAACCCCTTAACAAGGAAACTTGTCGTCAGACCAAGCTGCGAGGTTCGAAAACAGCCCCAAAAGTACGAGAGAAGTGGCAGTTACTAGGGGTGGTGATGTAATAAAAGTACAACTGGTCACACGTCTTAGTACAGTAATAGTATTACAGCAGTAGTTACCAGTGGTAGTATAGTAACAGTTGTACAACAACAGTAGTTACTAGAGGCAATACAGTTGTAAGATGCAGACTAGTGACAAGTGACCTACAATAGTAGAACTACAATATAACCAATAATGATTCAGTAGTAGTAGTAGTAGTAGTAGTAGTAGTAGTAGTGGTGGTGGTGGTAGGGTTGACATCAATGTAAACATTAGTCATAGTGATAATATTTTGTCATAAACGTTATATTAGCGATTGTAATTGTACTAGAAACTGTCGTAATAGCAGAAGCCATAACTACACTAATAACAGAGGTATTTACAACATCATTAAACGGTAATCATGCCACCAGGACACTGAACACGGTCTCCGTCGGTGTACAGATAGAAGAAAAAAAAAATCAGGTGACGTCACATCTATCAGGGCGTGTAACGTGCCACCCATGACGTCACCACCATTAAGGGCGACACACACATCCAAGTTCCTAATGCGTTTTAACCATTTCCAGGAAGCTGGTGATGCAGGGAAGACGAGGACCTATTAAGACCGACCTCCAGGAGGTGTTAAACCCCGTGTGGTGTGTGTGTATATCAGGCCATTACGTCAGCCCAGTTGAGCAAGTGGATGGAAGGACAGAACGGATGCGGGAAGTGAGGTGGAGACACACACACTGGAGAATGGTGTGCATAAGATCATCCTCGGTCGCCTCGTACACCAACCAAGCAGGAGGATCTGAGAACAACCCGACCCTGCTGACTCCCAGACGAGAATGCTGCATCCACCTTGCCACCATCACCTCCTGCCATCTGAGGTTCCTCGTCTCTCTTCCCCATGGTTGTCGTCTGGCACCGCAACCACAGAGAACCATTCTAAAGTTTTATACACACACATACACACACACACACACACACACACACACACACACACACCAATATAAGAGCAATGCTATTTCCAACCACTGTGAACATTATCAACCCTTTGACCACGACGGTGTGACCTTTTTCTCAACGTGATGCTCTGACCAATGGGTATCATGGCATTACCTATGAACTTGATCCTTGAAAGGCAGGTCAGACGCTTGTTGCTCATGGTCTTACCATCATGGCTTAAAGTTTACTCCCTCTCATCTACCATGGGCAAAGTCCATGGCTACAGCTATCACTCATTCTCTCCATATGTCCGGACCATTTCAGCACACCCTCTTCAGCTATCACAACCATACTCTTCTTATAACCACACTCCCTCTTACCCTACCATTTTCTAACCCGATCAACAATTTTTCCATGACAAAGTGTCCCTAGATATTTCATTTCCAACACATTCACCCTTTTCCTTACTTTATTATCTACACCCCACGCCTGTCATCCATGTAACACCGTCGAGAGTACTATACCTTCAAACATACCCATCTTCATCCTCACAGGTCGTGAACTATCTTTCCAAACATTTCACAAATGCTCCCAGGACCGTCGCTCCCTCACCCACCCTAAGACTTATTTCAGTTCCCAAGGTTCCAATTACTGTCATGTCCACTCCCAGGTAACTAAAACACTTCTTCTGGAAGTTTTCTCCATTCAAACTCACGCCCCATCAAACCTGTCCCTCTACCCTACTAATCCTGATAATATTGCTTTTTATTACAATCATTCTCAACTTTTTCCATTCACAGAGTCTCCTAGACATAAGAAACTAAATTCTGCAGTTTCTCACTCGAATCTGCCTCCAGCGCCATATCATAAGCAAACAATAACTGACTCATCTCCCAAGCAACGCCACCCCTGCCATATTGCTGACCCAAGACCCTCGCATTCACTTCCCTCTTACACCTGTCCACAAACAGACTAAACAGCCATAGTGACATCACGCACCCCTGCCGCAAACCGGCCTTCACCTGGAACCAATCACCCTCCTCTCTTCCTACTCGCACACATGCAATACCATCGTCTTAAAAGTCCTCACTATTTCTTGCAGCTTCCCACCCACGCCATATATTCATACTATCTTACACAAGACATCTCTAGCAACCTCATCATATGGATTCTCCAGATCAGTGAGTGATATCAACAAATACTACTGTTTCTCTAAATATTTCTCACACACATTCTTCCCAGCAGACACCTGATCCACACATCCTCTGCCCCTCCTGAAACCACATTGTTCCTCCCCAGTCTGATGCTCTGTGCAAGCCACCACCCCTCTCAATCATCGCTTTCCCACAAATTACCAGGTACACTCAAAACACACACACACACACACACACACACACACACACACACACATATATATATGTATATTTTTTTTTTCAAACTATTCGCCATTTCCCGCATTAGCGAGGTATATATATATATATATATATATATATATATATATATATATATATATATATATATATATATATATATATATATATATATATATATATATATTTATTCTAGAATTCGAACACACTTTTAATCTCCTTGCGTTTATAACTCGCACTGTACAGGCATTCCTCCAGTTCTAAGGCACCTCACCATGATCCATACATGCAGGGAATAACCTAACTAAGCATTCAAAAACACGGTCACTCCCTTTTTTAAGGAATTCAACTGTAATATCATCCATTTCAGCCGCCTTACCACATTACATCATATGCAATAAAGGCTTTCAACACCTCTTCTCTCTTCATCAAACCACTTGCCATGACTCTCTTGATACACTGTACCTCCCCGACCCAAACAACCCTAATCTGCTGCTCTATCATCATTTACATTCAACGTCCTTCAATGTTTTCATTCCTTTTCCTCATTTCATCTCTGGCAGTTACCACTTCCCCATTTGCCCCCTTCATTAATGTTTCCTTTGTTCTCTTGTTTTCTCTTAACTATTGACTTCCTTCCAAAACATTTTCTTATTACCCCTGAAGTTTGCTGATACTCGCTCACGTAACTCGCATTTGCCCTTTTCTTTTAACCCCCGCACATTCTTCTTCGCCTCCTGCCACTTTTTCTTATAAGTCTCCCAATCATTCACACTCCTTCCATGTAAGAAACGCCCATTTCTCTTTCACTAGAAACTCAGCTTCGTCAACCCTACACTCACTACCTTTTCCCAAGAGCTAACCTCCTCCACTCATGCATAGGTGCCCTAGACCAACACCGAGAAGGATATCTGCCTTGGTTCAGGTCAGCATCATTCCCATGCGGGTGTAAAATATTCTTTGTGTGAGGATGTGATGTGTCGTGAGGTGTCGAGAGCTTTGTGATATCTTCTGCCATTAAGCTGTGTGGAAGAGAGTTGTGGTAGGTTATAAGAGACTTGTGTTCAATTTTGTAGTGGAGTGGTTGAGTGTAGAGCCATGCTGTGTGGGCGAGTGGGATACTGAGGCCGATTCTGTTGTACATACGTTTTTCAAGGGGTGTGGATAATGAAGACAGCAGTGATAGAAAGTGGTAGGTGTTCCTGGATTCTGTCTGGAAAATGGTTACTCCACAAGTGAGAAGCCACCTCAAGGGAGGCTGTGTTACTCTTAATGGACATAAAGGTGTAAAGGCTTATAGAAGAACTTGTAATTTCACTGGATTCCATAATTTCTCTGTATTTGCATGGACTCCAGCCTCAAAGTTATACGAAACCCATAAAAAAATTCATAGGATTGTATAATGTAAACAAGGACAGAGACTGAAAGAGATCCAATGTCATGTTTAGCCATAAGCATAGTTTAAGATGCAATGTGTTGAGATGGTGAAATATATGTCAACCTGAAATGGTGAATAAAGCTACACAGATAAACTGAAGAATAGATAAGGATCATCTGGTATCATGAGAATGAATTCACAGGTAATGTATTCCATAATGATGAAGACTTTCTATGCCTCAAGTCTGTAACGAAGACAAAGAAGAATCATACCACACTAACTGGGTTGAGGGAAGCTGCAATGTTCGGCTGAAAGAGCAATATTGCACTTTCCCCGGCCTAGCTGGTGAAGGTGCATGCTACGCGACGAACCACATCTTCACCCTCTCTCTCTGACTGACCACTAATGGAATCAACAACTCGATGAGGCATTTCTGTTTCCACCCGAATGGTTTCAGTGCCACCGAGCCGATGGGGCATCTATGTTTCCACACGAATGGTTTCAGCGCCAGCTACCTGATGGGCTTCGCCTTAATAGCAGTGGTATACCATGTGTGACTCTACATCCACTCTTCCCCGGAACAACATGGGCTATGTGACCAGCCATATCTCCTTTACTCAACTGGTTCGTGAGGCAACCAAACCTGAACGATCATCTCTTGAGTAGGAATGGTTCAAAAAGAAATTATAATGGAAGTGCATTATACCACGGCTGTTCTGAGGGAATAATGCAGTAAATCAGGTGAGGACGAGTGCATTCTTGTGATTTAGTTTCAAATTGCACTAGTCCCGGCCTGCTGTACCTGCACCAGGACCCAACAGCAAGAAGCCAAGTAAAAAAAAAAAGTCGAGAGAACAAGAACTGCATCTAACAATGATGGATCCAAGGTTGTAGTCACTAATGTTAAATGGACTTATGGATATACAGTGAGAGTATTTTTTAATCTTATTTGCGAGGTCAAGTGTTCCTTTATCAAAAGGATTTATCTCCCATTAGCAGGTCTTTCAGTATTCCGGCTAAAGTTATCTCCAACAACATTTGTCTGTCTCCCTTTTGTTTGCTCTTCTGCGCAAACAACACTAATTCTGTTTCTACTTGCACAATGAGTACAACGTAGGCTCACTTCTTGATAAACACCTCTCATGGATCTCTTGCACTTCCCTATAACACCACTTCATATTGTCGATTCAGCACTACTCATTTCGGACACAAGTATGATGTTTTGAACAAATGGCATCCCTCTCCATCTTCTGAAAGAATGTGCCTCAGAACCTAACCCCCAGTTCATTCCTGTCAGGTTTTACTTAAAACCAAAACCTCCTCCCCTCACTCTTGGATACTTGCACTGGTCAAGCCTGTCTTAAAGAAGGGGTGACCACCCTAACGCCTTCAGCTATTGCTTTGAGTCCTACCGTCTCCAGTGGCCTTTGAATCTCTATTTAACTTCAATGTTCCTAAAACATCTTGCATCCCAGTCCTGTATCTGATCACCAGTGTGGCTTTCACGAGGCGAGATCGACTGGTGATATACTTACTAGTGTATTCTTCATTCCAGGAATCCAATGTCATAGCCCTTGATATCACAAGAGCTTCTGGGAGAGTGTGCCATGTACGATTTCCAAGCTCTCCTCTTTCATCTCCCTCCCTCTGTTGGCAGAAATGTTGCTAAATCAGCAGCCTCACATTCACTCTCTATCAATCAAGTTGGTCATTAGGGTTCTCTCTCGTCTCCTATCCCATTCCTTCTTTTCGTCAACGACCTCCCGTCATTAACCCACGCCATTCATAAGGTGACTCATCTCTGCATTTAGCTTGTCCATAAACTCAGCCTTGAGCTGGAGTTCTGATGACAAAAATGTCATCCCAGGTATCTGGGTTCTGGAGGGATTTTGCACATGTTGCTCACAGATGTAACAAAATTTATATATGTCATTAGTTTCATAAGACTGTAGTCTGCATCATATGGTGTTGAGTACCAAGTTCTTAAAAACTTATTTATCATTAGTATCATTACCTTGATCAATAACAGCCAGTATATAATTCACTAAAAAAACTTTTATAGGGCTCCTTCAGCTTCATGACTGGCGCTCCATATTAATAGCAGTGGAGTGATGGATAGCAATGGAACGAGAGGTTCCTTGACAAGACTGTACTCCTTTTCATCCACAGACAATGATGATAGTTTGTCAAAGGTAACTTTTCAAATCTTGGTGTAACCACAAGCAGGTGGAGTCTGAAAACACCTCAAACGTGGTCAACAATTCTCCTATCGACAAGATAGGTCCACTATTGTTTTAACATTTGTAATTTGATGTACCATGATACGTTATCTAATAAATAAACACTTGTGCATTTTATTACATTAAAAAAAGAGTGATCTCGACAAAGTTGTGGACACATTTTCTAATCTCCAGCAAAAAGGAATGGAAATGCATGGTTTCTTGGGTGATTAATACTTGAGATTACTATTCATATGTTATGTGGGGAAAGTTTTACCCTCTTGTTGCCCCGTCTCTTAACCTTGCGTATGTGTATCATGTCTTTATTACTATGTATACACACACACACACACACACACCTCCCCCCAATCTTATGCTCTTGTATATCTAACTTGTAACTGTTATGGCCCACCAGTTCTGTAATATGCAATACCTCATCTGTGTATTTTCAGCTGAATGACTGCCTAATTCAAATAAACTTTTATTTATTCATATATTTACTTGCCCAAGCCAGGTACCCATTTAACGACCAGCCCTGCGGGAGGGAGGAACACCTTGTTTGGGCGTAAGCCGACTGCCATGCCCGGCATTCGAACCCATGCATGTCTTTTATTGTTCTCCTTATAGCTGCAACACGGGAGCTGCATAACTCATTTGTATTCTAATACCTTTACTGCCCCGGGATCCTCTTCCATGGGACTCCCACAACGATTAGGAAGCCGGCTAGTCGACCACCTGAACAATGTAACCAATGTGTTCATTGTGAACTTGAACTATATGCCTCGAGATGATGAAGAATGCTTGAACTGCATAAGGAAATATACGGTCACCATGATGGATATATTTCAAATGATCGGCTGAATTACGCCAAATAGTCTACACAAGGAGATGGTCACTTATTTCGTAGTCAGGTTAACATAACCTCATACTTCTGATGGAAATTAATACTAAAGCAGGGAAGAGCTCTGATGACGCTAGCAGCAGGATAAATCTCAACAAAGCAAAGAAACATGCATTTCCGCAAAGCATATTGATCACAGCCATAAAATATAGTTAGGCTAAACTGGATGGATGCCTTGTGGCATTCCACAGATGATAAGTCTATATAGTCCCATAATATACTCTGATACTGTACTTAACCCAGAGATGGGAATCTGAGAGTTAATAATAAGGGAACTTACCTACGAACCTAAAGAGGATCTAAACTATATGATGATACTGTACTTAACCCAGAGATGGGAATCTGAGAGTTAATAATAAGGGAACCTACCTACGAACCTAAAGAGGATCTAAACTATATGAGCTTGGAATGCACATAGGCTTCTTGTTCCAAACATTGCTGCCCAAGTCTTCCTCAGTGGCAGGGCAATACTGGGCCACCACGCACTAGCAATATGTACCACTTCATACATCTAGCATGCAACGTCTATAATAGATCGACCCTTCACAACAAATTTGGAGTGGATAATCATTATCAATAGTATGTAACCTCAGGACAAGACGGTCTGCTTTGGAAAGAGAAGTTCTTCGAGGAAACTGACGATACGCAGCAGAAGGTAACTTTTCAATCGCGGCGTAACCACATGGAGGCTGAGTCCGGTAACGCCATGTAGATGGTAATATATGTATAACATCTTTTGTATGAGTATCATTTCTGTACTCATACGTGTGTATACACACACACACACACACACACACACACACACACACACGTCTATGTCGGGTACCCATTTATCGATCAAGTCCAAGGGAAGGATGAACAGGAGGAGTTGGCTGTGGTGGTATAGCTGTGCACACGATTCAAGCCCTTACAAGCCCGGTGGGCTAGTGCTGGCTCATGGTCAGTAACACTACACCACGGAAGCCCGTATATATGGTGTCTGGTTAAATTCATACGAAATAAAAGGTAATTAAGCCAAAATCTGTATCATGTCAAAAAAAAAAAAGTACAAAGTACTGACGATAGCAATTAAATCCACTAGTATCTATACCTTAAAAAAAAAAAAAGCCGTGGTCAGCTAAAACAAATGCTAACTGAGACTATCTGGAATAAGGCAGGAGGTTATTTTTTCCCATAATTCTTAAGTTTCAACGAAAGGCTTTCATCGAGAAGTATCTTCCATTCGCTAAATGCTTTCCAGAGCAGCTTCAATTAAATTTTGCTTCATGTTATATCTCCTACTGATCATGTAAGCTACATCCATCTCTACGGGTGTTAACTGGTCCTTGCTAAAGTCATTTCCCGTTCTTTCTTAACCTCCTTTACCAAACCTGTCCCCAGTCATATGTTTCATCACCAATGAGCTCAGACTTTTCATCCTGCCAATCTACAATTTTTGTTCCAAGTTTTTCTTTATCCTTAAATGTATCCAATGAAGTGCAACAATAGATCAAGCGCAAAAGCAAACCAATTTGTTTCATCGAACAACAACAACAAAAATATAACTTGCTTGTCATCAGCTCTTTAGTTACCAAAAATCATTATTTTGTTCAAAACTGGTCGTCAGTCTCGTCAACTAACTTATTAATAACAAGTGTATTCATATTTTCGAGTCTATCATTCGTAATTTAACACAAACTATAGAAAAAAAGCTGTTATATACATAACAACGCGCTGTAGGAAATACACGTAAGAACGCATAGCACAAATTCACCAACACATACAAACTAGCGAATAATCAAGGCACGAGTTTGTCTTGTACTAAAATATCGTACGCCTCACCTCGCACTATAGTTCACTTAGTAGAATTTCCCTAATTATGGTGAATCCCATGAAATCTATCTTTGTCTCATCCACTTATATGCTTTAAAGTTGAAAACAACCAAAACATGGGCTAACGGGCCGTCTCTGTTGTCTGTCCCTCCCATATACTCCCAAACTCTCATATCCTAGTTCTAGGGAATGGCTTTCATCTAGTCTGTATACGTATTCGCCAAAAGCTCTCCTTCCGAATGTTACAGAACTCTCGTATTCTTGTAAATTCTACTAATCTTGAGGGTCACCCATTAGAAACTTATGCTCCTACAGATGTTACTGGTCCAAAATTGTTCCAATTTATTTTCACCTTTAACTCGTTTTGTATAACCCGTCTCGCAAAATTTGAAAACGGGGAAAAAAATCTTTAAGCCCCAGCTGAAAAGTTAGCGACACAAAGACTCAGAGAAAGATGAAGCGAGGCTGAGACGGGATGATCAGGGCTCGGGTTCTGTGAACACGTTTTCCACACTGGGTGACCACAACTTCTTCTCTCATCATTCACCGAGCTTTATGCCAATCAATTTACCTTTTCAACACTGTAAGTGAATTACACTAGAGGCAGATTAACATATTGAGCAGTTTGTATAAGAGCAGGACTTGTAGTGTGGCAGTGGTGATGGTGTTAAGGGTTAAAGTTTTGAGAGGTAAAAGTAGGGTAAAAGAGAATCTTAGCATTTGTGTACGGAAACAGTAAGCCATCCTAAAGACATACGCTGGGTGCACAGCTGTGCACATGAATAGTGGACGTACATGCCGTCGCTTAGCGAAGGCTGCCGCACGCCCGAATCCCCGTGCACGTACGGATCAAATTGACCGGAAGGACATGTGTAACTATCTGATGCTCCCTAAGTAAACTTTTACTTCCAGAGACTAGGCAAAGCCGCTGGTCAGCATAATGCTGTAAAGCAGGAATTACAGTAGATTGCTTGTTTTGAAGTGTTAAGGTTCATTAACTAAATTTCCCTCACATGTGAATTCGAGTGTTTTGGTTATTACCAGCAAGAGAGTGGTTACAGTATGCTTGGCAGTCTACTGGCCTGGTTGGGTCATTGATGTTCTCATTAAGGAACTTTACTTAAACCATGACTTATGGGCCCCAGGGTAATCTACTTGAACATAAACTATCAAATAGTAGCAACTCCTTTTTCTTACCCCTATATATATATATATATATATATATATATATATATATATATATATATATATATATATATATATATATATAGTGTGTGTGTGTGTGTGTTTGTGAGGCGAAAATGCTTTCACCATTAAATGACACCTATAGCAGAGTACACAGGGCTCGTCTCATAGAAAATCTGAAACATGAAATTCTGCCTAGGTGACTGAGAGAAAAAATCTAGTCATTTACAACAGAAATATTAACAAAAATAATTTCTGCCATACACAAAACGATAAACACGTCAATATTTTCAAACTAAATGAAACCTTATTCACAAAGAAAAACAATTCCAATATTTCCAAATTGTTCACCTCCAGGGTGTTCGCTATTAGCACAATGCTTAGCAACTTCTAAATTAGTCAAGTCAGTGACCAAAACTTACTAGGCCAGTCAGTTTAATAGTAGTTCACACTTGTACCCTAATTGCCTTCCTCTAAACCTCTGTGCATTAACCCTTAATACCAACACCAATTTGTCATACTCGAAATCCTGTTCTAACTCAAGTGTAATTCACTTCTGCAACCCAGCCCGAGTACTTCGGCAAACCGACCCTTCGTCAAAGCGGTCCTCCATCGCGCCAAAATCCATGCTCTAGCTACAGCTTGGAATGTTCTATGCCACTCTACAGAACTTAAGTAGATCTCACCTGGGATATCCCTTCTCCCTAGAAATTACCCTGGTCTCAGAGCAGCCGTCCATGACACAAATTAGCAGGCCAGAACCTGTTGTACCAACTCTGGGTATTTTACGTTCTCTCACAGCCAGCGTCCCTCAGCCAGCGCCGGGTCCCCAACACTAGTTCCTGTAAAAAAGAAAAATATCCTCTCTGCAAATAATACCCCAAATCACCACAATAATCTATGACTCTCCAAGCACCATATACAACCTTGTTACTCAACCTAGCCACATACCTGCTTAGATAATGCCAAGATTTCTAATACAAGATTGGAAGAGTTGATGTCAAGAGACGACATGCGCGTGCCTCGGGGTACCAACCCGACCGAGAGGTTCCCCTCCTCCATACCACAGGCATACCAATCTCAACCTGCTAACTTCCTTTATTATATACATAAATGAGTAAAATGATAAAAAGATGAATAAATGTATGTAAGTATACATATATACATGCATATATACAATGCTTTGAGGGAAGTTAGCTGGATGAAGTTGGCACACCTGCTACGTTTTCGCGCCAAATCTACCAGCAAGCCCACGGCAAGTTTTACAGCGATAGCTCCATTACGTGGTTGAAAAGTTGCCGATATCTAAACAGGTAAGGAACTGATATGTGGAACAAGGTTGTGTATGGTGCACAAAGAGTCATAGATTGTTATGATGATATGGGGAATTCGCGGCAGTGAGGATACTGTGTATTTTTGGTAAGAATCAGAGTGTTGGCGACTTGGCGTCGTCTGAGGAACGATGGCCGCCTGGGGATGGTCAGTAATAGGAATTATATAACAGGGTTTGGCCTGCTACTTAGCGTCACAGACGGCCCTTATGGAGAGGTTATGTCAGGTGAGATCCACCTGGTTCCGTGGATTGGCATGAAATATTCCAAACTGTAGTTAGACGCGAAGAGCTAAGCTGGTAGACTGCGCGGTTATCAGGAAGTGCCGGTTTGACTAAGCACTCAAGTTGGGTTCCAGAAGTGAATTACACTGGAGGCAGATTGATATATTGGGCAGTCTGTGTAAGAGCAGGACTTGTAGTGCGACAGTGGTGCTGTTGTTAAGGGTTAAAGTTTTGAGAAGTAAAAGTAGGGTAAAAGTGAATAAGCTATTAAGCCGACGGGCATAATAAGGTTGTTACATTGACCAAGTGTGTTGTGATTTAGAATTAAGAAAGTTACCAAGTATTGTGTTAATAGTGAACACCTTGGCTTTGATCAATATGTGAACTTTTGGAAATATTGTATTAAGTGTTGTAAATAAGGTTTGTCTTAGTTTTGAAAGAAAGTTGACCTGGTGTTTATTGCTTTTTGTTCAGCAGAGAATATTCCTGTGAAATTTCTTTTGTAAATAACTTATTTTTTGTTCAAATGACTTATACAGGAATTCATTTGTACTTGGAATTTTATCTGTACGTGAGGCGAGGCGAGTCCTATGTACTTTGTTGGTGTTATTTTTGTCTAAGGGCAAGTGCACCAAATTACACATTAAAGAGAATATGCATCCGAGGAATTTTTCCAGTTGTCCCACCCGCCGCTTAACATGATTGCCCAACTGTTCTTGACCGTTTATGTCATTGATGTATTTAGTATATTTCACCTACAACACCAGAATTGAAGATAACACCGAAATTAAATATAAGTATCGATAGCCAAGGACCGTCAGGATGAATAATCATTAGCAGGGTTGGGAGACAGTTTAGGTGGGGTGGAAATGGCAGCGAATGGAAACATTGGGTGAGTAAGGGAGAAAAGCTACCGGAGGGCATTGAGGAATGTGTGGAAAGATATCGTTATCTGGAAGAGCAAAAATAGTTATGTTTAAAGGTATAGTAGTCCCAATAATATTATATGGATCGAGGCATAGGCTACAGTTGATGTGTGGGATAGGGTGAGTGTGTTGGAAATAAAATATTTGGGAGCAGCATATGAAGTTGTTTGATCGAGTAAGAAATAAAAGGTAAGAGAGAGGTATGGTAATAAAAAGAATATGGCTGAGAAAGCTGGAGAGGGTGTCCTGAAATGGTTTGGTCATGTGGAGAGAATGAGTGAGTAAAGGTTAACAAAGAGATATATATGTTAGAAGTAGAGGGAACAAGGAGAAGGAGGAGAATAATTGGAGATGAAGGATGAAATGAGAAAGGTTTCGAGTGTTTGAGAATTGAACATGCAGAAGGTGAAAAGCTTGCACGGGACTAAGTTGCAACGATCTGGTATACAGGAGCCGACGTGCTGTTAATGGAAAGGTACGTATGTGAGTCCTGATTGTGGATAGGGAAATGTGGTTTCGGTTCATTGCACATGACAGCTAGAGAATGAATGTGAGCGAATGCGGCCTTTCTCCTCTGACCCTGGCGCTACCTCGCTTACGCGAGAAATGGCGATCAAGTATTAAATATATATATTTTTTTTTTTTTTTTTTTTTTATACTTTGTCGCTGTCTCCTTGCGCTACCTCGCAAACGCGGGAGACAGCGACAAAGTATAAAAAAAAAAAAAAAAAAAAAATATATATATATATATATATATATATATATATATATATATATATATATATATATATATATATAAGACTAACCTAGCTCACTTTATATAAATAAAGGGGTAGTCTCTTATCCTTGTTTATAAAATATATAGGTTGGATATTAAATACCTAATTTACCCGAAGAATGCCCTGCTGTGTTTCAGAGGGCTATAATGGTGTGTGTGTGTGTGTGTGATTTCGCAGCTGCCTGGCAAACCAGGAAGTCATTCGATGTGCAAAACAACTTGCTCGTTTATCAACGTTATTTCGCAAATTATTTGGTTCAGGACAATAAAATATCGCATAGAAAATATATGGGCGCATCTAAAGTCATTTAATATCTGTACAAGAATCCCAAAGGTAGTTGAAATTATAGCCTAACTGACTGAATGAGTGTATCAGATGTATCAGAAACGAGTTCCCCATACTAATGGCCCTGGATTGATTTTTTTATTAGTCCAAATTGTTAACTTCACATTTAATCACAGCCTTGTACTATTACAATGATTTTTAAAACAAAAGTCTGTTATTCCTAAGACATGATTATTGAAAACGCTTCTCATTCTTATACAGTATACCAGATTATCATCTTAAAGCAAGAAAAAGGTAATGAATATTTGGTAGACGTTAGGGGGGTAATTATAGGAAAAATATATTTAAGAAAATCTTGGCAGTGGATTCGGTATAATGAAAATGAACTTATTCCGCGTGCATGATCACCTCAATGTCTTAACTTAGGTCTCTACGGTTGGTAATGTTAGCTACGTGGTAATTTAACCGCAGTTGAATATCATCATTCTTTATCATGTCTTTAAAGTGGTCATTAATTGTGGAATAAAATTTTACTCTAAATCCATTGCTGTATTTTTTTTTGTCAAGTTTTTGATAAAAAGGAGATAATGACAGCGTCGTCTACACATAGCACAGTTTTCTTCTACCACACAAATAAAAGCTGAATAAAAAAATTACGCTTAGCAGACATGACGTTTCTGCTGTGAACATCCATGCTGACAGCATTGTCTTGTCACTGTGCACTCACTTCTTTTTGTCTGTGGGCGTGGAAAAACGATGGACGTTACAGCTTTGAACTGTTCTTCCATTGTTTTTCAAGTTCTGGGTGCACATGCACACAGAGAAACTTTACCAGTGTAAAAAGAAAAAAAAGCTGTGGTTTGTTGCTGCCATGATCACCAGTTTCAAAACGCGACGTCGCGTGTAGTTCGACTGTGTACTCTTCCCCTTGTATTAAACCTTGGGTGCATGATTACAACTTCACTCATAATGAATTTAGGTAAGCTATACGGTCTATATGAGTGTCCACATTTACCTGGAAATCACTTGAGACACTTTTGAGGCCTGGAACTCGTCATATACATGGTAGCCTGAGATTTCAGAGGAGGAAGCGTTGGAAAGTTGCTGGGGAAGTTGTCCATTTCAACTCCAAGCCATGATTATCACTTCGAGGATACCGAATAATCCGCAGTGCAGTTACATATTACTGAATAGGTAACCGTCTCTATGCTTTGATACTGTTCACCAGATAATGGTTGTTGGTCGGGGGCCATAAATGATAAGGATCAAATAAAGAATCACTGGGGGAAGGGTCACTGGTCACTCATCGATTTGGGTTTAAATGAGATGATCGTTCGACGGGAAAGTCAACGTGTTAAATGTCGCTATTCCTGTGATATGAGGATTGTTTGACGGGAAAGTCGGCTTGTTAAATGTCGCTGTTCTTGTAAATCCGTGATATCGATTTTATGAAAATGCCTACAGAACGCTAACTTGGCATACGTGGTACTCGACCCTATAAATAAAGATTTTAATATAGCATTATTGAGCTACCGTTTTCTGTGCCTTTCTCTCAGTCTCCACATTTCCTAAATAGGTTTATGCAAGCACACCCCGTAACAAAGTGTTACAGCTCTCCACCCACTCTAATCTTGTTCCCAATTTTGGAAAGTGGATAGATTCCGATTTCCATTCTCCCATTCCATTCCGCTTTGTGCCTCTCTTAACGACACACTGGAAACATTTTGGGTCGTATAGTTTCTCCCTGGGTAATTAGTATCTATTATCTACGAATGTTCATGAGGCATTTTTGTCATGCAGTTTCCTGTACGTGTTTGATCACAAAATTAATTTATCCAGTCCAGCGGCCGGACTCCGGAGTCGGTGCAGCAGCAGCTGCTGCGATCGTCTGCTGTAGTTGGTGGCGGACAGTGCCAAGCTAACCTATCTTCTTTATTTCCTGTGAGAAACTGTCATTGGTGAATATTGATAAAGTGACACTGTTCTTGTTCTCATTACATCGTTGACTCAAGTGAAAGTGGTAGCTTGTAGGTTTGTGATGATTGGTATGTCTTTAGTTTTTTAAGAATACATTTTCTGTCAGGTTTGATATTACCAATTTTTCCCCTTTAGAATGAATGCACTAATGTCTGTCACCGTGAGCCGATACAGTGTCAAATTGCCCTGTAAGATCTGTTTTAATTGTTACATGCCCCCAGGCTTTACTTTTCCTAAGTGGTGTTTATAGAACAGTAAACATGTCAGCCAAGCTGCTTCTGGTTGTTATTTTTAAACCATATCGACGCAAAACGATAGAAAACAACATATGAATTTTTTTTTTCCATAAAATTGGTCAAGAACTGTTGCTTCGTTGGTTAAGTATGCCTTCAGGTAAAGACTACATTCATTAAACTGGAAATCCGTGATTTTTGGTGGTACTGTAGTAGTGACAACCTAGAATAACGATAGGTAAAAATGTATTATGATATATATTATTGTATTAAATGCCTTTATTTACTGAGACAGGGAAAGGTCATGAACAAATTGAGTAAAATTGATTCGTAAGTGCATATCAAAATGTTCATTATATATATTAAGGTTGGTAATGCATTTTTGTATCATCAGGTTAGGTGTTAGGAATAGAGGAAAAAAAGATCATAGATCTATTTTCCTATATTGGTGACTTAAGAGGGTATCTCCATATCAAAATTAGCTGTTGTTATTGAGTTATTTTGTATGGCGATTGTAGTATTGGGTTTAGAAAACGCAAGTGGGAGAGATTGACATGTTTGTTTTATAAGTTAAGAAACATAATATAGTGGTGAGGGTTATGAATTTCAAGTAATGGGAACGGTTAATTAATGTAAATATAAATGAAACTTGTAAAATGTTAATAGAACAAGAACATATGAAAACCTTGCCCAACCTTTGTAGCGGCATAGAATATAGTATTTGGTATCTTCAAATATACTAGACACTCCCATGAACGAGCTTTGTTCTGTCAATATACTTCTGCAAACTTGACAGACCAGCAGCCATTCTGTCAATGCTCACTCTCGCTACAAGCAACCATTACACATTAACATTGGTATTCTGGTGTTTCTACAGTAAATATTAGTGACTATGTTAGGCTGTGCGAGGTTTTCAGAAGTTCTGATGGAATATTGTACGTTACATTCACTTTTATGTAAAGTAACCCCACATTATCCTTGATTTGATATTTATAACTCTCACTATTATTACTTAATTTGATGGTACAGGTGAAATATAATACTTGGAATTATGTTATGCATTTTTTTTTCTGTTCTCTTAATATTACACAACTATTACAGAACAAAATTTCTTAGTGTCCTCTTCTAGATAATATAGGGCTAAACTGATCTTTAAGAAAGATGTGAAATAAGCCAGGCTAAAAGTTTGGTTTAGTTGTGGAACATTAGTGATTTTGTAATCATGGTGTTGTGTGTGGAGAATATAGTATGTGTTGGAGCATGAAATAATACATATTTTTGTGTAATTCTGGACAATAGATAGATAGCAGGGAGGGCAATGCTGGTCAAGGAAATTATAGTGTTACAAAAATGTAGAAGTGAAACATTTGTGGAAATCAACAGGACCAAGTAAAATTTTTTCTAACCTCCTGTAGGAAGTGAAATTTACCTAATTGTCACTTGTTTAAAAGAGTATAAGAAATTGTTATTCTCATTTTTATGTATAATGATGTGCTCACAAAAGCATACCAGTTCGTTAATGTACTACAGCCAACGTGTAATTTAGCAGGATACAGTAGATGAAACGAATGTACTACAGCAAATGTGTAATTTAGCAGGGTACAGTTGATGAAACTATTATCCAAACATTGAAAATCAAGGTGCTCCTCATTCCACAGGAAAAGCCAGATGAGATTTCATGGATTCTTTTGATTTCTTGAAGTGTTTCTTAGTTTTACATTTCTATAACCTCACAATTTCCCTGACCTCAGCCCACTCCACTGCCTACTTATATGTATTATCAGAAAATAAAAAAGACTATCTAAATCACACATTGCCACTCTTATTTTGTTCTCCATAGACTACATAAACCATTGCAATACAAAATCACTGCTGTTCTAGTCATTACAGTGGCACACCTAACTGATTTATCCTATAAGTAATTTTAAGCTCCAAGCATTGGATGATGGGCATATTTTCCAAGACTCTGATAAAGCTTTGTTTGTAGTATCTTAAATTCTACTGGTGAAATAGAAAGACTGTAATGAAATGAATAAATGAAAATTCTTTACTGGGCAATTATCTGTTTTATGTCAGCCTTTTAGATAACCCCATATGATTGACACTGAGCATTCTTTGATTGTGATAATCTTCACAGTTAGTTAAAATATCATATGCATGATGTGAGGAAGATTTCTCTTCCCAGTTTTCTACAGATTCCCTTTTTTTCTATGGTGTAGGTGTGTAATTTTTTTTTACAAGGTGCACTTTTTTTTCTTTTCTTTTTTTCAAAGTAGGGACTTTCAATTTCAGTAAAGATTTTATATTTTGCAACATTTAAGATATAAGCTTAAAACTTTGAATTTTCTTTTGTGTCTAACAGGAAGTGAACTCAACAGACAGCTAATTTGAAGTCGCTAGTGTCTACTTTGGTGATGTTTACAACTGTTCTGGTTTACATTTCAAGTTCTATATCTTGGTTATATAAAGAAGGTAGGTAGCATGTAAGAGAACATTTGTTATTTCTGTAAAGTCGTTAACGAATGAAATTTTCCATGTTCTTCAGTAGTAGTGGATTAAAGGTGATCTTTTTTTTTTTATCTCATCCATGGAAGTTTTGCACCTGGAGATATTTTCGTTTTTTCTTTTCTTGCAGTTTGTTTTCTTTAAGCCATATTTGTATGGTGCACCATTTGGTGATCATCCAGAGATTTTCACTTCTCCACATTTTTAATATTGCTACTTTCCATTCTTAATTGATCACCTTATTTCCCCCTTTGTGTCTGTTTTTTTGCATTACTTCCCCTTTTTGTTTTACACTACTTGTTGAAGCAGTGTTTATTATTGTCATGCATTTTAATTTCTTTGTGTTGGCAAGTTTTCACAGCTTCACCCGCTCTTACCTAATTATAATTCTACAAGCTTGTGAAGTGACCATTATATCATATTATTTTATTATATTATTATATCTCTCTTTAGAATTGTATATGCTTTAGGCTCATGTTCTGGTTCAGCCCATAATTAGCACGTTCTATCCTTTGTCCCACATCATTTCAATGACCTCTACAATTACTGGCCACTTCAGTTGTCAAGATCATGTAGGTGTTGGCATTACTCCCTCATCTTTTACCAGAAACTCTTCCTTCTCATCTTGGTTAACTTTGATTACTGGAATAGTTAGTGTCAACAAAATCATTTTCCTCATGATCCGAAGATCGAATACCATCATCTAATTCAGGACCATCTTCTGTTTGGTCCCCGAAATCTAGCTGAAAGCTGCTCATTTTCCTTCTTTAAAAAACTGGAGAATGTGCTTTCATTAGCATGGCTGGAGGATGACTGAATCTTTGGAGAAATTATTGTAGTCTTCCACCTGGTCTTGGCACATGGCTTTTAAATTGAGGCAGAAAATTTGATGTCATGATATATCACTCAGCTTGCATACATATCTATGGAGATGTTATGGGGTATTGGATGGAGACAAGAAAATTTAGATGGGTACCCAAGATAAAGGTTTATCGAAAAACTCAAACTAATGTAGTCATCAAGAATTAGAACATATCAAGAAAAATGTGGAAAAACTGGTAAATCAGACATGTGTTGCTGTACATGCATTTAGATTTGGCACTGCATAAGCTTGGCTTAAAGTTGGTTTGTTGACATTTGCCAACACTTCCAGTGTTGTCCCGTCTTCACCACCAACGGATTACTGAAATGTAAAAAAGTTTTTCTAATGCGTACAAATCCACATCTGTCAAATCATTATCACAATCAATAGTGTACCAAAATCTCAATAATTTGCTTGGGGCATAATAAGCATGCTCTCTAGGGCCATACTGTCTCTCATCATGTAATGTGGGTAGCAAACACTCTATGTGTCTTTCCTGGGGTTAATGGTATATTCTTGTGATGTGCTGATTATACACATTTTTGAAAAGGCATTTTGTACAAGTATAGATAGACTCCTTACACCATTGACCATACAATCCCATTGTTTACATGGATAGATTATAGTTCCTTGTGACATAAGGCTCCTCTTCATACCATTAAAGCATGCCTTCTGAATTACTGGAACATAGTGAACTTTTCCTAGTGTTTAACAGTTCACAGTCTGCCAAATCATTTTAAGGCATCTCTCATACTGGTAAGGGGTGACTCAGTTTGAATGAGGGCAGGAAGGGTCAAGTCATGCAAGTATGGTGTGTCCTGACTTTATAAAACATGTAAGTGTGGATTGAGTCCCAAGAGGGTTAAGTACTGTTCGAAGTTCCAAATTATTGTGTGTTTTATGATTATATATTAGTGATGGAGGAAATATCAGTAAATCTGAATTATGCTGCTGGGCCTAGTTTTCTTTTATTCATAAATTTATTTAACTTGAAAGGTGAGCAAAATTATTTAGGCAGAAAATGTTTGAAGATTATAGCACATATGGTCATTGAAAATCAAAACTCCTGAAAACTCGAAGGCTGTACTTTCTCATGTGTGGTCAGAAGTCCATTTTGATTTATATGTGAAAAATTGTATAACATTTTTCCCTATCTGCAAATGATGATAGTTCCCACAAGCCAGACAGACATGGAGGAATGAAGTATTACCATTAGAATCAAAAGTACCATAAGTATGATACAGTACAAGGGAATGTTATGCTGAGTTGATATTAAAAAAAAATTTGCAATAAGGTATCGATGCATTTAAAACATGTTGTTACTAAAATGATACCATATAATCACATTTTATAGTATGATACAGTTTTAACAATGATGGTATTTTAGAAAATTATTTTGTATTTTATGGTTCCCAGAGCCTTTTTGTAGATGATCGTTCTACATATATAATAAGAGATAATTGAAAAATATTGAAATAACTCCAACTGCACAGGCCCAGGATACAAGTTAGCTTAAGCATATTGCAATACGAATATAGAGTACATTTTGCTGTTGCATTATGATTATAAATCTTAATTAGAAAATTATAATCGTTATAAAAGATTTCAGTGACTTAGGACTTCATTAAATATTTGATTGAATGAATGAAAAAATGTAGAACATTCCACAGGATTTTTAGTATTTGAGTAGCATACTAATATATGATACTCTGATATGTCCAGTCAGTTGTTCCAAAATTTGGCATCTCCAGTGCTCCAGCACTTGCAAGGTGCTCAATGAAATGGTGTTTGGAGGTGCAGAATTCACTTGTTTGGGCAGATATCCAACACCACTTCAGTCTATTATTTTCTCTGTTTTGAGTTGCTGAGTCTAGAACAGTGCACTGGGCAAGATTGCTAACCTTAATAAACTCTCATACAAGAGGTATAAGATCTTTCTGCATAATTACATGCCTCTTCCTTGATTCACATTGTGCATTTTGGGACAAAACAAGGTAGAAATTTTGGTAAGTATACCTCGTCCCCTCTTGAAGTGAGGAATTTGTTCCAAAAAAGTTTGCACAAAGAGAGTCTCTTAATACTGATTAATTGGGATGCATTTCAGGATCTCATCACAACCTTCACAAAAAACTTTGTAGCTCCATTTCATAACAGGTTCAGCAAAAAATTTCCGAAGTGAAAATAAAACAATCATATTATATTTAAAAACAAAGTTTAAAGAAACTTAGAGGTAACAAGTATTTACTTTAATACTCTTTATCAACAGGGAAGTGTAACTGCTTGAGAAATGGATGCTTTTGTAGTGCAGGATGGTGTTTTCAGATTTTTGGGGAGAGCATATTAAAGAGTAACTTGGAGGTATTGACAGGGTAACTTTGACAGTAGAAATAGGCAAGGGGCTATCATCATTAGAGAGCACTGGATAGAGAATACTGGAGAGGTTGCATGCTGGCAGAGCAGAAGCAGCAGGGTTAGGGTTAGAGGTTGATGGTCCAGAGAGGTAGCGTTGGATATTGGAGGTTGATAAAGTAGAGGCAGGTGGAGGTGTATCGTTATCTAATCAGCATTCTTCATAAAAGCATGTATGTTTTCTCTCCAGGCCTAAATGCATGACACTCTTGCCGCTTCAGCTTGCCCCAGTATATGTTGTTTTTAATGTTAAGGCAACCCTCTTCATCAGTGGCTCATTTCCTACCTCTGAGTACTTACAGTGAGATTTTGCCATTGTCATGGCTAATGCATTGCACTCACCGCATTGCTTATTAGTGGGATTATTCTGTTTCAATCTCCATCCTACAAATTTCATATCTTGCTTGTTAGATGATTGTTTTTTCTCTGATCCTGTGGCATGACTCCATCCTACTAATTTCATATCTTGCTTGTTGAATGATTGTTTTTTCTCTGATCCTGTGGCATGATTGTCTATTCTAGGCTCATCCTTTACTGTCTTCAACTAAGAATTGAGCTTTCTTTTGAATATATTTATAATTACCAAATGTACGTTTGATAATTCTCCTGCAATGGCATTAAATGATCATTCCATTTTCCTCACTGGGCATTTGAAAATTTTTATATGATGCCTTTTTGATGTTTCCAGATATTACATTTGATCCAATGATTCTGTATCTACCTTGTGAGGTGCTTTCAGTTTTAGGATATCTCTTACTCGCAAGGCATATATTTTCTTGTATTCTTATGCTTTTCAAGGTTATGTACTTCAAAAGATTTTTCAGTCATTCATGGTAGTTCACATGCTCTGGCCCACTGATTTTGCTTTTTATTTGTTTATGAATTGTCTCTAGTGTGTTCATTTCAGTCTGCTAAAATGGTGATCATACAACACAGCAGCATTTAATTTAGAGGGGTTAGCAGATTTACTAGAAGGACCCCAAGATAACATTGCACTTAAGTAACCATAAGTGGCAAATCCACATGCAACAACATGAGTTTGGTAGTAAGAGATTTTACAAGCAGACTTATGAAGAATTTTAAGAGGAGATATTAGGAATTGGAGTAGAATATAGAAAAGCAAGTGTTTGTGTGTAAGTTGGTGTAGGCAAATGGAACTGGGTAATCTAATGGAAGAGTTAACTTGAGTGGGATAGGTGGTAACACATTTTTAGGAAGGTGACTGGTGATTGGAAGATTAAGGGGAAAAAGGACCAGATAGAAAAATTTATAATTTAGGTTGGACCAACGTTTACCTAGGAAGGAAAAGGCATGATAGAGATTTCCTTTTGACTGACTAATTGTGCCATTAATGTAGTGTTTATTTTCAGTCCATTCATCTCAAGAAGTTGTGAAGAAGACCATAATGAGGGCTAGAACGAAGACCTCTGTGAATTGATATGTAAATCAGTTCTTGTTTTTGGAATAAAAAGGGGTCAGGTAGTTTTAGATCTCAATTTGTTTATTCTAGGAAAGTAGCTTAGCATTATGTACACATTATATACAGTATATATTTTCTTACTGTCAGTTACTCAATGGTAGAAAATACTATGATTGACTTGTAATTGATAACAGCATATAATTATAATGCAGACTGATATTACCTTATAAGGGACAATGTAAAGCCATAATAAATACTTTTTCTTGTAACATGAATCAAATGGTGTATTAATTCTTATGGAAACAGTTCTTTGATTATTGATTACTTGAGTCATTTAACACTTTCTTTGTGGGCTGGTAGATATTACAGAGTTGTTTTCTCAAAACTAGAATTTATTCATCGTGTACAAAGTAGCAGCACAAATGATTACCCTCAAGATGTTCCCAAGAAGAAATGCAAAAATGTTAACTGTTATCGGTTGTACTCTGGTGGTGGTGCTCATGCTATACAAGTTATCAGGTCCCTTTGATGAACCAAAGAATTTAGAGTCAGAGCCTCACACAGAACAAGTGCTGTCAAAGGTGGTGCGTGATGAATCATCTGATCTTCTGACTCAAAGCCCAGAGCATTTAAAGAAACAAAAGGAGTATGAAAGTAGGATCATGGCTAACATTCAGAAAATGACAGCCCATAAAGAACTCAAGCGTAAAATGGATCATGACCCCATGGGAGTTATTTTACATAAGAAACCAAGTCTCTTGGATGGATTAGGAAGAGTTCGAGATTTAGAAGAAAAAGAAATTGCCATACGGAAAAATGTTGTGATGGAAAGTCAGCTAAAACATAAAATAGTTCACTTAGATTTAAAAGGTGCACCACCAAAGATTGAATACCTGAAAAAATTGTTTCCACTTCTACGCTCATTTGGTGCCACTGGATTACTTTTGGAGTATGAAGACATGTTTCCATATTGGGGTAAGTTGGAATTTCTTTCAGCACATAATGCTTATGCTAAAGGTGATATTGCAGACATTATGGAAGTTGCTGAGAAAAATGGTCTCGAAGTTATTCCTCTTATTCAGACTTTTGGTCATATGGAACATGTATTAAAACTTAAAGAATTTTCAGAGCTGCGTGAGGTACCAAACTATCCCCAGGTGATTTGCCCAACAAATAATAAAACAATGCCTCTCATTAAAATGATGATTGATCAAATTGTGGAGATGCATCCAGGGATTGACTGGTTACATATTGGCTCGGATGAGGTTTATAATCTTGGAGAATGCACAAGATGTCAACAGTACCTCCTTCATCAGCAGTTTGGAAAAAATGACTTATTTCTGCACCATGTTAAGAAAGTTGCACAGTATGTAAAGGAAAATTATGATATACAGCCTATAATGTGGGATGATGAATTCCGTAAAGTTCCTCTGATGGCTATTCAAGACTCTCAAGTTGGACAGCTCTTGGAAATCATGATATGGAAGTACAGTAGTGGCATAATGGTCGATCTGCGATCAGACATATGGGAAAAGTACTCTTCAGTGTTTAGTGGTATATGGATTGCTAGTGCTTTTAAAGGTGCTGCTAATCCTGAAAGTTACATCACAAATATTAATGATCGCCTTAGTAACCACAAGGAGTGGATGGAAATTTTTGAAATGTATAAAAGTACAATTCCTTTTCGAGGTATTGCACTAACAGGATGGCAAAGATTTGATCATTTTGCTGTGCTCTGTGAACTCTTACCCCAGGCTATCCCATCACTAGCAGTGAATCTGCTGTATATCTCTGAACGTAAAGCAGATCATGGTGCTTTAGCTAGAGTTGGAGATGCCCTCAAATGTAACTCCTTCCTCAACTTAGACTTGCAGTATTTGGAGTATGCCAATAAGTGTGACTTTCCAGGTAGTGCAGTTTATGAAGTATCACAAAAACTGTATATCTTAAAAAGGGACATAGATACCATGCTGCATAACTCACATGTGACAGGATGGGTATCAGATTATAATATAGAGCACAATTTTGCTAGTCCTCAGCATGTTGAACAGGGTCTTCAGGATCTCTCAATGCTTTTATTTGATTACAGCAAATTAATGAATGAGGCAGAAACAGCTTTAGCAGATGTATATGATGAGTATACAGTCAAAGAATGGATTTTACTCAATGTGAAACCAACTCATGATAAATTGCAAAAATTGTATGCATCAAGTACGAAGCTGCAAGAGCAAAAATACTGGCCCAGGAGACCTCTCGATTCAGAGCAAACTAAGGAGTTGTAATCTCTAAGGATAGTCTTAAGAACCCAGGTCCCTGAATTTATTGTGATCTTATCAGTATATGTAGTTTTAGTAACAGAAGAAATCTGTTCACAGTTGATCTCAAAACTGTGATATATTTACACATGAAATTAGTTTTATTATTATTATTATTATTATTATTATTATTATTATTATTATTATTATTATTGTTATTATTATTGTACAATGCCAAGACTTATTTCACAAAGGGGTCTTGGGGCTGTAACACCAGAACCCCATATCCAAAGGCTTTTGCTGTTTCCAGTTTGTGTTACACTATAGCAAAGACAGAATGAACTCCTTTGAAGAAAAGTTCCACGGTAGTTCTGAACATTTGTCATTTGATGGTGATACAGCCTTGTCAAAGGCACCTCCTCACTCACAGTGTAACCCTAAGCAGGCATTGGCCAGAATTATGTGTATACTCTTGTCACCCTCCCCCCTCTTTTTTTTTTTTTTTTTTTTTTTTTTTTTAGATGAGAATATGATTCTCTGGCAGTAAATAAATGCATCTCTTTATTTTTCTAAAGCTTTAGAAGTTTGATTATAAATTTTCTGGACTGGCCCTGACTGGTTCACCACTTGGCCTGTCCACTTCTCAGTTGCTTATGTTTCTGCATGGAAAGTGCATTCATAGCCAGGGGAGTTTTCATCCTCTAATTATTTTCAATTTATCTCCAAATATCTGTTATGTCAAACAAAGACACTCCAGGTGGCAGAAAAGAGAAGGAAACTTGGAAAGCAGAGACTTTGGTCTTGAAAATGACTTGCACACAGTTTTTTTCCTTGAAATAAAATTACACTATCACTCTGAATAAGTCACATAGGTATGCTTATATTCCCTATTTCAGTTTTCTTGTATGATATTCATTTTCTCCCAAGTGAATTTTCCAGACACACTGTTTTTCAGGGACTGAACCAGGGCATGTGAATCATCTGGGGTAAACCATGTAAAGGTCTGCAGGGCCTGGTTGTGGATAGGGAGCTGTGGTTTGGTGCATTACACATGACAGCTAGAGACTGAGTGTGAACGAATATGGCCTTTTTTTGTCTGTTTTTGTGGCACTGAAGCAGGGGGTAGCGATGCTATTTCCTTTGTGGTGACAGGAATGGATGAAGGCAAGCATGAATATGTATATGTGTATATATTTATTTATACTTTGTTGCTGTCTCCCGCGTTAGCGAGGTAGCGCAAGGAAACAGACGTAAGAATGGCCCAACCCACCCACATACACATGTATATACATACACGTCCACACATGCACATATACATAACTATACATTTCAACGTATACATATATATACATACACATACATATACATATATACACATGTACATATATATATGTGTTTATATGTGAAGCATCTGGGGTAAACCATGGAAAGTTCTGTGGGTCCTGGATGTGGAAAGGGAGCTGTGGTTTCGGTGCATTATTAAATGACAGCTAGAGACTGAGTGTGAATGAATGTGGCCTTTGTTGTCCTTTCTTAGCACTACCTCGCACACATGAGGGGGGGAGGGGGTTGTTATTTCATGTGTGGCGAGGTGGTGATGGGAATGAATAAAGGCAGACAGTATGAATTATGTATATGTGCATATATATGTGTATGTCTGTGTGTGTATATATATGTATACGTTGAGATGTATAGGTATGTATATTTGAGTGTGTGGATGTGTATGTGGGTGGGTTGGGCCATTCTTTCGTCAGTTTCCTTGCGCTACCTCGCTAACACGGGAAACAGCGACAAAGCAAAATAGATAAATAAAAAAAAAAATATATATATATATATATATATATATATATATATATATATATATATTTTTTTTTTTTTTTTTTTTTTTTTTTATACTTTGTCGCTGTCTCCCGCGTTTGCGAGGTAGCGCAAGGAAACAGATGAAAGAAATGGCCCAACCCCCATACACACGTACATACACACGTCCACACACGCAAATATACATACCTACACAGCTTTCCATGGTTTACCCCAGACGCTTCACATGCCTTGATTCAATCCACTGACAGCACGTCAACCCCTGTATACCACATCGCTCCAATTCACTCTATTTCTTGCCCTCCTTTCACCCTCCTGCATGTTCAGGCCCCGATCACACAAAATCTTTTTCACTCCATCTTTCCACCTCCAATTTGGTCTCCCTCTTCTCCTCGTTCCCTCCACCTCCGACACATATATCCTCTTGGTCAATCTTTCCTCACTCATTCTCTCCATGTGCCCAAACCATTTCAAAACACCCTCTTCTGCTCTCTCAACCACGCTCTTTTTATTTCCACACATCTCTCTTACCCTTACGTTACTTACTCGATCAAACCACCTCACACCACACATTGTCCTCAAACATCTCATTTCCAGCACATCCATCCTCCTGCGCACAACTCTATCCATAGCCCACGCCTCGCAACCATACAACATTGTTGGAACCACTATTCCTTCAAACATACCCATTTTTGCTTTCCGAGATAATGTTCTCGACTTCCACACATTTTTCAAGGCTCCCAAAATTTTCGCCCCCTCCCCCACCCTATGATCCACTTCCTCTTCCATGGTTCCATCCGCTGACAGATCCACTCCCAGATATCTAAAACACTTCACTTCCTCCAGTTTTTCTCCATTCAAACTCACCTCCCAATTGACTTGACCCTCAACCCTACTGTACCTAATAACCTTGCTCTTATTCACATTTACTCTTAACTTTCTTCTTCCACACACTTTACCATATATATATATATATATATATATATATATATATATATATATATATATGTTATGTATATGCATGTATGTGTGCGGTATGGATGTTTATGTGTACAACTGGATGGGCCATTCTTTGTCTGTTTCCTGGTGCTATCTCACTGACACAGGAAACAGCATTTAAGTTTAATAAAAAGTAATTTATTATTAGTATTATACATAATTGCTATTTCCCGCATCAGTGAGGTAGCACTAGGAAACAGATGAAGAATGGCACATCCACTCATATACACGTATAAACACATAAATGTCAACATACGCACATATACATACATATACTTATCATATACATACATATTATACACATACAGACATAAACATATATACACATGTACATACTGATAATTGCTCGCCTTCATTCATTCCTGTCACTAGGAAAACAGACTGAAAAGGCTACATTCATTCATACTCAGTCTCTTGTTCTCATGTGTAATGCACCAACACCACAGCTCCCTATCCACATCTAAGCCCCGCAGACCTTTCCAAGGATGTTTATGGATAGGATGGTTAGGGAGGTAAATGCAAGAGTTTGGAGAGAGGAGCAAATTTATACTTTGTTGGGAATTAGAGAGCCTGGGAAATGGGTCATTTGTTTGCTGATGATACAGCTCTAGTGGCTGATTCATGTGAGAAACTGCAGAGGTTGGTGACTAAGTTTGCAAAAGTGCATGAAAGGAGAAAGTTGAGAGTAAATGTGAATAAGAGCAAGGATATTAGGCTCAGTAGGGTTGAGGGACAAGTTAATGAGGATGTAAGTTTGAATGGAGAAAAACTGGAGGAAGTTAAATGTTTTATATATCTAGGGGTGGACTTAGCAGCAGATTGAACCATGGAAGCGGAAGTGAGTCACAGGGTGGGGGCAAAGATTCTGAGAGCGATGAAGAATTTATGGAAGGAGAGAACGTTATCTTGGAAAGCAGAAATGGGTATGCTTGAAGGAATAGTAGTTCCAACAATGTTATATGGTTGCAAGGCATTGGCTATACAGAGGGTTGTACAGAGGACAGTGGATGTGTTGGAAATGAACTGTTTGGGGACAATATGTGGTGTAAAGTGGTTTGATCAAGTAAATAATGAAAGGATAAGAGAGATGTGTGGAAATGAAAAGAGTGTGGTTGAGAGAGCAGAAGTGGGTGTGTTGAAATGGTTTGGAAATATGGTGAGAATGAATGAGGAAAGATTGACAAAGAGGATATATGTATCAGAGATGGGGGAAACAAGAAGTGGGAGACCAAAGTGGAGGTGGAAGGAAGGAGTGAAAAAGATTTTGAGTGATCAGGGCCTAACATACAGGAGGGTTAGAGGCGTGCAAGGAATAGAGTGAATTGGAACGATGTGGTGTACCGTGTTGACACGCTATCAATGGACTGAACCAGGGCATGTGAAGCATCTGGGTTAAACTATGGAAAGGTCTGTGGGGCAGGGCCTGGATATAAATAGGGAACTGTGGTTTCAGTGCATTGCACATGACAGCTAGAGACTGAGTGTGAACGAATGTGGCCTTTTTTTTTTTTTTTTTTTTTTTTTTTTTTTTTTTTTTTTGTATGTTTTCCTGATGCTTCTTCGCTGAAGCGGGGGGGTGGCAATGCTATTTCTTGTGGAGTGGGGTAGCGACAGGAATGGATGAAGGTAAGCAATTATGAATATGTACATGTGTATATGTGTGTATGTCTGTGGATGTATATGCATATGTTCATATGTATATGGGTGTGTATGTATATATATGTGTACATAAGTGGATGGGCCATTCTTCATCTGTTTGTCTGTTTCCTGGCACTACCTCGCTGACACGCAAAACAGCGACTAAGTATAATTTAATATACATATATACACACACATGATCCTCCACTTACGATGGGGTTACGTTCAGATAAACCTATCGTAAGTTGAAAAAATCATGTTGAAAATACATTTAATCCTGTACATCTAACCTATAGAACATCATAGCATAGCTTAGCCTACCTTATACATTGTCAGAACACTTACATTAGCCTACAGTTGAACAAAATCATCTAACAAAAAGCTTCCGTAAAGGTTAAAGTTCAGAATTCGAAGTATGGTTTCTACTGAATGCATATCGTTATTGCACTGTCGTAACACCGCCAAAAAATCTTAAGTTGATCTATCATGTTGGGAACACGTACGCACATGCATACCCATATATATACCTGTACATATTCATATTTGTTCGCCTTTATCCATTCCCGGTGACACCCTGCCCCACTGGAAATAGCATCGCCACTCCCTACAACAGTGAGGTAGCACCAGGAAACATACAAAGAAAGGCCACATCTGCTCACATCCATTCTCTAGCTGTCAGCTGTAATGCACTGAAACCACAGCTCCCTATCCACATCCATATTTTCATACATGCTTGCCATTTCCCATGTGAAGGAGTTATCATCATGGTGTAATATCGTGCAGGCAGAACATCGAAACACCAGCATCTGCGGTTTCTCGCATGAATCGGCCACCGGCGCTGTGTCATCGGTGAGCAGCGGCTGACTCACTTCCCAAGCTCTCTCATCCCCAACAGACTTCATACTTCATATATGTGTATATATATATATATATATATATATATATATATATATATATATATATATATATATATTTTTTTTTTTTTTTTTTTTTTTTCTTATACTTTGTCACTGTCTCCCGCGTTTGCGAGGTAGCGCAAGGAAACAGACGAAAGAAATGGCCCAACCTCCCCCCATACACATGTATATACACACGTCCACACACGCAAATATACATACCTACACAGCTTTCCATGGTTTACCCCAGACGCTTCACATGCCTTGATTCAATCCACTGACAGCACGTCAACCCCGGTATACCACATCGCTCCAATTCACTCTATTCCTTGCCCTCCTTTCACCCTCCTGCATGTTCAGGCCCCGATCACACAAAATCTTTTTCACTCCATCTTTCCACCTCCAATTTGGTCTCCCTCTTCTTCTTGCTCCCTCCACCTCCGACACATATATCCTCTTGGTCAATCTTTCCTCACTCATCCTCTCCATGTGCCCAAACCACTTCAAAACACCCTCTTCTGCTCTCTCAACCACGCTCTTTTTATTTCCACACATCTCTCTTACCCTTACGTTACTCACTCGATCAAACCACCTCACACCACACATTGTCCTCAAACATCTCATTTCCAGCACATCCATCCTCCTGCGCACAACTCTATCCATAGCCCACGCCTCGCAACCATACAACATTGTTGGAACCACTATTCCTTCAAACATACCCATTTTTGCTTTCCGAGATAATGTTCTCGACTTCCACACATTCTTCAAGGCCCCCAGAATTTTCGCCCCCTCCCCCACCCTATGATCCACTTCTGCTTCCATGGTTCCATCCGCTGCCAGATCCACTCCCAGATATCTAAAACACTTCACTTCCTCCAGTTTTTCTCCATTCAAACTCACCTCCCAATTGACTTGACCCTCAACCCTACTGTACCTAATAACCTTGCTCTTATTCACATTTACTCTTAACTTTCTTCTTCCACACACTTTACCAAACTCAGTCACCAGCTTTTGCAGTTTCTCACATGAATCAGCCACCAGCGCTGTATCATCAGCGTACAACAACTGACTCACTTCCCAAGCTCTCTCATCCCCAACAGACTTCATACTTGCCCCTCTTTCCAAAACTCTTGCATTTACCTCCCTAACAACCCCATCCATACACAAATTAAACAACCATGGAGACATCACACACCCCTGCCGCACCTACATTCACTGAGAACCAATCACTTTCCTCTCTTCCTACACGTACACATGCCTTACATCTTCGATAAAAACTTTTCACTGCTTCTAACAACTTTCCTCCCACACCATATATTCTTAATACCTTCCACAGAGCATCTCTATCAACTCTATCATATGCCTTCTCCAGATCCATAAATGCTACATACAAATCCATTTGCTTTTCTAAGTATTTCTCACATACATTCTTCAAAGCAAACACCTGATCCACACATCCTCTACCACTTCTGAAACCACACTGCTCTTCCCCAATCTGATGCTCTGTACATGCCTTCACCCTCTCAATCAATACCCTCCCATATAATTTACCAGGAATACTCAACAAACTTATACTTATATATATATATACTTATACTTATATATATATATATATATATATATATATATTTCATGTTTCATACTATTCGCCATTTCCCGCATTAGCAAGGTAGCGTTGAGAACAGAGGACTGGGCCTTTGAGGGAATATCCTCACCTGGCCCCCTTCTCTGTTCCTCTTTTGGAAAATTAAAAAAAAAGTGAGAGGGGAGGATTTCCAGCCACCTGCTCCCATATATATATATATATATATATATATATATATATATATATATATATATATATATATGTATGTATACGTTGAGATGTATAGATATATGTGCTGTGTGTGGACTTGTATGTTTATACATGTGTATGTGGGTGGGTTGGGCCATTCTTCCGTCTGTTTTCTTGCGCTACCTCCGACACATATATCCTCTTGGTCAATCTTTCCTCACTCATTCTCTCCATGTGCCCAAACCATTTCAAAACACCCTCTTCTGCTCTCTCAACCACGCTTTTTTTATTTCCACACATCTCTCTTACCCTTACATTACTTACTCGATCAAACCACCTCACACCACACATTGTCCTCAAACATCTCATTTCCAGCACATCCACCCTCCTGCGCACAACTCTATCCATAGCCCACGCCTCACAACCATACAACATTGTTGGAACCACTATTCCTTCAAACATACCCATTTTTGCTTTCCGAGATAATGTTCTCGACTTCCACACATTCTTCAAGGCTCCCAGGATTTTCGCCCCCTCCCCCACCCTATGGTTCACTTCCGCTTCCATGGTTCCATCTGCTGCCAGATCCACTCCCAGATATCTAAAACACTTTACTTCCTCCAGTTTTTCTCCATTCAAACTTACCTCCCAATTGACTTGACCCTCAACCCTACTGTACCTAATAACCTTGCTCTTATTCACATTTACTCTTAACTTTCTTCTTTCACACACTTTACCAAACTCAGTCACCAGCTTCTGCAGTTTCTCACATGAATCAGCCACCAGCGCTGTATCATCAGCGAACAACAACTGACTCGCTTCCCAAGCTCTCTCATCCACAACAGACTTCATTCTTGCCCCTCTTTCCAAAACTCTTGCATTCACCTCCCTAACAACCCCATCCATAAACAAATTAAACAACCATGGAGACATCACACACCCCTGCTGCAAACCTACATTCACTGAGAACCAATCACTTTCCTCTCTTCCTACACGTACACATGCCTTACATCCTCGATAAAAACTTTTCACTACTTCTAACAACTTGCCACCCACACCATATATTCTTAATACCTTCCACAGAGCATCTCTATCAACTCTTATCATATGCCTTCTCCAGATCCATAAATGCTACATACAAATCCATTTGCTTTTCTAAGTATTTTTCACATACATTCTTCATTTTTTTATTTATTTTATTTTGCTTTGTCGCATCTCCCACGTTTGCGAGGTAGCGCAAGGAAACAGACAAAAGAAATGGCCCAACCCACCCCCATACACATGTATATACATACACGTCCACACACGCAAATATACATACCTATACATCTCAATGTACACATATATATACACACAGACACATACATATATACCCATGCACACAGTTCACACTGTCTGCCTTTATTCATTCCCATCGCCACCTCGCCACACATGGAATACCATCCCCCTCCCCCCTCATGTGTGCGAGGTAGCGCTAGGAAAAGACAACAAAGGCCCCATTCGTTCATGCTCAGTCTCTAGCTGTCATGCAATAATGCCCGAAACCATATATATATATTATTTATATACTTGAAGTTAAAAAGAATGTATAGCAATTCACTGGATAATTTTAAACTATTGTAGCAAAATAAATTTCAAAATTGTAATCCAAAATGTGTAGTATGTTCAGTGACTTGTTATTTAAATATAGGTTATCATAAAGTTTTAGAGCACAAAGCATTTTACTGGCAAATGGTAAGAAGGTATTTAGATACTTATTATGTGGTTGGAGGTTTTAAAGTTGGTGTATTACGTATTTTTTGAATATTGTGTGGTAAAATTACTAATATGTACTCATGTATGCTTTGCCTAACATAATGCAAGGTATCTTAAAAGGTTGGTGTATTACTTAACCATTTTTTTTTTCATTATAATGTTTGATAAAGATACAGTGAAATATGCTTTACATAATAAAAATGCCAAGTGATTTAGTAATGGAGTTTTTCATTAACCGGTGGCAAACCGTAGTCATTTAGATATTGTTTCCATTTTTGTTACCAGTCATAATTCAGTCAGTATGATGTCACACTTTGTAGAATGTCCAAATGTCTCATTACATTCATTGGACAAGGACATAATTAGGAGTCAACATACATTTGGCTCTGGTACTGTGCCATAATGTGGCAATGTTAAATGCTTTTTTCCTGATTTAGGGGAATTGGGGATGTAAAATTTACATATTAATTCATTTATATTTTTGATTTGTTACATTCACAGTATTGCAGATGATTTGTCACATACTTGAATCAAAACAAAGAGCACATGATAGCTGGTCTTGCATAAAACCACAAAGCTATTTAATATCATTGGAAGACAAATTTTGATATGTACATTAGTTGTCTAGCTTAATATGGGTCAAGAATAATTATAATGTATAAATGTAGATCAGGCAACTTGTATATGAAGTACAACAGTGTGTCCTTAGAGTCTCTAAATTGTAGTTTTATTAATTGGTCCACATATTTAAAGATTTTCTTGCAACGGAGAAAATTGGAGGTCCTCTGAAAGCTCTGGTGAATGGTTGAAAATTCTGCAGTAGAATGTTCAAGGAGCTTTAATGAAGTACTTCCTCCTGCTCTGGTGTAAGGATTTGAAATTCAATTTGTATAGGTCAAGTTAGAAAAAGAAAATTAGATGGATAACTGGTTTAGTATAGTTGAAATGAGGATAGATGTAATAAATATGATGTGGGGATAAAAGTCTTTTCGAAGGTTACCGCCATGTAGATGGCAGATGCTGTTATAGGTAACATATAATAGTACAGTAAAAGGTACATGGTGGAAAGGTGTAGGGAGAGAATTGTTTAAGGTTAGGAATATTTCAGATGAAGATGATCGAGGAATGAATAGTAATTAGCCACAATGGAAGCATTTTGGGTATGGAGGTGGTGTGAATGGAGATATGGTCTTGTGTGACAAATCAACCTAGTGTGCATCTGAAAAAACAAGAAGCTCTTCATAAGCATGGAAGTCCATGTGTAACCTTTTGGTTGCTTAGGGAATATCCAGCTCTATATCTGGTGTCAATTATTCAGCTAATTATGAAAATGCGTTAGGATATTATATGACCATGCAACAAATTTGATATGACATGAACTCTTGAATTACTCCTCTTCCTGTTATAACATGAGCCATCATGATACAACACAAGCCCAGCTGATTGTGCAGTGTTAATGTTGCTTTTGCCTTGCTTACCTCTGCAGCAGTTCTCTGCAAGCATTCACTGTGTAAGGACATATCATTTTCCACTTGTATAATTCTACAGTTGTGACCACATGCACCAGTCATCACTATGCCTAAGCAAATACCCCTGCTGCGAGTGAACCTGTCATGAGGAAAAAGTTGGAATACTGGATGAACTTGAGCATGGGTCTGATGCTTGAGTAGTTGCTCACTGTTATAGGATCAATGATTACTGCATCTGCACCAACCAGATGAAAAGTGAATCAATCAGGAATCCTTTTTCTCAGCCAATTGATGAAAACAATGTATTTCAAGGTGGCAGTCTAACAAAGCCACAAAGTATCTTGAAATTGACCAGAATAACACAGTGTAAGCCATTCACAGTGCCCAAGTTTTGTTGAGTGAGTTAGTGGAACAATGTATATGAAAAAAAAAGAAAAAGATTTGTAACAAAAAAAGAAAAAGATTCATAACCAAAGAAAAATACTTTATCCTAGTGCTTTCACCAAATTGGTCTTCCAAACACATGTGCATCTTCAGTAGTGAAATAATGTAAAGAACTATTTCTCTCATGAAATGGAAGAACATCACAAAGAATTATAAAAAACAAACAGGCCTCATCTTAACCAGGGAGAAATAAAAAATTTATGGTGCTAGCATATTGTTAATACAGTGGTAAGTGCTAAAAACAGTATTATGTTGACATTTCTTCTCTCATTTATGTAGTACTTTGGTGCACTTGCTTTCTGAAAATGTTTATATAGTTTCATGATAATCCAATGTTGTATGGTTGCGAGGCGTGGGCTATGGATAGAGTTGTGCGCAGGAGGATGGATGTGCTGGAAATGAGATGTTTGAGGACAATGTGTGGTGTGAGGTGGTTTGATCGAGTAAGTAACGTAAGGGTAAGAGAGATGTGTGGAAATAAAGAGAGCGTGGTTGAGAGAGCAGAAGAGGGTGTTTTGAAATGGTTTGGGCACATGGAGAGAATGAGTGAGGAAAGATTGACCAAGAGGATATATGTGTCGGAGGTGGAGGGAACGAGGAGAAGAGGGAGACCAAATTGGAGGTGGAAAGATGGAGTGAAAAAGATTTTGTGTGATCGGGGCCTGAACATGCAGGAGGGTGAAAGGAGGGCAAGGAATAGAGTGAATTGGAGCGATGTGGTATACCGGGGTTGACGTGCTGTCAGTGGATTGAATCAAGGCATGTGAAGCGTCTGGGGTAAACCATGGAAAGCTGTGTAGGTATGTATATTTGCGTGTGGGGACGTATGTATATACATGTGTATGGGGGTGGGTTGGGCCATTTCTTTTGTCTGTTTCCTTGTGCTACCTCGCAAACGCGGGAGACAGCGACAAAGCAAAAAAAAAAAAAAAAAAAAAAAAAGTTTCACGATCTTGGCCCATCAGTTATTCTTACTATAATCATAACATAAAATTATTAAAAGATGTTAACCTATTCTTATTGTAAATATGACGAGTATCGGTGGTTGATACCTTTATCAATGTTTTCAAGTTACAGAGCATTATTTCTTCCATGTAACCAGAATTTAAAAATAATCATGCTTGTATAAAGTCATTTTAATTATTTTTTCAACATATACATGCCCAAGCCTCTGTGAACAGAAAAAAATACTGGAGCAAACATTCCCCAGCTGCAGTGAATGGGTTAAATGCAGTAAGGAGTTTTTACTGGGAAAGTAAGGCATTCATGTAGGTAGCAAGGAAAGTCCCTGTTAAGGATGTCAGTTCATTATGACTTTTATACATATTTTATGTGAGGTGGTGAAGGAAGTAAATGTGTCTTGGAGCTGTGGTTGGATCTGCAGTATTCTGAGAGATGGGGGGCTTGGGATGTTAACCATTTACTGTTTGTAGATGACATGATTTCGATGGCAGCCTCCCAGGAGAAACTCTTGGAGTTTGAGTGTAATTTAGAAAAAGGGTTACATGAACGAAAATATGGTAACGATGAGCAGCAGGGGGAAACACATTAGATTGAGTGTGAGAGTTTAAATGGAGAGCACTGGAGGGAGTGGATTGCTTATGTACCTGGGAGTGGACATGGCAGCAGATGGAACCACGAGAGCCAAAGTGAGTCTTATGATGGAAGATTGAGTTACGGTTGTTAGTGTGTTAAGGAAGATGTGGAATGTGGTTATTGACCACACGGGCAAAGTTGGTGATATATGAAGGTGCAATGCTATACTCCTGAGAATGTTGTATTGATGCAGGACTTGGGCCTTGAAAGCACAGGCAAGGAAGTTGATGGTTCAACTGACAGTGAAATACTTGTAGATGATATGTGGCATGAGATGGGTTCACTGTGTAAGGAATGTCTTTTTCAGAGAGGTGTGTGTGGTAGTGAGTGCAATGTAATTGAGAGGGCTGACAAAGATGTGCTGAAACTGTTTCAGCATATGTAGGTAAACAACGAGGATCATTGTATGAGATAAAAATAGCATAGGGGATGAGGCAGTCACAAAGGAGATGGGGAGAAGGAAAGAGCACTAGATACATGAGTGAATGAAGTAGTTTTACAAAGTCATATACCATTAAAATTTATCTTATATTGGAATAAATAAAAATCAAAATAAGTTAACCACAGTAATATTTGATTTTAGGTATGCATAACCAGAACCCAGGTATAAGATACAAAAAGAAACCATGTTTATGCATCATAAAAGTCCATTTACAATATTGTACAGAAGCATTTTGGATATACAAGAAAATTTTAAGATAGAACCAGTATAATTTATGAAAGTACTGCTGGACCACATGAATGAATGAAATACAGTATTCAAGTTTCACGCATTTAAGTATTTGCTAATATTTAGTGAGCATTTACACTAAGTGGCAAGAAACAGGCCTTCTGCTTTGTAGATTTAGAGGTTAAAATCATTCTTTTTGTTGATTTCTCTCTGAGACAGCCATTACAGTTTAATATAGGATACTTAAACAAGGTAATTATCATAAATAAAGATGGGCCATTTTGTTATGCATTTCAGTAGCACAGTGTAGACAACTGTTACATACAAAATATATAAAATAAGTCTATCATAATGTTAGACTTGCAACTTATCAACCTAAAGCATTAAGGGTTTGGATCACCATTTACAGTTGCATGTTCTTCATCTTCAATAGATGTGTCTTTATCATAACCATAAACAGATTTTTTATATGCTCTGAAGTTGATGCTATAGATCACCTGGTTTTTCTTAAATGATGGGCTGTAGATATTTGTTGCTTCTGTTTGAACTTCATTTTTACGGCACTCTAGAAAACACTTGGCAAAAAATCTGTTTGTTTCATGTACGTATGGATGTTGAATGTATTCTTGAATCTGAAATGGATATGAACTAAATCAGTGTAACTAAGCAGATAAGCCATACAGAGCCCTATGCAGTTTTTAATATATATATATATATATATATATATATATATATATATATATATATATATATATATATATATATATACCAACCTATATTTCAGTTTTTATCAAACTAACATAATTCATGTAACGGACTACGTACAATGAGATTTTGTCAGAAGGATAGGGCTAGTGCGAAGCACTCACCACAAGTCTTGCATATTGAATAATACCATTTCTTTCTGGTGCCATGCACCTTCCAAGTTGTCTATCCAAGGTTTATCAAGGATTGACCTCAACCATATATTTAGTTTTCTTTAAAATGTTTCTGTACTGTAACTGCTCCATATATGTTACTTGGTGCTGAAATGAATACTTGTTCCAACTTTTTTGCTGGACTCTATTTTTGTTCTGAGGTGGTATGGGTATTCAGATATATAATGTGTGGAAGTCGAGAACATTATCTCGGAAAGCAAAAATGGGTATGTTTGAAGGAATAGTGGTTCCAACAATGTTGTATGGTTGCGAGGCGTGGGCTATGGATAGAGTTGTGCGCAGGAGGATGGATGTGCTGGAAATGAGATGTTTGAGGACAATGTGTGGTGTGAGGTGGTTTGATCGAGTAAGTAACGTAAGGGTAAGAGAGATGTGTGGAAATAAAAAGAGCGTGGTTGAGAGAGCAGAAGAGGGTGTTTTGAAATGGTTTGGGCACATGGAGAGAATGAGTGAGGAAAGATTGACCAAGAGGATATATGTGTCGGAGGTGGAGGGAACGAGGAGAAGAGGGAGACCAAATTGGAGGTGGAAAGATGGAGTGAAAAAGATTTTGTGTGATCGGGGCCTGAACATGCAGGAGGGTGAAAGGAGGGCAAGGAATAGAGTGAATTGGAGCGATGTGGTATACAGGGGTTGACGTGCTGTCAGTGGATTGAATCAAGGCATGTGAAGCGTCTGGGGTAAACCATGGAAAGCTGTGTAGGTATGTATATTTGCGTGAGTGGACGTGTGTATGTACGTGTGTATGGGGGTTGGGCCATTTCTTTCGTCTGTTTCCTCGCGCTACCTCGCAAACGCGGGAGACAGCGACAAAGTATAAAAAAAAAAAATATATGAGAATATTACAAATACTATGATTATGTTGAGTGAAAGTGATCTAGAGTTGAGTGAATCAAGTATGTACTGCATTAAGTATGAGTATCAAAGGATGATTATCAAAATAGGCAAAGATTACTCCAGTCATGACATACCTTCATCCACTGGCAAGCCGCTAACTCCCTCTGACACATGGTGATACTCTGAGTGGTTGGACGGAGATGTACAATAAAATAGATGTCAGAGCACCCAAATGTTGCACCGTGGACATGACGGAATGACACTAATGAAACAAATTCTGCATCCACACCTGTTTCCTCTTTTACTTCTCGTACAGCTGCTACACCAAGGTCTTCACCTATAGAAGATAATTATAGGTTTCATTTTTCAGTGCTCTTCTGGGTAACATGTAAATTTTAGCACTTGTACTGATGTCTCAATGTGCATCCTCCAAAATACATATACTGGCATGATGCAATATGGGTCCAAAGCTTTAGAAATTCACCAGTAATTCATTTTGGGGTGTATTGGAATGTTTTTATGTCTAGAGTGTGTTACCTTTCCCAAACATCAGACCATGCCACACATCTGGAGTTCAGCAGGGCTACCTTCTCACACCTCACACCAATAATGCATATTTATAGTAGGAATCAGCAAAGTCACTTTGTAATGGCGGTTTGCTTAAGATAACTAAAAATTTGTGTCCATTATATAATAGAACAATCATATATAAAAAATATGGGTTAAAATTTACTTTAAGATCAAAAACAGCATCATTAATCTACAATTGTCATAATTATTTATCTACTGGCAGTAGAATTTATCTCAAAAATCTTTCTGTAGTGGTTATGTTCAAACATGCTAAACTATTTGAAGGCATTTTAGGGCAGTCATATACATATAAATGTATATAAAAAATGTGTAAGAGCAAGCAGTGTCACAAATCAATAGCTATTATAATTTTTTATACATCTGACTGACATTCCTCATTTGCCTCTATAGCTCACCCCAAGTTCATGGAAGAGTGAATATGTAAAGAATAAAAAGCATACCTGAGGCGAAGAGAATAATGAGGTTTTTCTAAGGAATTTGCAGATTTGGGCCCTCGTCTCCTTGTTCCTGTGAAGGGCTACCACTACCTCATCTTTCCTATCCTGGCCAACATACCCTCCCTCACTATCAACACACACTCCTTCCCTGGCAACCACACCAAAAATGGTGGAATGGCATTAAGTGGTTCCAACCATTCACCCACCAATTTTTGCTCAACAGTAAAGCATTTTCCTGAGAGTATATTAACACAGCAGCCATTAATTTCTATCTTGCTATGGAAATGAATGAATTATTGACAACTGTATATTGTTATTTTTCATACCTATAGCAACTTCTTTGATGTGTCGACAACTATCTAGGCTGAACAACTATACACAAATTTCTGTGCTGAGTTTCACACCTCTATTCCAAGATTGCATGCTGAGCCAGGGTGGTGCCTTAATGGTATTCTGCATGAATTTTTCCACAGTCAGTCATTCTTTAGCCATGCCATGACAGTATATCAGTGTGAGTTTTCTGAGAAAGCTTCTGAGTGGCATTTTGTTATATTTAAAAGACCAGGCTTATAATTCTCTCTCATTATCAAGAAGGAAGGGTATAGTTGTTCAGTTTCTAATTCCTGTTTTCTTTGTTATCATTGTGAATATATGAATAATCATTTGTTCATAAGATATGTAAGAAAGTACTGAAGAGATGTATCAACCTCCAAATCATGAATCAGTAAGTGCCAGTTTCTGGCAGTTTTTTTCTATTTGATGTATGTCTGACCGTCTAATAAGACTTGGTAATTGTGATTTGGCTTGACTTTCTTCCATATTGGATATGCATCCAATATGGAAAAACATCTTAAACATCATTCAAACTTAGTAATGAAAGAATGTGGTATATTGTTCTTTTAGATTGTTTCATGTTTATACCATACTTAAGAGTTAGACGGAAAAATTTGTTCAGGAACATGACCTCTTGTATAATGGGTGTCAACTGCTCGATTTATTATACCTTGAGGTGTAACGGTTTTTCTGTGAATGTAACCCAAATGCAAACAATAGGATGGTGGTAACCTCCTTATTAAAGAAAACTGTTTCCCATAGCTAGGTTGTTCTCAATTTTTTTTTTTATGAAATGGCCCCTGTTTGACAGTTTAATCCATGCACATTTCAAAAGAACAGGTAAAGTGTCATTTTCTAAAGTATGAGTGTATCTGAATCTTTTACTGTAATTGACCCTACAGTATGATATAAGATGAACCTCCCTAATACAGCAACCTTGGGACCTGAGCGATACCAGATTATAAAATTTTCAGGTTCATGGGTGATCTCATATAAGCCACTGTATATTTAAAAACATTTTGCAGATTCTAGTCACCATAATATTGGGGGGTGGGGGGTAAAAAGAAAAACATAAAATACCCAAAGGAGTGTTGTATTATCTTGTGTACTGTAGACACCATAGTAATAAAGGCAACAGAAAACCAAAATTTAAAAAGAAATAATATGTAATTGTGCTTCCAAAATGAAAAAATGAAGATTCTTGATAACTTGAAAACTAAATTACTTGTTGACTGTAGTTCCAGGTTAATTTTTGGTCAGCAGCATTGGTTTATTACTTGTTTCTACTCTTGAAGAAGTCTCCCAAACTTGGTTGCTTCATATACTTAGGTTTTTCTTGGATGAGTTCAGACTGCAGCAGGTGAACATTGCTATTTTCAAGGTCTGTGATACAGTTCCTCTGTTGAGGCCCTGCTATCAACTCTCTCAGTAAGTCATTGCATGTGTCAGTGAATATTCTTTCTTCAAACATAACATTTTCATTCTCTTCACTGTTATTGTCAGTACCTGGGTTAACAACCACACTGAAAATCTCCTCAGCAGTGGAGTTAAAAACGAGGTGCTTCTTTGCCAATCACTATCCAGTCCTCCAGATCCTGCACTTCCAAATTCATAACATTCATGGCAGTAAGATTTTTCATTTCTCTCACAGAGTCCACTAACTCATGTCTCAGTTGTTTCTCAGGTGCAACATGAAGTCCACTGAAGTTAGGCACATATGTGCATCACCATCTTTGAACATTTTCAAAAGCCATGAATTGCACTCAGCATTTTTGAAAGCAAAAACACTTTTATATGCAACAGACAATGCAGAGACTACCTTCTTAATGTTGAATTTCTTGCAAGCGTCTTGCAATGACATATCAGAATTAACACCACTTGGCAAACATCAATGAATTCTGATGACAGCACTTCAATGCTTGTAAGATTAGGGACATGCAGTTGGTGTTAAATTGGATTCTTACACACTGTCTTTAATCAAAAGTTCTGTACTTGGATAAGCCAAACAATTGTGCAAGAGGAATAGAATTTTACGCTTTGGATCAAAACTGACAGCTATACAAGACTGTGATTCTGAGCTTCTGTTTTTAACCTATTCCAAAGTAAGCTTGGATGTAATCCAGCCTCATTTGTTGGAATTAGATTACTGAAAGATTTCTGACACCTTCAAATGCTCTGGGATGCAAGCTCTTCCCTGTTACCATAAGTTTATACCTTTCTACCTCCTGCATTGAGAAGTTTAGCCCAGTAACCATGTCCTTTGCTTCTTAACGTTCAATGGGTTCTGCTTCAGCTTCACCTGCTTGGTTTTTTCTTGGCATAAGATCTTTAATAAGTGGTCAACTTCTCATTTTCACTAACTTAGCAATTGCATCGGTGAACTTGGTAGCTTTTTGATGCCATACTAAAGGGTGAATTCTGGATAGCATCACAATAAACTGACAAAGATTGCTAGAGCACACCAAAATGTGTACACAAATACAGCAAGAAAGGTGATATGGATAGACATCAGTGTCAGACATTGGACAACAAACTGGTTGAGTTGAAAACTAACTGTGCTGGTCTACAGGTGGTTTTCCAATTCACATAATTAAAATATTTCCTACGAGTACTGGTTCATGGAATACTAGATTAGGAGGTTTAATCTATAGTCATAATTCCAATGATACGCATGATACACAGCAACAGCCTGCACAATGCCCTAAATAGCTTAATAAGTTCTTATCATATTAATCTCTCAATATTTACGTACAGCAAACATTTTTTACACATAACTGAATGATATTTACCTAATGAATAAGGTCTATGCACATTTATAAAAAAAAAAATGATCCTTTGGTGGAGATATTTTGACTTAGATTTATTGTTATGTATCTTTAATTTGAATATCCAACTATTTTTTATGTTGGAGATTCCAATTACGGACAAAAGTCCACTTCAAGGCTGGGCCTTAACTGAAATAGAGAAAGGATTATGCAAGGAAAGAAGAGACATCGGGAAGTAATTATGAAATTTGGAGCAAGTGAAAAACCTCTTAAAATGTGCCAGGTTATAGTTATTGGGAAAGACATGAGAAGGTAGAGTTCCATAGCTTCAAGGTGTAAAGAAAGAAACAACTATCAGAACAGCTCATCCTCGAGTTGCCAATGGACACACAGTATTCATGTGATACAGCATGTGACCTAAAACATGAGTTATGTTTCAATGGTTTCATTTTCAGTCTCCCTGCTTTAATTGCCATTCAGTCTTACCAGGCTCAACATATCCTCCTGGTAGCTTCCAGTGTGGGCGAGTATAGAATCTCTCTCGCACTACTAGTAACTCATCTTGATCATTGACCACAAAAGCACCAACTCCTACTAAATTATGTGCATACCTGAAAAATATGAATGTAATCAAAATGCTGCTTTTCTTTTCATAGAATATGAAACATTTATCATTTAATCTAAGGTTAACTTGAACATAATTTTCTGAAAAAAAAGATGTACTAAAATAGGAGAGACATTCATTAAGCACCTTCGACTTGCGCTGCTTCCTCACCAGGCATATTAGGTATCCCGGAAGCACATTGAGGCATGTATTGTGAGATGTGGCATTTTTAAAGTGTTTTGTCACAAATATGATTACTAAAAGTTTTCATCAGTGAAATATTTCTATCTTGTAAGAGTGACACAGCTTCAAAAACCATTTCATAACATGAGAGTACATGTCTCATAAAAGTTTCCTTGACAACACTGCACTTAACAATTTATGGAAAAAATTGAGGCTATAGTTTCTAGAAATAATGCATGGGATACTCTTACAATCATTAATGGCTTTAGAGATACATCACTGCTACAGTGAACAGAAAATAATATTACTGAGCTCAGCTGCAATGGGCAAAAAAACTATTTCTGGATATACACACCCCAACTGCAGACAGTGTTAAATTCCTTGTAAGCTCTTGGATGAAAAAATATAGATTGACATGACTGTTAGTGCAAGAGAAAAATTGCCTTGAATAGTTTATATATCTGTCATCATTGACTCTGTTCCCATTTGAAAGGGATGGACCACGTGTTTGCTTGCAAGAAATACTTGGAGAAAAAGAAGGATTTATATGGACATTTATGGATCTGGAAAAAGTATATTATAGGGTTGATAGAATGCTCTGTGTAAGATGCTACAAATATATGGTAAGTGAAGAAAGCTATTACAAGGAGTAAGGAGTTTGCAGTAAGGCATGTGTGTGAGCAGGTGAGTAGCTCAAAGGGAAGGTGGATCTTTATGGATAGTATGGTGATCGAAAGGAATACAAGGGTCTTGAAGAGAGGAGCAAGTATGAGATCTGCTTAGGGTGGAAGGCATGGGAGGTGAGTCGTTTATCTTAAAATGTTACAGCACTGGTGGCAGATCTGAGTGACAAAGTGCATAAGCTGTTGCATAAGTTTAGTTGAGTACATGATAGGAGAAAGGTGAAAGTAAATATTATTAAGAGCAAAGTTATTACTACTGGCTTATCAGTGAAAAGAGATAAGTTATTTGGAGTGTAAGTTAGAATGGAGAACTTGGATGAAGGGGAATGTTTTACATACCTGGAAGTGGATACGGCAGTGAAACCATGTTTGGAGTTTCATGGCCTAAGGTTTATTTCATTAAGTTATGAAGGTTATATTAATCAAACTTTTATTTGTGTCATAACTCCAGCAAAATTTTAACTAGTTATAGCTTTTTTGCAGTTCAGTTCCTCAGATGCTAGGAAACAACACTTATTATAAAGTTTATTGAGTATCTGATTTACAGTTTTTATGCTGTGAAAAGGTTTGTTAAAGTGTGACACCTAACAAAGATACACAGACTACTGGAAAGATGAATGATGATGATAGACATAGTAATTCCAAAGTGTCTGTCTAGCTATGAAGGCAACACAAATATATCTAGATTTTGGCAGCAAGTATAAGTCATGAATGATATGAAGGGAAAGTTCGATCTATCATTTAAGAGGAGAATGTAGATCTCGATCTAAGAGAAAAATTCTCACCTAGGTATATTATTTGGTTCGTTGATTGCTAACCACTTTACCATCATCACAAACTGTTGCTGAGCATGGTGGTAGATGAAACCATGCTGCAATAAGAGAAATTTAAGAGATGAGAATGAACTTAAAATGTTATTACATACACAAATTCAAATGATTCTTATTCCTTTATCACAGATATTTTTATAATCTACCCTTAAATCATTATACTGTGAAAAATATTACGAAGATTAAAATTAAACAGTAGAAATTACATTCTTTGTTCCCCTACTTTTTTTGAAGGGAAGTAACTGACAATGCAGCTTACATTCCTTATCTATGTTGAGGTTCTGCTGTCAGTTTACAGCCCTCTGAGGAACTGCAATGATTCAGATCAGATGTACACTGATAACTGGAGAAAATTAAGAGAGGAGCATATCCAAGGGGAAGTGATGGGGTATTCAGCCCTAATTCCCTAAACTAGGACAATATATGATAATAATCAATACAGGTAGAGCATCCTAATCTGAAATGGTCCAAAATCATAAAATTTTTGAGTGGCAACATGACATTACAAGTGGAAAATTCCACACTTAAACACATTATTTTTTCATTGTATTGATGGTATTTCATATATTTTTACTGTTAAATACTGATGTGTGAGTAAGTGTAAGAAAATAATTGCTTATCAGTAGCATATAAATTCAGTCAGGAATGAAGGTGATGCCATACAACCACTGACTGTCCACATGGGTGACTGAGGTTTTGACATCTTAGCTTTCTGATGGTTCAGTGTTACACAAGCTTTGTTTAATATACAAAATTAGTAAGAATATTGTATAAATTACGTGCTGGGTATGTGTATAAGGTGTATATGAAACAGATAAATTTTGTTTAAAATTGGGTCCCATCCCCAAGATGTTATTATTATATATATATATTTTTTTTGCTTAGTCGGTCTCCCGCATTAGCAAGGAAGCACAAGGAAACAGATGAAAGATTGGCCCAACCCACCCACTCACATATTTATACATAAATGCCCACACACGCACATATACATACCTATACATTTCAATGCATACATACATATACATACCAGACATATACATCCATTCCTGCTGCCACCCCACCACACATGAAATGGCACCCCCCCACCCCCCACTTGCACATGAGGTAGCGTTAGGAAAAGACAACAGAGGCCACATTCATTCACACTCAGTCCCCAGTTGTCATGTGCAATGCATTGAAACCATAGCTCCCCCTCCACATCCAGATATTATGTATATGCAAATATTCCAAAATCCAAAACACTTCTGGTCCCAGGCATTTTGAATAAGGGATGCTCAACTTGTACTACTATCGTTAATAATTATTATTATTATTGTCATTATTCTAACCCTTTTAATCCTTCAAAAGAAGATTAATTGTACACTGATATGTACTTCAAAAGAAGAATAATTGTACACTGATATACACTTCAAAAGAAGAATAATTGTACACTGATATATACTTATATGTTTTTCAAAGATTTACACTGGTGGCTAACGGAACCACCTTCCTAAAACAATGACAGAATTTTATCTTATATTCAATACTTTCTTAATTTGTTTCAGCAGACAAAACTTTTTTTTGATTATTGCTATCAGCTGTTTTATGTTATTATATGTAAATATAATTTCATTCAAAACTGGTTGTTGGTCTCATAAACATTCAGCTGCATTCAATTTTATGAGAATTTAACTAATATTAGTAGATGAATGTAACAACTTATCCCTGGGGATAGGGGAGAAAGAATACTTCCCACGTATTCCCTGTGTGTCGTAGAAGGCGACTAAAAGGGGAGGGAGCGGGGGGGGGGCTGGAATTCCTCCCCTCTCGTTTTTTTTAATTTTCCAAAAGAAGGAACAGAGAATTGGGCCAGGTGAGGGTATTCCCTCAAAGGCCCAGTCCTCTGTTCTTAACGCTACCTTGCTAATGCGGGAAATGGCGAATAGTTTGAAAGAAAAAAGAAAAGAATGTAACAACTAGATAACTCTGATACAATGTGTTTTTACTGTTATTGTTTTGAGCATTTCATCATGTTTTTCTTAGTACATAATTTGCTCCTGCTCTCGAAAGTTCACAGTTCACCCCCCCTTGACCTAATCTTGGATACACACCTGAATCAGGATAGTGAAGGAAGTGGTGAGAAGCTCCCTCAGAGATAATACACTACTGATAATGGGATATTTCAATAACAGCAATAAACAGGGAAAACTTAAATTCTCAAGGAAACAAGTTCCTGGAATGTATACAGAGTTTACTGTATCAGGACATCACAAAGCTTATGAGAACCAGGGGACTGATACTATTAAAAGAAAAATGGAAAAGTGACCAAGTGACATTTGAATTTGATTATGTGGTTGAAGGGGACACATGAGGGGGGATCAGCAGTGGAAAAGACCTAGCTTCTGAAGTTTTACTCTCGAGTCTGCTGCCAGAGTTGTGTAATCTACAAGCAGAAAGTAATTTCACTGCTTATGACTCCCCTGTAGTATTCTACAGACCTCCCCTTACTCTCAGACCCTTGCCTTTACTTTACTTCTTTCACCAAACAATTCATGAACAAATTAAACAACCATGGTTACATCACACACCCTTAACGCAGACCCACCCTCACCAAAGACAACTCTCACTCCTCCTTACACATACTCCTTACTCTCTTGGCAACAACTAACTGCATTTAGTAACTTCAAGTTTATTTTTAGTAGCACCTTCCACAAAGCTTCTCTGTTAACCCTATCATTAATGCAACATACAGTTCTCTCTTTTTCTCCAAGTACTTCCCAAACAAATTCTTCAAAGCAAACATCTGGTCCCTATATCTTCTACCTCCACTGAAGTCACACTACTACTTCCCAGCTTGAAGGTCTATGCATGCCACCATCCTCGCAGTCATCATCCTCCCACACACCTTACCAGGTATACTTCAGACCTGAAACTGTAATTTGTGCATTCAGTTTTGTCCCCCTTGCCTTTACCCAAGGGCACAATACTAGCATTGTTCCATAAAGAGCCATATCATAACTATAATAATAATAAAAATAATGAATGTAATAGTAAATCATCTCTCAGCTTTGCTCATCTGCAGCCAAAGTAAACAGACAGAACCACAGCACAGCAGTTACTGACTTGTGGTATTTTCAGAGAATTTGTACACTGCTTCATCAAGTCTGATAATTATTCTTATTCTCAGCTGAATGGTATAACATAATTATATGTATTATCAAATATTTGTTGAGTGTAACCATAACACTTTCACTGTACAACTGATTAGGCTGGTTCCCATAATATCCACCCAGAAAAGTATCTATACAACACTTTCAACACCGAGAGTTCTGTTTAAAATATCTACCATTGATATTGCTTAATCGTGAAACATTGGTACTGTCTCTAATCCAACCCCAGACATGAAAAAAAATATAGAATGAAAATCCTCTTTTCCTTACAGAATGTCTACCATACTTTATGAAAGAAAACACCAAAAAAGTAGAATACTTTTCTCTATGTTAGTGTGGGAGGATGCTGAGTGGAAAAGGGAAGGCCTATGCTGGCAGCATGGATGCTCTTTGTCTATGTAAGTATAATTATGTATTTTCCAAGTGTGATTGCATTCTATTTATTCATCTGATTTGACACCACAAACTGTGATTTCCCACTACACATACATATTTTTATGTTTTTTACATCCATTGTATGTTTTTATGTAATTTTTTTTACATTCTTACATGTTATTCATGCATAAAGAACTGGGGTTTCAACATATACCCTGGAAATTGTCTCAATCATTCTAAAACTAACAATAATAGAGTGCAAACATTTGAATTCTTACCCAGATACTATCCTGTCTGTTATTGAGATGCATGATTTTTTTTTTGTATGGTGACATTTATGGATAATTGGTGGAAGCAAACATCAGCTGGGATTTTACTTAAGCCTTTCACTGCTGTTATGTAGTAGGGTACATACATCAGTAATTTTCCAACACAAGTTGAATTCTGTGTACACTGGAGACTGTTGGCTGGCCACAGATGGTAACCCAAGCAAAGGATGAGCCATGAGAGTTGCTCTGAGGTCTTAGTAACTCACCAGTGACCATAATGGATGGGTGTGCACCTTTTCTAGGGACTCAGTGAGTCTGTGGTGCCCATCTAAGCATGTGTATTGGATTTGGGGAGTTGGATTATGAAAATGTGCAGACAATGGTAATTCGTACTATGAGTAGTATGCAAGAAGACATTGCATCATAGAGACATTAGCTTTCTAAGCTATTTGGATGTTAAATTCAATTACTGTACTGATAATAGTCGTATTCTCAAAAAATCAAATGAAACTGTTGTACAGACTTTTTATTGAGAGACCAGCAACTCTCAAATGGAAATTAATTTAGGGTATTAAAATCATAAAACAGCTGACAGCAATGATCACATAAGTATTGTTCAGTGAAACAAATTATTATGCTTTTGCAGACAGAGGAAATGTTGCCATCATAAACTAGTCACTGTTATTGGAAGGTGGTGACTTTGACAGTGATGTTTCGTAGTCACTCATATAAATCACTAAAATAGTTTAATACACACAGATAGGTATCAGTGAACTCTTGCAAGAGGTTACAGAGTGAAAAGTCACCTCTAGCAAGGCTGTAATCATTGGGAGTACAGACTTGTCAAAAAAAAATAATTTCCCTGCTATTAGATGTGATGCAGCCTTGGGTAACTGCAGGAAACTCTGGTAAGAGGTCCAGGATAACACCAGGAATCTCTTTCTTAGAAAGCAGCTTTGGGATAATTATACATAAGATAAACATACATTTATTACTATACTTTCTTGAGATTAAAAGGATTGTAATAATTATAAAAATATATCGGTCATTATTATTAAGGATACTGTATACTGTTATCTCATGGGGGAATGAAACTCTCGCCCCATAAACAGTAATCACATAGTGCCCAGCTCTTAAACACCACCATTAGGATTGACCAGTCCAGTAAATGATTTTTTTTTTGTAAACTACAACTACATAATTTATAGGAAAAATCAATGGTTTTGATAGTTTTTCTGCACCTAAACATATACATAAAAGAGTTATAAAATGAAAGCTCATGTAACTTGTATACCTAGGATTTGCCAGTCTGGTAAAAAATGAGTTTTCTGAAATTAGGAATGGCTAAGTTCTTAACCCCTAAACTGTCGAATTCTTCTGAAATGTGCTCACCCAGCTAGAAAAAAGGAAAATATAGAAATTTCTTTTATGGAATATCTCCACATCATGTGTTATTGAAGAAAGTACCCAAAAGAGTAGCATACTTTCCTTTGCATTGGTGTGGGAAGCTAATGAGTTGACAGGGGAGGGCCCTATCTGCCAGGGTTGTAAGTTTTTCTTGGTGTGATTTCATACTACATATGACATAAACCGAAACACATTACATACATCATGATTTATAGATTAATGACTTTGCACATCCCATATGTATCATTCATATTTTCCAGATATACATATTTGTGTAAATTATACACATTATTTATGTATTTGCATTTCATATACACACATGAATAAATAACTTTATTACCATCCAAAATGGAAACACTAATTCAAGAGAAATTGTTTCTTTTACTATAAAACTGACTTCAATAGCTGTCATGAAATCTAGCTTCCTTTCCTGAGGAAGCAGTTTCTCTTTGACAGTAAATAGGTGACCATGTTGTGCATTATTTTGTTCAGTCACTAGTGACATCTATGTTTAAGATGTCGAATCGTAGATAGGAATTTAAAACATTGCTGCTAAAGTCTTTGCCAGTCTACTGGCATGTTTTGGGCTGAAAAGCGGACCACTGTACTGACACACTGCAGCCCAAAGGTTTATACTTTAGAAAAAAAAATTATATTTCATGTCCTTTTCACAAATAAAGAAATGACTTTGCTATGTGGAAGCAAGGCCATAAGGTTTTGCACTAGACAAACAAAGCAAGTTAGCCATTACTATGCACGTCAGTCTACTTATGCAGCAGGGTGCTATGAAAGTTAATCCATACATGTAATTTCCCACCACAAGTTGAATTTTGAGCACAGTGTGTGTAGGCTTGCCATAGATGGTAACATACAAAGGATGAGGCACTGGAGCTGCCTAGAGGCCTTAGTAACTTATAAATGGCTGTTTTGGGTGGTAATGTGCCTTTTCTAGGGACTCGCCAAGTTTATGGTGCCCATCCCCACCCACGGCACCCACCAGTGCATCCCTGCCTCGCACCTGTGCCACCTTTACTTAGGACTGGTCACTCCAGTATGCAAGCTCTTCCCTAATTATGACCTCTGTGTCTTATGACCATCTGTACATATGGCCGAAAAAATATATAAATAGAAAATGAATTGATAAAATGTGAACTAATGAATATTAAGTAAAAGGTAAAGAGAAACTACAGAATCATATAAAAAAGCTGGTTTATAAAAAACGAGATAATCACGATGTAAATTTAGGATTAAAGAATGCTGTACAGGTATACGAATTCTACATACCATGCTGCCATACCTCCAACTTATGTCCGATTTCGAGATCCAACCAGTTGGTCAGAATGGAACTTGGACGAATGTTGGGGAATTGCTGTATAATGTATTTTTCCCAAAATACAAAGTCTAGATTCAGTTCATAAGAAAAACAATGGTTTTGATAGTTTTACTGCAATTAATAGCTTACTTTAAAGGTCACAAAACGAAACTTTTTGTAATCTGCGTACACATGACTAATCAATCTGGCCAACAATGGTTATCTGAATTCTTAACAGGAAAAAAATAATTTCATATTTTCACAAACTTTTTCATCCATCAAGAAAAAAGATGACTGCTTTATTTGCACCTGGTGGAAGACTGAAATCAGGTATGCAACAAAAGGGCTTTGGATTGAAAAACATATAGTGAAAAATAATTGTTGTGAAAGATTAAGGATGTAAGATGTAAAAGTTTTCTCCAATAAATGGTAATATATGAACATAACTCAGTTAATAAGTGACTAAGGTCATATACAGGTGTATATATCTTTTTATATATAGACATTATGTGTCCTATGTGTGTAACACCCACAAAGCAGTAAAATCAACTCAAAACACTTAAAAGTTAAACACTGCTTCTACCATGTGATCAATGCAACTCAGTGTTGCACACATCTAACCAAATGAGCATATCTGTGGCTGTTGCTTCAAGATCCCAGGAACATTCTTGAATTATGCAGTTGAGGAAAACATTCACTGTCCCATGATATGGATGTTTATATTAACATTTACAACAAATGGGTTGAAATTAGATCTGGTCTGTAGAAAGTATACCCTCTCATTACTGATAAGATTAGCAATGTTGTTCAGCTTATGGCATGTTGTGCTTCTTATGTTGCAAGAAATGTCCTACAGGGTGGTAATCTTTCATTGGTTTAGAACAACAATGGGTCAGTAAAATTGCACCTGCAAGGATCATGGAAACTCAGGAAAGGTGAAATTACATTCTCCCCTGTTTAAAAAACTATAAGTTGCTCTTATGTACAGCTTTTAAAACTGCAGTATGCTACACCGGAATGATTAGGCACTATCATAATGTACATATATCAGTGAGTGACAATCTGATAATCAGGATCCAGACAATGAGGCACACTGATAAGTTTTTTTTATAAATAAAGTAACAAAGTTAACAATAACTAAAAGAGATCAGCAAAGTTCAGCTACACCTGGACCTGGCTCTGTGAATTCTGCAGCCCTGACCTTGGCTGCTCACCTTACATGTATATGAAACCCCCCTTCTCTCCAACCTCATGTAAAGTGACTTACTACATGGTGTTTAAAACTGAACCATGAAAGATCAAATCAATACAAAGCAAATCCGTGCAAAGGAGGGAAGGTTGTGCATCATAATGCTCTCTTAAGTTGAAATTCTTTGTAATGTAACAAAGAGTTCTGTTAAATTTCATGAATATTTTTTGAATATTCAACAGAAGTATGACTTAAGTGTAGACTGACCTTGACCAAGACAGGAACCCAGTCTGCATGCTGAAGGGCAACTCTAAACCAAACACCTCGAATGTTTTCCTTCATCCAAAGGTCCAGCGATGCTGTGTGGAAAGATAGCAACTCTGAATATGAAAGTTATTCATGATAATGTTTCAATGATAATATTACTGTAAACTTTCATGCACCAGTGCTTGTACCTATCTTAAAAAACTCACTGTAATGATGATGTCATAGGAGTTTCTATCAGGTGTATGTTCTATTATAAAGCTTCCATCTATGTACAAAAGTGCATATGAAAACAATGTAAGACCAAGAACAGCATCACATGTTTATAATCATTGTAAATATGTACACACTACTGACAGCTAGCTGTACATGCTCCACTCACCAAGAGGGCTTATTTTCTTGAGCACAGAAATGGTAATAATCATGTCTCATGTCAGGTTGTTTGTCATGTGCTGATCCACATTTGAGTAAATCAATGAGATTATTGAAAAATCAATACCTAATAACAAATGTTCTTCAGCAGTGATGCAAACCTGAATATAATACATCATCCAAGTGCAACTTATGCCTTTGTTGTTTAGAAAATCCTTAAGATTTCATTCACATGGTGCATTAATGCAAAATTTAGAAATAAAATAGTGCTGGCAGCAAATAACTTTTAATTTCTGATGCTGTTTTAGTAAGGTGCATTTTATCTGCACCTCTTTCATTATAAAAGTATGGAATTAAAGATGAATTCTTTGTACTATGTCTGCAAGTGCATCATTACCGTGAATCTAACAATCAACCAACAAGTGCAAACTTTCAAGGACTTTAAATACCTTGCAGAACAGCCTCAAAGTCCTGTGCAGAGGTAGGTTCTTCTTCAGAAGATACTGTTACACCAGAAAACCTATCTCTTGCTCCCTAGAACATGAATGTTGCTTATTAGTGAAAAGGAGAAAGCACTTTTTACCCACTTCATTTAATCACCTCCAATGGCAATGACCTGAGGTAAAGAAAGAGAATAAAATGCTATTTATCTCTCTATTTGTCGTGTGTTTTCATTTACATGGTGTGATTCAGTTTTACCAGAAACAAGGAAGATGAGCTGCAATCAAAATTTTAATTCCATCTGACTACATGGATACTGAACATTAAAGGGCACATCAAAAAACTAAGCAAGAATCAAATTTGGAATGAAGTACTGATGATTTTGAAGTATCAAAAACCTCAGTAGGAATCAGAGGCCTATTAACAATAAATAGTCCACTTATTTAAGGGTAAAATGTTGCTTTAAAGCACTATTTTACCCCCAATATTGGGGGTATCTGCCTTGATACCCTCTTCAGTCATCATGATAACGAGGCTGGCTAGAAATTAAACAACCATAGAGCAACCCACCAAGGTTTATAACATCATGGCACAGTGCTGAGGTGATGCCTTCGGGTTTCTAATCTTCTTTACTTGCTAATCACTGCCTTGGAAGTCTTCCTGTCAACTCTCAAGAAGTGTCTTTTTTCCAGAAAGGACAAAAGGATGGGAAATAAATTGATGCTCTGAGGATTCTGCCTCTAGTAGAAAAATGGATTTTCAAACTTCAAAACCAACATCTCTGGACAGTGGCCTACTATCAATAGACAACTTAACCATATGAACAAGGAAGATCCTTAACCCCTTTACTGTGCCATTAATTTCCAGGTTGATTTCCAGATAATTATCCACAAAAAAATAAAATTATTTTTTTCATACATATTTGCAGTTTCCCGCATTAGCGAGGTAGTGTTAAGAACAGAGGGCTGGGCCTTAGACTTAGCCCCATTCTTTGTTCCCTTTTTTTCTTGAAAATCAAAAATGGGAGAGGAGGATTTCCAGCTCCCCTTTTAGTTACCTTTTACGACAAGCAGGGAATACGTGGGAAGTATTCTTTCTCCTCTATCCCCAGGGATAACATGTATGTATATGATTCTTTGCAAAAGCACCAGACCCTTTTCATCCAAACCATTCTACAACCAACCGTAAATTCTCAAATAAAAAACAAAAAACTGACTCCTGCCCAACACTTCAGAAACCTAAACACACAGAAAGCCCTTCCCAAAAAGCCACAGAAATGACAAAACATACATACACCAAAACAAACTAATATGCACCAAAAGACCAGTCCACTGCATAATCCATGGTGTAATGGTTACATGTTACTGACCATGAGTCAGCATGGGCCTGCATTTGTTCAAATCCTGGGCACTACAGGCAGCCTACACACAAGCCAGGCGTTCATTTTCCCTTTGGAGCTCATTAATAAATTGTATCTGACTTAGACTGGGATGTGCGTGTTTGTATACAAAATAGGAGTAAAGGTTTGGACATAAGGCAACATGAGTGTAAAACTCTCTCTCCCCATAACACACAAATGGTAATCATATCCCTTAGAAACTACACTCCCCAGACAAATGAGTTGCTCTTTCCTGTCTGCACTCTGGACATCAGCCATTGTTCCAACAGTACAAACAAGTTCCATATCACAAGAACCCTCATCTCATGTATTAACCACAATAAAGACACTAAAAATCTACTGCTCACCTGCTCTGCTCTCTCCCAACATAAACACACACATCACATTTTATGTCCTGTGCCCCACAGAAGAATGAGACTCCTTGGGCTGGAAAGTAAGGTAAGGTGTGTCAATACTCATTTGCCCAGTATGGAGGAGTTTTACACTCTTGGGACCACATCCCTTGAACATTGCTCGACTATCATTCAACTTCTTAATTTTATGTACAGTATGGTCTGCATTAACCATGTCCTTAGTCATTTTATTTTATTCCATTGATCCACTACTCTTATACAATAAAAGTACATATTTGTATCTTTTTTTTAAGAAGCTTCTTACTGAATTTCTATGTATGTCCTCTGCTTGCTTTATTGCTACATCACTCAAAGAAATGTTCTTTGTCCACATTATCAATCTGTTTTAGAACAACTTAAAAGTTGTGATTAGGTCACCCCTGAACTTTCTCTCTTCCAAGATGGTCACATTTAAATCCATTAGACCTCCCCTGTAACTCACCTTTAATCCAGCACCAGTTTTCTTGTCTTCTTCTGAAACTTATCTGTTTGCTCTTTGTGTTTCTTCAGGTTAGGTGACCATACTCAAGAGGCATATTCTAGTTTTGGCCTTATCTAACAAACTTTCCCATGATCAATCTCAGACTACCTCAATCAAAATAACAATTAAAAGATAACCACAAGCTCCTGACTAACCAAAAATGAAACAAGCCCACAAGAAATAGTACTGAAAGCTAGTCCTGCATTAACAGTACAATTTTATTGTCACATTACCTTAAACTGATATGGAGCACTCATGATGAGGAATATCGGGGACTTTTTGAACAGTCTACTGAGAACTGGGCTGGTAGTGGCAGTCAGGAGGAGCCTTTGGTAGGAAATGGTAATACGTCCTCAATCAAACACTGAATTTGAAGTCAGCCTTAACCTATTGTTGGTGTCCCATGTCTACTACCTGCTGCAGAAAGCAAAAAGAAAAAAAATGCCACAACTTAATAATTTCATACATAACAGCCTACTGTTCTACTGTAAATTTTATTTGAGGCTTTAATTTGGTAGTACTGACAAAATGGGAACCAAGATGTGGATTTTTACATAATGATTCAATTAATAACAGATAATATTCTGCTGCAATTTGATTCACTATGCAAATTTCTTATCCTTAAGCCTTAGAATAAATAGAATGCAAAATGCTTTAGCTTCTGATCATAAAATAATGTTATATCCACATGTACCTATGGAAATTAAGTTCAAACTTCCATGATTGTTTCCATTTTTAAAAAAATCTCATTTCTCAGCAAAAAAAATCTTATATAACTTACAATAAAAGTTAGCCATGCACAACTCCTACCCAAATGTCACTTTCTATGTGCCTCATGGACAGTCTTCCAACAAGTTGGTTCAGTGTTATGCACATTGCTACAGTAGTTCTGATTCAGTTCACCAAAAGAACCAGAGATATGGAAAAAACTGAAAATACTTAATCAATGCCGGACGGTTTACATGTTAAATGCGAACATTTATTTCTAGCATGTTACTAGAAGTTGATGTGTAATTATGAAATCAAATCTGAAATCGGCGACTGAGACCACTGGAACCTTATGGTTCTGCAAGCTAAAGAGAAAACAATATTTTTCAAACCAAAACTTAACTAAAAATCAATGCGAATATGACATGAAGAAGGAAACCTAACACTGAAGTCTCATAAGTGATCAACATCTGAGAAACCAAAACAAAAGTAACTGTTATCAAGGAGCAAGAGTAGCCATCAGAAAAGGCTGGTTCAGAAATAGGGTTAGAAATAATAGGGAGTAAAACAGTAAGGAGTACGACACCACTATAGCAAAAAGAGTAAGAGGAAATCAGCTTGCATCCTGAGAGGGTGTACCATGCATGGGAGGAGCGTTTGTATCTGTAACTATTGGAAGTTCTTGAAAGGAGCAAAGTGCAAAGATTTAGCAAGATTGATAAGTATAAAGGTCATTATTGCAATTTGTTATAATAGGTAATATTTGTTAAAAATTTACTTACACAACAATCATAAGACCATTACAATGGCATTAACTTCAAATGAAATCCTTCCAGTAACCATGGCTGATTAGTAAAGAAAGAATTTCTAGAACTCAAAATTCATAAATTTATATATATATATGTATAAAAAATACAAAGAAGGCGACTAAAAGGGGAGGGAGCGGGGGGCTGGAAATCCTCCCCTCTCGTTTTTTTTTTTTTTTTTTAATTTTCCAAAAGAAGGAACTGAGGGTGCCAGGTGAGGATATTCAAAAAAAAGGCCCAGTCCTCTGTTCTTAACGCTACCTCGCTAACGCGGGAAATGGCGAATAGTTTAAAGAAAGAAAGAAAGATGTATAAAAAAATAATGGGAGGATCTGGTACCTTTACACAAAACTTTCAAGAAACTGATCAAGTGCATAATGAGTACTTCAGACATTTTTGTCAAGAAATCTTTGAAACATTTTTTTCCTTCTGACATTGAAAATCAGCCGTCTTCTCCCACAGTGTTATAAGAGACTGGCTTTAAAGAACTGCCTCTCACCCTAACCTGCAACCTTCTGTAACATGCAGCCCTGCATTACGAGTATGGTCGGACTGTCTGGTCTGACTGTTCAACCTTAAATTGTGGTGAACATTGTACACATTCTATATGGGAACAGCAGCTAACATCACATGATGTTTTAGCTTCTCCCTCTGTTTGAATATCCAACTGACATCACTAGTAGCCTATAGAGATCTCTATGATATGCAGTCTTGGGAAAAAATTCCACTTATTACTACTCCAATCCCCATTGTAGAGGTATGTCTGTTGACCTCTTAGGGTGTGTGTACAGTGATCCTGCTTAAAATATGAAGATTGTCTGATGATTTAAGTGGTGAGGAGGAACATATATCATTATATGCATCAGTTGGTGAGGAAAGTGAAGAAAGATAATAGGTGAAGTGTTAAGAAATACATGATTTTAAGTGGGAGCTAGGAGGAGGGAGATAAGCATTGGACCTTACCACCTGTGTCCCCACCACCCATGTGCTTAGCCTTTGTCTGGTCATCTTAAGCAGATTATGTAACAACTGCACCTACTTTTCAAGAATGCAGTCCAGGGATGTTGGAGGAACTAAGCAAAAGATGAGAATAAAGGTCTATGATATTTTTCAGCATATTTTGACTTAATAGCATCATTACCGAGTAGTGTAATGCGAGTGTATCATTTAGTGTGCACAGTGCAAGATTTGTACATGTATTCCTATTGTTAACTACCAGTCTATACCTGTATAAGAAATATGAATAAGAGTGTAATACAATCAGACAGGACCTCCATATCTTTTCCTCATGTTGAGATGAGAGAGAATCACCCCAGACATGCCAGCCACGCCCCCTCCGACCAATAAATTTTAGTTTGGGGAGCATACTGTTTCTACTTATATTCAAGCTGTTCACCAGTGCTGTGTTAGAAGTAAGAGTAAACTGTGAAGCCAAAGTCAAGAGAAAGAATGAAAGATTACGATGTTCTTTTCTTTAATCACAAACTATCAGACATGTCAGCCACACACATACCTGCTTACTTAGCACTCTACCAACCCAACACAAATCTAATTACATTCCTCTTTGTGAATATGTAAAATCTTTTATGTTTACATACCAGTCTGTCAATCAGTAAAGGAAACTGTTTTTTATGCACATGGAAATTGGATCTCTGAGCCAATCTTGGCAATGAAGGGTTAGGAACTTTATTACATATATAGTATCATTTACATAAAATCTTGTCACCCATTTGGGTTACGTTAAGTTGGACTATGTCTGGGGGGGTCCAGGGAAACGATATCCCTGGTGGATATTTAGTTCAAATGATTTATTTGACAGTTTTAAAAACTTCTATCATAAATATCATTCATATAACATCACAGCATTCAGAAAACACATAGTGTCAAAGCATTAATTGGTCCATAGTGATTATATCCCCAAAGTTGGTAATGGAAGGGCTTGCAAAAAATGCTCGTGATCATTAAATGTTTATATAACAACCAAAAAACTTGAGAATATATACCGCATCTTCCTCAGATTTATAAATTGTTATTTTGCCAGAAGATGGTTTATCTGTTGGCAGAGGTAGGTTAGAATATATCATATATCATGCTAACACTTATTTCTGGATTTATAAATCTTTATATTCAGCATTTTTTAAATTCCTCCTCCTCTGGGTTACACTAAGGTGCGATTCACAGCCCTCCCTATCATCTCCTTTATCATTGCAATTTAAATACCCTATCTCATTCTCCTCAAAATAAAGTATGCTATGATTAAAAGTATCATTATTATTATTATATACTTTATAATGAGAAATCTATAAATGGGATAATAAAGCGGCCTAAGAAGAAAGTACACAATTGGCATCATAGTTTTTTTATCTCACTAAAGCTGATTAATCGGCAGGATAACCACTGCTAAATGTTTTGACAATTTAAAAAATTTCGGCAAATTTCTGTGTATAGAATGTAAGACAAAATTCCGTAACCTTGTTGCTGCCTTTCCTGTATATAGGAAGAAACATGAACTTGTCGAGGGTACTATGTGAATACGAAATTATTGCGAACTTAGGCGCCTTTAAAAGAAATTCAGATACATTATCATGTTATACGTCCTACTAAGAGTGTCTGCTTCAAAAACAACTACTCATGTCAAAACTTGGATCGCGATCAACTAGGTATGACCAACACTGGGTCAATAACCTATCACTCAGCCTTTTACCAACCAGACGTCTATACGGCCCACATTTCGATATACTAACCTCGATATCTGAGAATACCTATAAGGTTTACGACAGACTCTCATTACTCACAGCCTTCTTAAACTCTGTAGCGCCAACATGCAGACGACGTGATGATCAGCTGACTGCAGCAACAACAAACACCTTGGTCTCTGGGCACAGTTATCTTGTCTCTTTATTCTTTTTATTATTTTTTGATAATGGGTAAAGAATCTCATGAGTGAAATATAGCCCTCAGCATCAATTCAATACAGTGGATATAACAGAGAAAACACAACATCCAGAAATCCATTTAAGAATGTGGGTATTATTTTTCTAACATTTACATGTATGTACCTGAACGAATATGGAATTCGTATGTAAAGGAATTTGTCTTTAATCGTATGAAGGAGATGATATACACATAAAGTTTAAAATAGAAGACAAAATGATATTACTGATTAATAGAAAGGATTAAAGAGGATAACTACAGTTAGAAATAAGACAAAATCGTTTCCTGTACCTACTTAGGAAAACTAATGCGGGCATTTCGCTGTTCTATAAGATGTCCCTTTCTCTTGAATATATGTATATATATATATATATATATATATATATATATATATATATATATATATATATATATTATATATATATATATATACACACACACACACACACATTGTTGAATTGTATGGCTTTACCAGACTTGGTCTTATCGGCCACAAGTGGTCACTTTATAATCATTACTTTATTAAGTTCGTCGACAAAGTTTATCCCTTGCTACTGATTGTAGGGCAACCTTTAAGCTGCTAGAGTCTTTTTAGAAGGAGTCACTGGAATTATAATAATGAGCTGAATCAAGATTATTTGAAACAATAGTATAAGTCCCCGATAAGTCGAAATATTTCAAAAGATTAAGAGTTTCTGACAACAGTTTTCAATTAGTGATTGTGTTATTTTCTCAAAATTTTACATTCGATAATGTTATGTAATTTCTGCCCTCAAAATGCCGAGATCAGTCATAGGTCACGATTCATGCAAGTTCTAGGATGTAAACTTCAATTTTTAGCAAAAGGATGCGTCCTTTATTTGAGTTACTTGTCAAAGATATGGTTTCGTTACAGGGTATGATGCCGTCGCTCAAGAACCAAATTATCTAAAAATCTAATAACGCCATGATTTAGTATTTTGTGGCACCCTATCCGATATTTTTATATTTTGTTGCGCTCTTTTCGATGTTTTTCATATTATATGGCACCCTATCCGACATTTTACTTATTTCATGGCACCGATATTTCTCATATTTCTTGGCACTTATATTTCTCATATTTCGTTACACCTCATTTGACATTTCTCATTTCGTAGCACCCTATTCTATATATATTTGTCATATTTCGTGGAACCCAATCGGATATTTCTCATATTCCGTGACACCCACATCCCATGGTGTATTATCCAAACTTTGTTTATAATTTGTTATTGAAGGCATTTTTCATCATTTATGCAGTAAGAGTAGAGGACCGTTATCTATTATAGTAACACAAAAACTCAGGTTTCTGCTAAATGTAGAAAAAAAAAAAGTCAATTGCATAGTAATTTAAGATGTTTACAGCATCCCAGATGGGAATAATACCACTAGTGTGAAACTGATACCCAATTTAGATAAGATGAAAGTAACGTATATAGATACATAGTTCAGCAGGGAAGTCACTTGCAAGGATTTACCAGTCTTATCACTATGCAAATTAAATCTTTCAGAGCAAAATTCCGTTCCAAACGCTACCTAACACCGCTCTATCATCTCTCATCCTCACTTTAACTGGTCCAGGCTAATATTGCCTCATATCTATCGCTTACCGTTGTATACCCTTTATTGAGAAAAGAAAAAAAAGTCGAAAATATGATGTAGATTCCATCAAATATCTGTTCTGATGTGCAAGATTTTTTTTTTTTTTTTAACTAATTGGACAATGTTCATGTCCAGGAAGCGCGTGGTCGTTTCAATGATGATCCGGGACTAACTCAATATAACAATTTTCATTTATCAAAATCTTAAATCTATCGTCTCGCTTTCTCATGTATTCATTGTTCTTCCGTCTTATTTAGAATCTGGGAAAGCTAAAATTTTATGATTTTTTTTTCATTTAAAGTAATAATAAGTTGCTAAATGTCAAGAGAGGCATCTGCACTTTTCAGAAATTTGAATCGGGCGAGATGACTATATATATATATATATATATATATATATATATATATATATATATATATATATATATATATAGTCGCGATCAGCATTTTTTTTTTTTCGCGGATCTTCACCGATCGTGATTGATGCTGTGAATCTTTCTCGGCATATAATGCACTGAGGCCGATCTTAATGTGAATAACTGGTATAGATATCGCTGTTAAAGATATATCACGTCTAAAACTATTATACAAGTAAGGTAAACGATATTTTGTGCGATTACTTTTATTTCAACTGTAGGGCATAGCTTATTTAATACAGGTTACATATCGATAACTGGTTGTGACTTTTATGCCACATCTTCCCCGTATTTCATATCCCTCCCCGCTTTATATATATATATATATATATATATATATATATATTGCATGTGTGGATTGCCTTTCTGTATAAAAGCTGTTGCAATCATCGAAATGTTTACATTTTCTTGGTTGGAAGGTTTGGAACCATAATGAATTCGTGTTTCCGAGATATGGCACCTGGCTGGTGTCTCATTCACGTGTAACTGAAAAATCCAGCCTTTTGCATATCAGCATTGGATATTTGTACCAATTTCAATGATTGCAATTAAATTTCTTCTACAGGTTAAACTTCATAATCCACAAATGAATAGATACATTTTTTCTTTCGTTTGCCTTTTCCTCCGTCAGTTGGGTAGCGCCGGGAGCAGACAGAGAAATGGCCTCATTGGCTCACATCCCCCTCTCTACCTGTCATTTGTAACGCCCAGAAACCACAGGGTCGTAGGTCATGAAATCAACGTTTTGTAAGCGTCTGCGTGCAGGGTACTTGAGTCATTAGTGTACGGTGTCATCTTTTTTTTGTATGATGATGGCATTGTGGATGTGGAGGGTCGTCTTTGGGATATTGTATTCGTCATGAGGTTGTGTGGTGAGGCTACACGTGGGGGGGGGGGGGAGATTGTCTGTTATGCAGGGTACAGGAGGGAGGTGAAAGCTGGGGACCGGTGGTGGGTTGGGGTTGTGGGGGGGGGGGGGTGGAGGAGAGGTACAGATTGTTTGGGTTCAGAGAGAGAGAGAGAGAGGTGAGAAGTGGTAGAATTTCAGCTGGCTCCTGACTACATACCTGAACGCAGCAGTTGGAGCTGGAGGTGTGTGTGTGTGTGTGTGTGTGTGTGTTGGGGGGGAGAGGTAATGTTGGTGAGCCAGCCAAGGGTTCGTATGTTGGTGGGCCAAACCAGGGGGTGTCGTGTGTTGTTGGGCCAGCTATGGTGGGTGGTGTTACCATTCCCAGCACGCTCGGGGTCAGTTACGGCTCAGGCCATCATCCCCTTACACGTTCACCCATCTGATTCCGCCCACCTGCCGGTATGGTTACCCATAATACTGTTACCAACACGGCCGCTAACCTCTGAGCTGCGGGGAAGTCTGCGACCATGACTACGTCAAGATGTGTACACTTCCGAGGGAAGGGGAGGGGAATGGGGTGGGGGTAGTGAACCATTTCCACCTTCCTTCCCCCCCCCCCCTCACGTGTGGCGTCCCACAGGACAAGATGGTCAGGGGAAGGGGAGGAGGAGGGGGAGCCCTTGTGTTTCCTCATCCTGATAAATCAATGCCATTCATAGATGCGTCTGTTGGATGGGAGTCCAGCACTTCCATCTGTACCTTTGTGTAGCGCATCCAGGAAAGCCCTCAGTGCTGGACCACCGTCAGCTACACCACCCTCATGACCCACACCGTGATCATGCACGTCAACCTCGCCTACAGCCGCGTCCCACTAGGCCCTCCTCCCCTCCAGCTGGTTCACTCCGCCAAGCTTCTTGATGTCACTCTGGACGAAAGATCTAACCTCCTCCTCCTCTGCGCCTCTCCCTTAACTGACCTTTCTTACATTCTCGCCTCCGTCACCTCTTGTCACCAGAGATCCTTCGTCCCCGAGTTGCAGTTCGGCAACTTATTCGCAGTGAGGCTGTGCAGATCGTTATAAGAACAGCGCCATTCCACCCACTGTTAACATCAATAATCAGTAGACTGTTGTCTCAACACTAAAGCAAATACTGTCTCTTGGTTTAGCCTCGTTCTCTCTACTGGGTGTAATTTCTGCCAATATTTTCAGCCTTTGAATTCAGGTTATGCAGCTCAATTATGATGATTATTATCATTAGCATTATTATTACGACCAAGAGGCAAGAAAATAAAAGTGGATGTAATGAATAAAATTATTATTATCATGAAAAAAGGTAGAATTATTAAACGCAATCATCTTATTTATTTACATGTTTACAAATACCATAGAACCAATATCTGGGAAGGAGTCCTCATGTTACCTAGTACCCTTCCAAAAGGATCTACTGTAGCCCACGGCTGCGCTCCTTCCATTAGCAGGGCAACGTAGATACCTTCGGAATGCGAAGTTCTTTGACGACACTGTTACTGCCAGTGATACAGCCTCACCAAATGCGACTTTGCACCTACGGTGCAGCCTTGAGCAGGCTGAGTCCAAGTAACACCCACTCCTTTCATTATCAATGTTGATAATTACGAGAAGAATGTTCCTAATTTCCCAGATAAACGACATTGTGGGGGGGGGGGGGAGAAATAAAGCCTAATGGTGGGGAAACTGAGTTTAGTTTCAAATTGATTTAGACAAGCTGAGGGTGTGGTATAAAATGATGGCAAATGAACTGGTGTAGAATACATGTAAATGCAAAGTGATGCCTGTAGTCAGGGGATATATATATATATATATATATATATATATATATATATATATATATATATATATATATATATATATATATATATATATATCACGCATGTTAAATGATCTCAGTAAATTGATCACTAACAGTACAAGAGGAAGATGACTGACGTGGTTCCCAGTGATGATGGGTACTATCGTCTTCATCAAGGGTTCGTACCGTCGTGCTTAGGGGTCGTTGTCTTGCTCAAGGGTCGTACCGTCGTGCTCACATTTCTTACCGTTTTACTTAAGGGTCTTTCCGTCGTGCTCGTGGGTCGCACTGTCTCGTACGGTCGTGCTCAAGGGTTGTAGTCGTGCCCAAGAGCCGTACCGTCGTGCCTAAGGGTCATACCATCTTAGGCCATGGTTATTCTGGTCACATGATGGCCTCCTGGACCTCTATTCATGGCGCTTTCATCATCGGCAGTTTTTAAATAAGAAAAGTTAGACGATTTTCTATACATACACCCTAAACATGGGAACTAGCGGGTGAGCTTGTGTTACATTACTTCTGCGTAGGTAGAACGACCCCAGGTAGATCGGCTACGGTTGTGGACGACCCCTCCCGAGGACCAGGGTACATAGCCAGCCAGCTTGTAGGGTCGTTCTTGGGCAGAATGACCCCCCCCCCCCCGCCCCCCTTTTTTTTTTTACCCCAGACACCTTTAACCTTTCCCGGCAGTAACGCACTATTAACCTCAGCTGTCGTCAGCACTCGGCTTTAAGCGTCTTATAATCTTCAACACCTGCAGCGTTCTCGAGAATATATGTCGTGTTAGGCGTGTCAGCTTTAACCTGAAAGCAAAGATGAGTTCGATGAAATCGTACCTTTTGTTATTTTTGTTGAAAACGTCGGGCTTTTGTTGTTCCTTCTCCTCAAAAGTAGAACTCTTCTGCATAATATTGAGATATACTTGTTATTTCATGAACGTTTAACGACTGAATAGGCTTGTTAGGGTACACGGTACCACCTTATTGACAAACAAGGAATGGTCGATTCCACCATTCTCTTCACCTGTTGTCGTATTTGCCCGTTTTCTTTCTCCATTGAAAACTTTATGGCCACCATTTGGTCTTCGTGTCACATACATGTCCAATATTAGTCAGTTGATGCCATGAGCAACACTAAATGATATAGCACTCAGTATGCCTAGTCTCGCTAGTTATGTGTAACCATACTAGCAGACTTAGCGGTCTGGTAGGCCACCTGTTTCGAAATATTTCTGAAAATGAAGTTCTGATTAGTCAAATGTTCAGATGATATTGCTAAAGAAGTATTTGATTTCATCAATAGACTGGATAGAAGGCTGATATATCAACCAACATATTTAGACATGCTCCCATCTTTAATAAATATCAATGAACACATTTAGAGATGCTCACATCTTTACAAGTTACTTATTCTTACGGTATTCGTCTCGAGCCATGAAATATTTGGACAACCAGAGGCTGTATCAAAATGGTGTACTTTGTACCCGACATCCTGACGTGGTAGATGACAAAAGGCGGAAATAACAGAGCTGGTCGAAGATGCAACCCGCCTATGACGTCATTACGGCCGGCTTTCCTCATTGGTTATTTCATAGAGAGGCTGGAGGTGTTATGGCGTGTGTCCGCGGGTGACTGACAAGTGTTTCTTATCTAGTTATGAGCAAAGCTGTGGTCCTACCGGCCAGCGAGGGAGGCGAAGATGGTACGCGGTCTGCTAGAGTACAACGTGGCGGCGAGTGCACGTGTCCCCGCGCGGGGGTGGGGATTGTCCACGTGCTCGGGGAATCAATACGTCGGTGGGCGGAGTCTACGCCCTCCTTCTTCTTGAATGAGTCTCACCACCCGGATACGCCTCTTGTTTCTCAATAACTATTTATGGACACGTGTAACTACTAGCAAGGTAGGGAAATATCATAAGAATAAATAAATTAATTTGGTAACTCTCCATTTACTCTGGAGCGGAAATGCTTTCGTGTAAGGTACACCATCTTGTGAGGAGGAAACAGCCTTGACGTCATACATTGTTCTGCCATGAACGTTTACCGTCGTTGGCCGACGAGGATGAAGCAATATGCGCCGCGCCCACGGGGCCCGTGGGCAACAGAGGCTTTTTTTTTTCACCGGGTTCGTACACGATACGCTGAGTCTGCTGGTGCTAGTTACCAGCTGGCTGGCCAGGCCGGGGCTGCCCTTAGCCATATTTCATAATAGTTATATATATAAACATTTCATGAGGGCGTTGGATAAATTTATAAATATTATTCCTAACGATTCTTGGATGATTACGATGTTAATCTACTGCCATGGACAACTTCCAGGTCGTGTGTGTGTGTGTGTATTGGGGGAGGGGGAGGAAAAAAGGTAGGAGGGGGTAATGAGGGAGGTGGATTCAGCAGGGGTGTCATGTGGTGGTGGTGGTGGTGGAGGGGGAGGGGGTTGGTGACGCAGCACCGCCACTTGACTCAACGTCGGACGTGAGTCATGCGGGCGGCTCAGGTGTTGTTGCCTCACTCACTCATAACGCCTGGCACTAACACCACGGCGGCATTCCTCCTCCCGCGTGTGTACCGACCATAAATAACCTTTTTAATTTACAAACTCCTTTTTTTTCTTTTTTCTAATTGGTGATGATCGTTGTAAACAAGCGTCAACTAGATCTCTCCCCGCGATAAGGTCGATGATAAGCGATTAGATAGAGACGAACCAACGCGAGAGGTCGTAATTTCCTAGTGCTCTGTGTACTGGTAATGGGGAGTTGTGTTGGAAAGTTAAGTGTATTTCAAGAGAACGTGGATGTATAGATTCTCGCGTGGCTGCCCTTCTTCGCCGGAGACGCCTGCCGTTGACGATCGCTGACGGACGCGCGCAACCTGAGGGTGGTGAGTATGGTATATCCCGGCCGCTGGGCTCAACTTTGCTAGGTTAATAAATCTGCCTTCTCGTCACTTCTCGCAGACTAATTAGACACCCAGCATTACTGGACAAGAGGTAGGTAGAGATAAAAAGTGTAGATTATTTATTTTTTTTTCATTCTAAGACCTTGGAAAGTGTGTCTTTCACAGTGATCATTGGTAACAATTTTTTATATATCTATATTTAGTGAGTGATTACTGTGTGCGTTCGAGTGTGCGTGTCAACGCCTCGCCTAAAAGCCATATCAACTTACCTTTATCTATCAAGTAATTGAAAACCGGTAGATATACTTTGTCATTCAGCAGGAGAGTGTAATGTAAAGTGAACTAGACTTACCTGCCAAGTTAGTTAGTTATATATATATATATATATATATATATATATATATATATATATATATATATATATATATATATATATATACGTGATGTTTACAGCGCGCGGTCATAGTGAGCTGTTGTGGCGCCTGTATTGTGAAATAACGTGTTGTGGCATACACTGTGGTCGCCATGTGTGTGTGTGTGTGTGTGCCTGGGGGCGGGGTTACCATACACACACACACACACACACACACACACACACAGAGCCAGGTGCCAGTGACGTCAATAGAGATCTCGCTGCGTACTCCACTTGCCATACTGCCTTGCGTCATTTGATGCACGCCTTTTGCCATATGTTTACATACGCCATTTGTCATACTGCATATTAGTTTGTAGGTGACAGCGTACTATTGTAGGCGCAATGACCAGTGCAGGATGGTCAAAGGTCACGCCAATTATACCCAAGGGTCGTGCCGTCCTTGCCAAAACACAGTGCCCTCATACTCAGGGGTCGTACCTGGTCATTGCGAGAGGTCGTCCACAAGTGTGAAGATAGAGATTTCCCCCCCTCCTCACCACTACCACCCACCCACCACCACTACCACCACTCGTCCTCAGCGTGTTGCTGGGGGGGATATCTGGGGGCAATAAGGGGGTACTTCTACCCTAGATATTGCGAAGCAATACAGGTGTGTGTGTGTGTGTGTGTGTGTGTGTGTGTGTGTGTGTAGATAAAGAATACAGTTATGTAAAATAACTATCAGCTTTATAGAAAAATAGCGAACGAAACAGATGATAATAACTGATAACCCTAATCGTGTTTATACTTTCTCTATCTCTCTCAAGAGAGGCATTGTGATTATCTCTCTTTTTTTTTTCTTCCTGTTTGAACCAGTGTTTTTTACTGACTTACTCTGACTTTCGAAGCACTGGGCGTGGCTCGGGCAAAATCCTACCTTAATCATGGTCATCTATGGTGAAAGGAGATGTAAGTACGAGAGAAAAAAGAACGAGGAGATTAACCTGAGCTCCTTCGGTGTCTGTGGACCCGATTACTAAAAGTGGAAAGGTTGGATGAAGAGGCGAGAGGACGAGAGGTACACACCTTCGCTATTCCAGGGGAAAGGCAGGTATCCTAATGGTAAACCCTGGTGTGGTTGGTCTCTACATAGAAGCTACGGGAAGCAACAGTCAGTGATGTGTTACGTGTCCGAGCCATAGTGGATGAGACACATGCAGACAGACACCTCATGAGAGGCATAGTCGAAGTATTAGCTGTAGAACAGAGAGGGAAGCAACGTCAAAGCGGATGGAAACAGACAGTTTGGAGAAGGGGTGATAGCAGGAAGGTTAAGGTGGTGGAAGGCTTTGTGTACTGCAGTATTGCACTATGAGAGAGTTGGATGAAGAACCATCCCAGACGTGCAAGCAGTACCCTCACACTTGGGCGAGCTAGAACTCTCTCGTTATGGAGAGTAACTGATCAAATGAACAATTACGGCACTTATAACTCTCTCTCTCTCTCTCTCTCTCTCTCTCTCTCTCTCTCTCTCTCTCTCTCTCTCTCTCTCTCTCTCTCTCTCTCTCTCTCTCTCTCTCTCTCTCAGCTTCTGCGAGGCAGACTTTGTGTTATGTAGGGTTTCCAGGAAAGAGTGGAGGATATATACATAGTTGCACGCAGCATGTTTATCATATCACAGGGTTAAAGCGTTTTAGAATAAGTGATGAAAAATGCCTGAGATTGACATTTTAGAATCGCCACAAATTAGAGCGATGTAATACACTTTGTGGAACAATAATGACAGTAATTATTATTATTGTTATTATTATTATTATTATTATTATTATTATTATTATTATTATTGTTGTTGTTGTTGTTGTTGTTGCTCATGTAATCATCAGTGATAATCATTAATAATTAGGTTCTAACATTTGTATACCTTTTGTTGCATTGTGAACACGAATATTATCCCTGGCTCAGGTCCTGTGTTAGGAGAGATGTTGGGTGTGTGGGCTGTGTTGACGGTGCTATGTTTGGCTAGCCAGGCCCACGCCCAGCTCGGGGAGGGCGCGGAAGCCGGGCAGGACGACACGCAGGCATGGGTAGCGGACGACAGCGAGGGCGCCTCTGGCGGTAAGTCGTTAGAGCTAGTGACAAAAAACTATAGTGAGATTGCCCAGTCTTCTTAAGGCTTAAGAAATTCTTTTATTATTTTCTTGATGTCAAATATATTCTTGTAAGTCTAAAGTATAAATCTGGTGTAACTCAATTTATATTATTCTTACGGTAGCTTAAGGCTTAAGAAATTCTTTTATTATTTTCTTGATGCCAAATATATTCTTGTAAGTCTAAAGTATAAATCTGGTGTAAGAAACTCATTTTATATTAGTTTTACAGTAGCTTATTTGACTCTAGCAGTGTCGCAAGAGACGGGTTTGTTTACATGAAGGCATTGGTGTACTGGGCACAGTGATTCTTTGTATGTGAGAGTTGATTATCATTGATAACACCCGGAGTGATATTTCTATATTGATTTTATGATTATTTTGAAATTAAGAAGTAACTGCCGAAGGGGAAGATGCTGCTAGTATCAGTTTCATGATGTAGAGAGAGAGAGAGAGAGAGAGAGAGAGAGAGAGAGAGAGAGAGAGAGAGAGAGAGAGAGAGAGAGAGAGAGAGAGCACTCGTGCTACTGAGCACGACGCTACGACCCTTGAGTACGACGTTTCGAAGCTCGAGCACGGGACTGAACGACCGTTTTGTGTAATGGCCTGATCTCTGACCTTACTACCCCTTCAGGGTCGTGTCAAAGGCCAGGTCATCAAAGCCAAAGGACGTACCATCGTGGTCAAGGATCGTACCGTAATGTTCAAGGGTCGGTCCATCGTTCTCACGATCTTAACGAACTTGGTCGACAATGATTCACTGGTGTGATAGCAATATCTAAAACAGGTATTGTTATCATTCCATCTCCACAGACAGATCATTACGAAAGTAAGTTTGTGATTTCATTTAATTTCGCTGGTTAGATAGAATGGCCAGCAATGCTCTCCCCACGAGCCTTGAAATTAGCGGACAGTTCTGAAATGTCGTGCAGCAAGCCATTTGATCATTGGCTTACCCTTTCATCAGACGTCATAAGTGTAGTGTGTGTGTGTGTGTGTATGCTCACTCGTCACATTATGATGATGATGACAGATGTTACTGCTTTTAATCCCTGATATCTCACAAAACTGAGCAACCCCTGACCTAAAGTTGAAGAACCTTTATAGCCTAGTTTAACTCTTGATGTTTTGCGTAACTGAGCCACATGGATATACTAAAGACCTGGACAAGTTCTGGTGTCTAATAACCCTGATATCCTACAGACGTGTTCGATTGATGACACTGACGTTAACAACCCTGATAGCCTACAAAACTGACTCACTATGAAAATCTTATAGACCTGATTACCCTTGATTTCCTACAGACCTGAACAACCCTAATACTTTACAGACCTACACAACCCTGTTATCTTGAAGACCTGAAAACCTTTTTTTTTTTTTTTTTCATAACAGTCCTGAGCAATCTTGATATCCTACAGACCTAAAATTTGATATCCCTCTGACCTGAACACAGCCCTGATGCCATGTAGTCCAGAACGACCCTGTTGTCTTTACATGCCTTAACAACAGTGGTGTTATACAGAACTAAACACCCAGTTATCATGTGAATCTGAACAACTATGCTATTTTAACACCTGAACAGCCTTCCTATCAAGTAATCAGACCTGAACGACCCTAAACAAACCTAAGCATTCCTGTTACACGAACCTAAACGTCCCTGATGCCCTACAGATCTGTTGTCTCGCAGCCCTGAACAACCCTGATATCTTACAGACATGAATAAAACCAGATATCTCAAAAACTTTAACGGTCCTGATATCTTTCAGATGTAAATAAAGCCAGTTATCTCTGACTTTAAGAATCCTGATATCTCACGAACCCGCAGGAAGGGAGGAGGCCCCGCCGGAGGATAGGGAGGAGGAGGAGGAGGAGGAGGAGGAGCCGATGACGGTGATAATACAGACGCCACGCAGGTGGAAGCCGCTGCTGGAGACGTACCAGGGCTGCATCCCGGCCGACGAGAGTTTTCAGGACTCGCTTATGTTCGTCAACCTTACGCAGGTGAGTGTTGGTGATCCCTAGGGCCACTCTTGGTGGGGGAGGTGTTGCTGGTGTTCCCTAGGGACACTTGGTGGAGGAGGTGTTGTTGGTGTCTCATAGGGCACTCTTGGTGGGGAGGTGTTGCTGGTGTTCTCTCGGTGCAGGAGGTGTTGTTGATCCCTGGGACACTGTTGGTGGGGGAGGTGTTCCTTTTCTTCCCTGGGGCACTCTTAGTGTGGGAGGTGTTGCTGTCGTTCCATAGAGATGCAGCTGTGTTACATCTACATTACATAAGCGAGCTGCAATTTCTATATAAACTACGAGACAGTCGCTCTATAGTCGCATCTACTTTTATCTTGCTCTACTTTTGTTTCCAGATATATATATATATATATATATATATATATATATATATATATATATATATATATATATATATATATATATATATATTACTAACAATAACTCAACCTCTTAACGATATAAGTGGATTATAACTCCAACGGGATAATGCTGCGATTGTTTCATTGCCTTAAGCCATTCTGGGAGTACGTCACCTTTGTCAACAAGTGGATTACTTATAGAATAGTTTAAATATAAGGAAGGACAGGTAATAGATGATCTGTTGGTTTGTGACGAGGTTACCTGCAGGAGGAGAGTAATGGCAGTACCTGGGAAGGACAGATAACAGAATACCTGTTGGTCCATGACAGGATTATCTTGCTGCAGGACAGTAATAACATCTACGTATAATCCACAAAGATGAAGATGAGTTAGTAGAACTGAAGGTTCGTCTTCACACACCGCTCCCTCTGGCTCATCATCCGGCAGGAAAATAGCCATGAGAGAACTCCAAGTAGACTACACAGGAACATTTTTATACGTAAGGAAGACTGGGAGACAAATCCTGATGTAAGTATAACAGAGAGTAGAATGTCTGTCAAGAAAACACTCAAATTCGATGAGATAATCGAAGGTATGATTGCAAAGACATCGTCTGGACCTCTTTGTTACCCTGGGCACGAAGTGGAGCGACAGTGTTACTGGAAATAAAGGCAAGTAATGTTAACTCTGAAGACGCATCGGGCTCGGGGTCAGAGGAGAAACCCCTTCCACTCCCCTCCTGGTCTGAGGCACGGTCCCTCTCCCTTGCATGTTGGCTAAGACGCTTGTGCTGGGGGTCTCTCTGCCATGAGAGTGGAATTATTCTGTGAAAATGAGCTCACAGCAGGAGGACGTAAGGAGAATATCAATCTCATGTCAGGGAGGATTTTGTGTCGTATATTTTTAGACGTTTTGTATGTGACTGATCTCTTATGATGTCTGAATCACCACTTTTTTTTTTTTTTTGTTTTCTAGTCACGTATAAAGGCTCTGAAGTTTTAAAAGAGCGTTCATAGTCTGTTGTTAGCACAGAGGTGGAGGATTAGAGTATCCAGGTGCACCAGAGTTGCCCTGGTTTTATTAGAGCTGACGCAGTTTTTTTCCAGAGTTAACTCAGTTTTACCAGAGCTGACCCGGTTGTGCCATAGTTAACCCAATTTTTTTTTTTCCCGAGTTGACCCACTTTTGCCAGAGCTAACCCAGTTTTCGTAGAGGTGACCCAGTTATACCAAAATTGACCCAAGTGGAACAACCCAAATATACTAGAGTTGACTCAGGTTTACCAGAAACGACCCAGGTTAACCATAGTTAGTGCTATAAAGGTTAAACCTCACGGTTTGTTCACGTCCTTGACCAGTATCGATTACAAGCAATGGGATTTTTGTACCATCACAAGACTCTGGTACCTTCCTTATCTACGTATCATTAATTGGTTAGATGTAGCCCCCCCCCCCCCTCCAATGTGTGGGACGACCCCCGACGACCCTTGGCAACTATGTCTCAGGGAACTGGTCGTCCGTCAGTTTATGACAAGGACGACTGTTATGTTCCTTTAAACCCCGTCAGATGAATTTGATTAACGCAGTTTTAGCATCTTTAGCAGTTTGATAACTTGGTGAGTTTTGTCTCTGAAGAACGGGTTGGATACCACGCTCTCCTCTCATTTTGAACTTCTTATCGTAAATGGCAGTAGAAAAAGATAAGAGCAACTTTGCCTACATTAGCCTGGTTGACGAAAACTTTGCGAACCTTTGCATATAGCTTTCGAAAACTTTGCTAACTAGCCTTAGCACGGTTGATGGCGACTGTGCTAACCTTAGCACGGTTGATGGCGACTGTGCTAACCTTAGCACGGTTGATGGCGACAGTGCTAACCTTAGCACGGTTGATGGCGAGTGTGCCAACCTTAGCGTCCTTATTGACCCTGTGTCCGGTCCTGCAGGTGATGGTGGGCCACGACGAGCTGACAAGTGTGGAGGGCGCGTGTCAACACCTCTGCCTGAACAAGGTGCCCTTCTCCATGTACCTCACCATCAGCCCGGCGCTCAACGGTAGCGTGGACGCCTGCGGCTGCCACCTCCAAGATGAATTGAACCTTAATGACATGGTGAGCAGTGTCATGTGTCATTTGATATCGGCCTGTGTCCCCTGGGAGCGACGCATGTCTCCTTAGAAATGGAACGTGTCCTATGGGAGCTTCGTATGTCCTCTAGGAATGGCATGTATCCTGTGGGAGAGGCGCGTGTCTTTTCTAGTGGTGGCACGTATCCTTCAGGAGCAAAATGCAGCTTCTCAGAGCGACCTGTGATCCTCCGAGAAGGCCTTGTCCTCTAGACGCAGCATTTGACCTCTTGAGAGTGACGTGTGTCCTGTAGGAATGGCATGTATCCTCAAGGTATTGTATGTGTCCCCCAAGATTGCATGTGTTCTCTGCGTGTGTCTTCTAGGAAATGCATGTGTTCCCTGGGAACTGCATGCTTCCTCTAGGAATTACATGTGACATCTGGGAATTGTATGTATCCTTTAAGAATTGCATGTATCCCCTAGGAATTACATGTGTCTTCTGGGAATTATATGTGCCCTTTAGGAAATATGTATGTCCTCTAAGAATTGTATGTATCCTTTAGGAATTGCATTTGTTCCCTAGGAATTACATGCATTACCTTAGGAATTGCATGTGTCCTTTAGAAGCAACATAAGTCTCCTCTATACTCAATTGAACACACCTTTCCACAAACACGAACAGTGAATTTAGTGAGTCTCAGACAGTATTGTGTACCCGGTTCGAGATAATGAACTTAACAAGTTTACTTGATCTCTAGAATTAAGATGTAAAAAAAAAAAAAAAAAAAACATGTACGTGATTAATAGAATTAAGATAAAAAAAAAAAAACATCGCACATTTACAGGATTACTAGAATTAAGATGTAACAAAAAACACAACATATGTATAATCAACCCGATCCTCCTCAACATAGTAAGCCGCTATCGAGTGTACATACCTTCCTCAGGTTGCGGACGAAGGTTGCGACAGCAGAATTGACTTGTACCGGGTGTACTGCGGGCCGCACAATATCGACTGTTTTAGCCGGGCTGGTGTTACCGGGGCCCTGTCCTTCCCACTCATGGCCCTACCGCTCCTGCTGGCGGTGCTCTCCGTGCTGGCTGACGTGAGAGGAACCTCACTCACATATTTTGGCTTCAAGCAGATAAAAGAGGCCTAGAAAACGTGTTTATCAGGATCCTTTTTTTTTTTTTTTATATTGATTCCAGGTTAATATTTGTAAAATGATATATGATGTATATTCTGTACACATTTCTCTCAGAGATTACGACGTTTCAAGAATATTTTATGAATATAAAACACCAATGTACAAATACACACACAAAAAATGAATTTGTGATATAAGTGGTGCAAGCAGTATTTTCAGTGGCATCTGAAACTTGTATGTCTTGTAGGCATAGACAACTGTTATGACACGAAGATGATTGTATATTGGATTGATAACTGAAATTTAAATGTTCATTTGTCTTCGGTTTTAAAGGGTTCATCTCGAGTTTTTAGTTTAATAGAACCGTTAGATTTCTCAAGAGATGAAATGCTTTCTTTCAAAAGACATTTCCAAGCGTAGGGTATAAAGGTAGGTTGTATGTGCCAAAGGATTGAAAAGTCTACTTAGTATCAACAGTGTCTGATTTTTCCGTTATAATTCCAATTGTTGACATATGTTTAACATGAAAACTTCGGCAGGACGTTATTGAAATGTCTTCGGGTATCTTGCCTCGCAGATCGTCCCCCATTGAGTATGTGTTTACCAAACTAAACCGTCCCCCTGATGATGGGGGGAAGGGAAGATGATGGCGCCATTGTTGCCATTGTGTGCACAGGGTATTGCCTGAGAGAAACGAGTGTCTTATAGTTTACTTTGTGGCGTAAGCAGCTAACTTATATACCGTATAACACTGAATGAGTTCTATATTTAAAATACTGTTAACGTAGAATGGTTTTAGATGTGTCAAGATGGATTACAAAAATTTCTACAAGTTGTTTTATTTTCTATGAAATGCTAGCTAGTTAGTCACACTGTTGGAAGACAACAGTAGACATTGCTACTGTGACAACAGAACATTACAGAAGAACAGCGAACAGGATCGCTGCTTTGGTGAATTCAAACTTCAGTGTTTTCAAGTATTAACAAAGCGAATTTTTTTTTTCTTCGTTGACCGAGAACTTACAGGTTTCTTAAGTCATCTTAAGTATGAGTGCTTTAGTGTCAAGGCGAACGAGACGAAATGCTGGAATATAGTGTTGGAATGTGGCATCCGGACACTTTATGATTACGCGCAAACTTCCTCCGCTTAATTAGGTGAATAATATACATTTAAGATGAGAGTAAGAGTTTCATGTGTAATCGCTGCTCAGTTACGGTGAAGCGACAAATTATTGGTGGAAAGTTATAGAGTTACCTGAGGTCACTTCGAGTGTTCATAATACAATGTAGAAGAGGAGGTCAATGATAACTACATTCTTGAGACATGGAAAAAAAAAAAGTTCTTAAGTTGCAGATAAGTATGCTAACATTGAATAAAGTATATTTGATTGATATTACCGTTAGAGGTAAAAGTTAGGTTAGAATTTCGATATCATCTGTCCTAACTGTGTAATAGGTTTTGATGAAATAAATTATGGAACATAACTTTTGACGAAAGCAGCTTAGTTAATTTTGTGAGTTATAGATAGCTGTTGGCTTCCGGATTAAGGGTGAGGTAGCCTGTCAAATGTAGAACACATAACAGAAAAGAATTTAACAAGATCTAATCAGAATCGTATATAAAGAACGTACTTCACCGAGACTACTGTTAGGAGCTAACTGCACATTTACCACACGAGAAAGGCAACCCAAATTTTATATAGATATGATCCAGCTTCTACATACATTCCAAACTGTACATATCATGTATTGTTAATGTAAATAATATATTTTTGTTTGTTGCATGAGTATTTTTGATGTCCTTTCAGTTTGGTAGATATAATGAGATATTTTAGATTGCCTTCGGGTTGTGAAATGTTGTCCAGTAATGCGTAATAGGCTAGTCGTAATTATGACTCGGGCTCAGCTGAATTCCCTAGTCTATTTGTTCATTTAGATAAGATATGGTTTGACACATATTTTTCTACATACGAACAATGAACGACATGACTGTTTTTTGTCTTGAGTTTTAAATTAATTTGTATGTTTTTGTGCACGGGTGTTCGCAGTTCACCTTGTAAGATGGGTATAAGGAAGATGATGTTGGTGTGGGCCTAAGTTAGGGGTGATGGGGTATCACCCCTCCCATGAAATAGGTGAAACATGTAATAATGTAATTGTATAATGCCTTCATGCTGTTTATGTCATAGGGAAAGATATGCACCAGATCATTAGTTTAACCTTATTCTTTTTTTTTTTTTTTTTGAGATATCCATGCCATTTTTTTCGTGAACGTAGATAATCACAGCTTATTTGGAATTTTTCATTTTGAAACATTACGATGCTATCTTTTGACCATTCTTCTCTAGCAAAACCATAAAACAATTTAATCTCAAAGTAACATGAGTGATTTTTTTTTTTCCAAAAGAAGGAACAGAGAAGAGGGCCAGGTGAGGATATTCCCTCAAAGGCCCAGTCCTCTGTTCTTAACGCTACCTCGCTATCGCGGGAAATGGCGAATAGTATGGAATATATATATATATATATATATATATATATATATATATATATATATATATATATATATATATATATATATGTGTGTGTGTGTGTGTGTATACGAACACATTGCAGAAGAGAAACGCCCATCTTCATAGAACATACAAACCTCCAACAGCCAGGGTCAAACCCGGGACCCGTGTGGAAGAGGTGGGAATGTATCCGCTAGGCTATGGGCCCATATTGTAGCGGTTAGCATTCCCGCCTCTTGCACAGGGGTCCCGGGCTCGATCCTGGCTGTTGGAGGTTTGTATGATATATATATATATATATATATATATATATATATATATATATATATATATATATATATATATATATTACAATATGCTATGATATTATTTTATAATTTTCATGTTAAAGCGTATTTTATCCATTTAAAATGGAGGTGTTTTAAGTTAACAAGGGCATGCCAACCCCCTTCCCCTTCAACTCGCACTCTATTGTACATAAACAAACTCACACCAAAATTTAGTTGAAGTTCGGATATATCATTTTCTTATTTCAATAAAATGTAAAATCCCTGCCAGTTTTTTGAGGATGGGAATAAACAACTGACGGCGGTTCCATTATTGTGATGAAAAAGAAATATGATCATATAGAAAAAAAAGTCTTGCTATATCTATATCAGAAATTACCTTGTATCATTCTTCATCAGAACCAGGAAAAAATGCATTACTCTTAATCGTAAATGATAATGATAATAATGACAATAATGATAACATAATCTTAGGCATATTTTGCATGACATCAAATAAATAGTTCAGCTATTGTGAGATAAATTACACAAGTTACATAGATACAAAGTTTTTTCATTGAAACTAAGGATAACAATTTTCAAATATTTTTTTTTTAACGTTGGAGGCTTCAGCCAGGCCACATCAAGGCTTGGCCTTAATTGATTTATAGAGTGTATTATGAAAGTGAAAAAGAAGAGACAAGGGAAAGTATTTGAAAAATTGTTGGAGCAAGTGAAAAACCTGTCTTTTAAAATTGTGCCAGGTTGGAGTTATTAGGAAAGACACGAGAGGGTAGAACCAATATTACCTCCTACATTTCATGGTTAAAATACTGGAATTACATACAGGGTTATCTCTGCATGGGCGAGTGTTTTGGCCGTGGGCGTTATTGTGAACGATAGAAGGCAACAGGTGAGGGAGGGAGGGTTCTGTTTTGGGGAACCGTTGTTCATCTTGATCTCTATAAACGATATGACTGAAGGAATGGACTCCTGCCTGAATAAGTTTGCAGACGATGCAAAAAGTCATTAGTGAATTGAAATTTGAGGAGGATTTGCATTTGTTTACAAGGGAACTTAAGCAGACTCCAAAGTTGGTCTGATACATGGTTGAAGGAAAGCCTCATCTTCTCCGTACATTGCACATAGGTGATTTTACACACACACACACACACACACACACACACACACACACACACACACACACACACAAGGCTTAAACAACTAACGCCTTAAACACACATGGACATACGACTAACAACAGAAACAGTTCCTCCCCATTTCCCTGAATTTGTCCTTGTAAAAGAAAAAAAAAATGTTGAGAACATATTAGTGAAACAGTCTAGTGAAGACCCCTTGACCCCAGCGGCGTGTGGGAGTCTACGTGCCCTCTGACATTTACCCGCCAAAAACGGCCGAACATACAAAGCCTTTTTGCGTCACTTGGGTCAAATTAGTTTTTACTTCGTAATGCCACGCAGTCGGTCATTTAACTGATCGCCGCGAGAGGACATGTCTGATTCTTTGTTATAAAGTAGTTTGTCTGTTACGTTATTGGGTCACACTGACCGTTACTTAGTACGACACGTTACGTCACCGCGCAAGGATATGTGTGATGCGTTGAAAATAAAATGCCTGCTAGCTTCTCTCTCCTACCTTAAATTTTCCAAACTTCAATAATTCTTTCTTTTCCGCCCTTAGATATTTCTCGGTGATCTGGTCCTAGTTCAGTTACAGTACAAGAATATATGTGCATTATATTCCAAGATAATTATGGTATTCACTACATGTGAATTACTTTGCCAATTACTCCTCGGCCAAGCATCGTTACCAAGTGTATATTTAATAAAGTTTACGTCAGTCTAAACGTTTGCATTACTGGAGGAATCATGAAGCTTACAGCTGCCTAGGCAGATGCTCTGGAAAGCTCCGACAATACAGGTCTTACATACGCCTCCTCGGCTTTCCCCCATCACGTTATTCTGGTTACCCTTCACGCCCGTCATCGTCCACTTAACGAGGTGGTGATGGGCACACAGTCTGAGGCTGGAATAGTGGAGCCTGGCTGCCATGAGTGACGGTGGAGAGAGAGAGAGAGAGAGAGAGAGAGAGAGAGAGAGAGAGAGAGAGAGAGAGAGAGAGAGAGAGAGAGAGGAGGTAGTCAGCCATTATTAGGAAAGGTAATAGACTAGGGTGATACAAGGACAGGAGGGCAAAGTTGATGATTCTTGATTCATATTTGTCTCCCATGATAGTTACAAGGTATAAGGAAGTGAGGAGTCTTTATGAATCTTTCTCTTTATTTCTTTATTAATTTCTTGTCCTCTTTAAAAGTAGAACGTTTTCCTCATGAATATGAATAGATGGGAAATGGTGTTCATGAGAAATTATTATTTCTACAGAAATAAAGATTAAGATTTGATGATTTTTTTTTGTTTCACCTGTACTCTTTTGTCTGTTTCTTATTTTTCTTCCTTATTTCACATCTTTTTAGAATAAAACGTTGTTTCCATAATCATGAATGAATAAAAGAAAATAGTCCATGAGAGAATCTTGTTTTCACAAAAGAAATAATAGATAAGGTAATATGGAAGTGAAGATTTTTTTTTTTAATGTTTTCCATTTTTTCAACTAAAGTGGTGTCCATAGGAAATAATTTTGTAACATAAATAATACATAATACACAAATCATAAGAGCTCACTGAGCTTCAATCTGTTTGATGAAATCTTCTTCGAAGTCCTGTAGGAGTTTCTTCAAAGTTGGCCGTTCGCTTGGTTCTTCCTCCACGGCCAGATCCACCAGATCCATGGAGTGGAAGTCGTCCCCTGGCACGCTGCACAGGATCACGCCCATGAGGAAGCCAAAGGAATAGACGTCGGAGGCCTTTGTGCTTGGCCCTCCGGCGGCCACTTCTGGGGCAATCCAGGGGAAGTCTGGCTGATGGCAGGCCAAGCGGGCGTTCTCGCCCTCGCCACAGGCAATACCCAGATCGATGATGTTGACTACGGGTGTCTCAGTGGGGCCGCTGACAATAATGTTGTTAGTTTTGAAGTCATTGTGAATGATGTCTTTCTCGTGGATCTCCAGCAGCTGGCGTCCTGCCTTGATCCCCAGCTGTCGGAGGTCGTAACCAGCGTTGCTTTCAAATATCAGTTGGTGCAAGGTGTGGCAGCCCACCTGGGTCATGAGGAGGACAGGAGGATCACGGGCATATCCAAGAAGTATGGGTGTTCCTCCAGCCCCTTCCAGTTTTTCCATGAGGTTGGCCTCCTCTGAGAACATGAGGACGTTGTCCATTCCGTTCTTAGACACCTTGAGGACGGCGGTGGAATCCTCCCATGGTACGAGGTACACTCTCCCAGACTGCCCCTCGCCAAGAATTGTCTCCTTGCGGGAAACGAGATCGTCGATCTGTGCTCTCTGGAGATGGATCATCTTGAGAATATAACAAAATCTGTGAAATGCTTACCGACGTCAACTCGGTATCCCAGATCTTCACAAATATAGTGAAGGTGTTTATAGTGAAGATGACTACAAAAATGTAGCCATGGAGTGTATATCCCAGATCTTCACAAATATAGTGAAAGTGTTTATAGTGAAGATGACTACAAATATAGCCATGGGTGTATATCCCAGATCTTCACAAATATAGTGAAAGTGTTTATAGTGAAGATGACTACAAATATAGCCACGGGGTGTATATCCCAGCGCTTTACGCCTATAGTGAAAGTGTTTATAGTGAAGATGACTACGAATATAGCCATGGGTGTGTATCCCAGATCTTCACAAATATAGTGAAAGTGTATATAGTGAAGATGACTACAAATATAGCCATGGGGTGTATATCCCGGCGCTTCACGAATATAGTGAATGCGTGTGTAGTGAAGATGACCACGAATATACCCATGGCGTGTGCATGTGTGTAGTGAAGATAACAGACCACGTTGACCCGATATCCCAGGTGTTCATAAATGCAGTCAAGGCGTAAAACTGATGCTGTAGTAAATATACCTATTATGGGCATCAAGAAAATGGGTTTGTGAGGGATAGCTGAAGATGAGTTCAATGAGGGGGTAGTCAAGATGCGGGGGTGTAATGAAGACATCACGGCGCCAGGATATGTGTGATGCGTTGACGTAAAGTAGTTTGTCTGTTACGTCATCGGGTCACACTGACCGTTACTTAGTACGACACGTTACGTCACCGCGGAAGGATATGTGTGATGCGTTGAAAATAAAATGCCTGCTAGCCTCTCTCTCCTACCTTAAATTTTCCAAACTTCAATAATTCTTTCTTTTCCGACCTTAAATATTTCTCAGTGATCTGGTCCTAGTTCAGTTACAGTACAAGAATATAAGTGCATTATATTCCAAGGTAATTATGGTATTTACTACATGTGAATTACTTTGCCAATTACTCCTCGGCCAAGCATCGTTACCAAGTGTATATTTAATAAAGTTTACGTCAGTCTAAACGTTTGCATTACTGGAGGAATCATGAAGCTTACAGCTGCCTGGGCAGATGCTCTGGAAAGCTCCGACAATACAGGTCTTACATACGCCTCCTCGGCTTTCCCCCATCACGTTATTCTGGTTACCTTTCACGCCCGTCATCGTCCACTTAACGAGGTGGTGATGGGCACACAGTCTGAGGCTGGAATAGTGGAGCCTGGCTGCCATGAGTGACGGTGGAGAGAGAGAGAGAGAGAGAGAGAGAGAGAGAGAGAGAGAGAGAGAGAGAGAGAGAGAGAGAGAGAGAGAGAGAGAGGAGGTAGTCAGCCATTATTAGGAAAGGTAATAGACTAGGGTGATACAAGGACAGGAGGGCAAAGTTGATGATTCTTGATTCATATTTGTCTCCCATGATAGTTACAAGGTATAAGGACGTGAGGAGTCTTTATAAATCTTTCTCTTTATTTCTTTATTAATTTCTTGTCCTCTTTAAAAGTAGAACGTTTTCCTCATGAATATGAATAAATAGGAAATGGTGTTCATGAAGAAATTATTATTTCTACAGAAATATTGATTAAGATTTGATGATTCTTTTTTTTTGTTTCACCTGTACTCTTTTGTCTGTTTCTTATTTTTCTTCCTTATTTCACATCTTTTTAGAATAAAACGTTGTTTCCATAATCATGAATGAATAAAAGAAAATAGTCCATGAGAGAATCTTGTTTTCACAAAAGAAATAATAGATAAGGTAATATGGAAGTTAAAATTTTTTTTTAATGTTTTCCATTTTTTCAACTAAAGTGGTGTCCATAGGAAATAATTTTGTAACATAAATAATACATAATACACAAATCATAAGAGCTCACTGAGCTTCAATCTGTTTGATGAAATCTTCTTCGAAGTCCTGTAGGAGTTTCTTCAAAGTTGGCCGTTCGCTTGGTTCTTCCTCCACGGCCAGATCCACCAGATCCATGGAGTGGAAGTCGTCCCCTGAAACGCTGCACAGGATCACGCCCATGAGGAAGCCAAAGGAATAGACGTCGGAGGCCTTTGTGCTTGGCCCTCCGGCGGCCACCTCTGGGGCAATCCAGGGGAAGTCTGGCTGATGGCAGGCCAAGCGGGCGTTCTCGCCCTCGCCACAGGCAATACCCAGATCGATGATGTTGACTACGGGTGCCTCAGTGGGGCCGCTGACAATAATGTTGTTAGTTTTGAAGTCATTGTGAATGATGTCTTTCTCGTGGATCTCCAGCAGCTGGCGTCCTGCCTTGATCCCCAGCTGTCGGAGGTCGTAACCAGCGTTGCTTTCAAATATCAGTTGGTGCAAGGTGTGGCAGCCCACCTGGGTCATGAGGAGGGCAGGAGGATCACGGGCATATCCAAGAAGTATGGGTGTTCCTCCAGCCCCTTCCAGTTTTTCCATGAGGTTGGCCTCCTCTGAGAACATGAGGACGTTGTCCATTCCGTTCTTAGACACCTTGAGGACGGCGGTGGAATCCTCCCATGGTACGAGGTACACTCTCCCAGACTGCCCCTCGCCAAGAATTGTCTCCTTGCGGGAAACGAGATCGTCGATCTGTGCTCTCTGGAGATGGATCATCTTGAGAATATAACAAAATCTGTGAAATGCTTACCGACGTCAACTCGGTATCCCAGATCTTCACAAATATAGTGAAGGTGTTTATAGTGAAGATGACTACAAAAATGTAGCCATGGAGTGTATATCCCAGATCTTCACAAATATAGTGAAAGTGTTTATAGTGAAGATGACTACAAATATAGCCATGGGTGTATATCCCAGATCTTCACAAATATAGTGAAAGTGTTTATAGTGAAGATGACTACAAATATAGCCACGGGGTGTATATCCCAGCGCTTTACGCCTATAGTGAAAGTGTTTATAGTGAAGATGACTACGAATATAGCCATGGGTGTGTATCCCAGATCTTCACAAATATAGTGAAAGTGTATATAGTGAAGATGACTACAAATATAGCCATGGGGTGTATATCCCAGCGCTTCACGAATATAGTGAATGCGTGTGTAGTGAAGATGACCACGAATATACCCATGGCGTGTGCATGTGTGTAGTGAAGATAACAGACCACGTTGACCCGATATCCCAGGTGTTCATAAATGCAGTCAAGGCGTAAAACTGATGCTGTAGTAAATATACCTATTATGGGCATCAAGAAAATGGGTTTGTGAGGGATAGCTGAAGATGAGTTCAATGAGGGGGTAGTCAAGATGCGGGGGTGTAATGAAGACATCACGGCGCCAGGATATGTGTGATGCGTTGACGTAAAGTAGTTTGTCTGTTACGTCATCGGGTCACACTGACCGTTACTTAGTACGACACGTTACGTCACCGCGGAAAGATATGTGTGATGCGTTGAAAATAAAATGCCTGCTAGCCTCTCTCTCCTACCTTAAATTTTCCAAACTTCAATAATTCTTTCTTTTCCGACCTTAAATATTTCTCAGTGATCTGGTCCTAGTTCAGTTACAGTACAAGAATATATGTGCATTATATTCCGAGGTAATTATGGTATTCACTACATGTGAATTACTTTGCCAATTACTCCTCGGCCAAGCATCGTTACCAAGTGTAAAGTTAATAAAGTTTACGTCAGTCTAAACGTTTGCATTACTGGAGGAATCATGAAGCTTACAGCTGCCTAGGCAGATGCTCTGGAAAGCTCCGACAATACAGGTCTTACATACGCCTCCTCGGCTTTCCCCCATCACGTTATTCTGGTTACCTTTCACGCCCGTCATCGTCCACTTAACGAGGTGGTGATGGGCACACAGTCTGAGGCTGGAATAGTGGAGCCTGGCTGCCATGAGTGACGGTGGAGAGAGAGAGAGAGAGAGAGAGAGAGAGAGAGAGAGAGAGAGAGAGAGAGAGAGAGAGAGAGAGAGAGAGAGAGAGAGAGAGAGAGAGAGAGAGAGGAGGTAGTCAGCCATTATTAGGAAAGGTAATAGACTAGGGTGATACAAGGACAGGAGGGCAAAGTTGATGATTCTTGATTCATATTTGTCTCCCATGATAGTTACAAGGTATAAGGACGTGAGGAGTCTTTATAAATCTTTCTCTTTATTTCTTTATTAATTTCTTGTCCTCTTTAAAAGTAGAACGTTTTCCTCATGAATATGAATAAATAGGAAATGGTGTTCATGAAGAAATCATTATTTCTACAGAAATATTGATTAAGATTTGATGATTCTTTTTTTTTGTTTCACCTGTACTCTTTTGTCTGTTTCTTATTTTTCTTCCTTATTTCACATCTTTTTAGAATAAAACGTTGTTTCCATAATCATGAATGAATAAAAGAAAATAGTCCATGAGAGAATCTTGTTTTCACAAAAGAAATAATAGATAAGGTAATATGGAAGTGAAGATTTTTTTTTTTTAATGTTTTCCATTTTTTCAACTAAAGTGGTGTCCATAGGAAATAATTTTGTAACATAAATAATACATAATACACAAATCATAAGAGCTCACTGAGCTTCAATCTGTTTGATGAAATCGTCTTCGAAGTCTTGCAGGAGTTTCTTCAAAGTTGGCCGTTCGCTTGGTTTTTCCTCCACGGCCAGATCCACCAGATCCATGGAGTGGAAGTCGTCCCCTGGCACGCTGCACAGGATCACGCCCATAAGGAAGCCAAAGGAATAGACGTCGGAGGCCTTTGTGCTTGGCCCTCCGGCGGCCACTTCTGGGGCAATCCAGGGGAAGTCTGGCTGATGGCAGGCCAAGCGGGCGTTCTCGCCCTCGCCACAGGCAATACCCAGATCGATGATGTTGACTATGGGTGCCTCAGTGGGGCCGCTGACAATAATGTTGTTAGTTTTGAAGTCATTGTGAATGATGTCTTTCTCGTGGATCTCCAGCAGCTGGCGTCCTGCCTTGATCCCCAGTTGTCGGAGGTCGTAACCAGCGTTGCTTTCAAATATCAGTTGGTGCAAGGTGTGGCAGCCCACCTGGGTCATGAGGAGGGCAGGAGGATCACGGGCATATCCAAGAAGTATGGGTGTTCCTCCAGCCCCTTCCAGTTTTTCCATGAGGTTGGCCTCCTCTGAGAACATGAGGACGTTGTCCATTCCGTTCTTAGACACCTTGAGGACGGCGGTGGAATCCTCCCAAGGTACGAGGTACACTCTCCCAGACTGCCCCTCGCCAAGAATTGTCTCCTTGCGGGAAACGAGATCGTCGATCTGTGCTCTCTGGAGATGGATCATCTTGAGAATATAACAAAATCTGTGAAATGCTTACCGACGTCAACTCGGTATCCCAGATCTTCACAAATATAGTGAAGGTGTTTATGGTGAAGATGACTACAAAAATGTAGCCATGGAGTGTATATCCCAGATCTTCACAAATATAGTGAAAGTGTTTATAGTGAAGATGACTACAAAAATGTATCCATGGGGTGTATATCCCAGCGCTTCTCGAATATAGAGAATGCGTGTGGAGTGAAGATGACCACGAATATAGGCATGGCGTGCGTGTGTGTGTAGTGAAGATAACGGACGACGTTGACCCGATATCCCAGGTGTTCATAAATGTAGTCAAGGCGTAAAACTGAAGCTGTAGTAAATATACCTATTATGGGCATCAAGAAAATGGGTTTGTGAGGGATAGCTGAAGATGAGTTCATCGAGGGGGTGTAATGAAGACGATTTTTTGTGCAGATTGCTCTCTCTCTCTCTCTCTCTCTCTCTCTCTCTCTCTCTCTCTCTCTCTCTCTCTCTCTCTCTCTATCTCTCTCTCTCTCGTAATCAACCCTTGACATATTCTAAATTGTACAGAGAAAAAAACTTATGATTGACTGAACTTCCTCTTGATGATGTGTTCGTTATCGTCTGCATGAAGCACTGAGGGGAGGCCATCAGCTGATGTTTGTTTACATTTTGTGTGACGCCATGTGGTAGCCCAGTGTACAGTACAGCAGTGATAATAGTTATGTTGGGTTAGCTGGTCTTCAGACCTATTAACAACCAGGGTCGTTAATGAGATCTATCAGTATCAAGGTATAATTACCAACCGGTAAATACCTATCATCGTCACGTGTCAGTGATAAATCCAACAGACACTACTCTGTAGGTTTGAAAACCATAATAGGATGTAACAGCTGATCCGTGTTTATATCTTGTGTGGCGCCATTTGGTCGCAGAGGAGTTTATGTGACTATCATACGAGGCGTTACTGTTACGGGGGCTCAGCTGCTCGGTGTTTACATTTTGTGTGCCTCCACAAGATTTTCTGTAGTAATGGTAAGAGCAAACAGCTGATATTCGTCTACATCCTGTGTGCCGCTACAGGATTTTCTGTAGCAATGGTACGAACAAACAGTTGATATTTAAATACATCTTGTGTGCCTCGAAAGGATTTTATGTAGCAATGGTTTAAAAGCAATCAGCTGATATTTATTTACATCATGTGTGGCGCCATCTCTTAGCAGCGATTGAGGTGACGGTGCTACGGCCTTCTGTGACAATTCAGATCCTGTGGTTTGACAAGCACGTTGCCTGTCGCTCTAGCTGCTAAGAGGAGGACCAAATATATACATACAGTGATAGCGTGTAAATGGTCTTAGGATCATAAACATTTAACGGGGCTCAGGTTCTTTGTTTCGATTGGTAGTCATCCATAACATGGCGTTGACGACTTTAGTTTAGCCAAGTTCACAGGCCTACCAACCCAACCAACAGTGCTGGTCAAGCCATCACGAAACCTACAAGTGTTTCCATACAGTGATAGTCAGTGTTGAGGTTCGATGCGGTACGGAATGAACAGAAGAGGTGTCGATACAGTGTACAGTGTTTACGTGAACTGCCCCCGAGTCTTTGCCCTGGTCGTTGCAACTGTTCCTGCCGCTCTCTGCTTATCGTCGAGGAGATGGCAACACCCGAGTTGCACCGGGTTTGAGAGTTAAGTCAGAGCAAGACGGTTCGATCCTTGAGCATGGTGGCTTCGGTCTTTCAAGGGTCGGATCAAAGAAGGTCGCGCTGTCATTTGTTCCAGGAATATAGTGTCCTGCTAGAGGGGCATAATAAGACTGCAGCAACAGTTTGAGAATTCAAGGTGAGTACACTCATTCCATTTTTCTTCTTTAGCGTATAAACATCCAGGTAAGAAACATGCGTAGGTGTATTGTGGTATATGACGTCAAACGAATGCATAGGGATGGCTTATGGTACATACATTTACACTCGTATGTATTCGTATGTACAGAAGCCGGTGTATTTATTGCATTTAAACTGTCATACATACACGACCATTGATACAACATACACACTGAGACCAGTCTGCACTTTGCCAGTTGTAGCTATGTAAATGTTTATATATTTGTTCACATTTGTGTTTTGTAATGTTTATACTTTGTTAAGCGCAGTCTGTTTAAATGCTTTGCTAAGTATATATATATATATATATATATATATATATATATATATATATATATATATATATATATATATATATATTAGAAGGATTATGTCTCCTTGGCATCAGGGAAATGCTACTGTTTTCATTTCAAAGGAACTCAAACCTCGTTTTCTCCGTAGTTGTGACTGCATTCAGTTACAGGTCAGATGAGAAGGGTTGGGCTTCCAAACGTTGTGAAGTACATAATGCAGAGTCGAGCATTATGTTGTTTTTGAAACATTTTGATCAATGTTGGTTTGAGGCTTCAGTAGTACCGAATCCTCGATCAAACCCATGAACTCGAGTGTGTCACGCGAGAATGTTCTTTACTGCGTAATATACTGGTTTTGTGGTGGATTTTAAGCGTATTTATTGATATATGTATTCATTTGGTGGGGGTGGTTGTCTCACACAAGCTTTAGAAGAGTAATGAGTTGTCGAGAAACATATATTGATTTCCCTCTCCTGAGAAAAATGCTATCATAGAGAGAGAGAGAGAGAGAGAGAGAGAGAGAGAGAGAGAGAGAGAGAGTGTGTATCAAGGATAGTGAGTGGTTTACGTCGCTTTATTGTCCAATAAGCGAATATATATATATATATATATATATATATATATATATATATATATATATATATATATATATATATATATATATATCGAATATAGAAAAACGATATACGTCAAAAAACAAGAATTGATTCACGGAATATTTTCTCGCGTGCGCACCTGCGAATAATACCTTTACCTTAAAAAAAAAAAAGAAAAAAGAAAAAGAATATATATATATGTTATCCCCAGCCCAGTGTAATGAAAATATGTTTTTATATGTGAGCGAACACTTCGTTTTTACCGTTATATTTGTTACAAAGCGGATATCAAAGCTTCGGTGAAGAGCGACACATCGAGTGAAGCAAATAAAACTGGCCGAAGCCTTGTTCCGTTTAGTATACTGCCTCTCCTCGGTCAGGATTCGGTACCTCGTGAACCATGTCTCGTCTCTCTCGACTCCTTCCGCTTGTTTTCTGAATCTTTTGCTCTACATTCTATTTTATGCAAGGATTCTCAACAAAGGTAATTTTCGGCTTTGTGAAAATCTTTTTTGCTCATTGTAATATGACAGGTCAGAGAAATTGCTTTTTATCGTCTGTAATTCTTCAACAAAGATTCAAATCTAAGATAATGAATGAGGTTTTCGAGGCTATAGGTGCTGAGTGCCTGATGATGGATCATAATGTTCTGAGTTTACATATGAAGCATATTTTCTTTTTCAAAATAGATCATTATCGGTTTGAGTGTTGTTTTTACTAGTTCCACTAGGCGCTAGTCAAATCTAAACTCAGCTATCGGACCTCACTTGCTCAATATAGCAACCCTGTGCATTTCTGAACGTAATTTTACGTAATGCAATGTTCTCTCGCGATGAAGAATGGGAACTTTACAGGCGAGAAGGACCTGCTACGTCTGGGGTCTGACGTGAGAGGGCTTGGGTCAGTTCGAGCGAAGCAAATGTCGCTCGTTTTCTACACACATGTCTGCTTCAGTAGATGTACTTGTCCACCTCGCACTTGTGGGAGAAAATAGTGGTATTCTAGCCACACTAAAGCCGCCCTTCTGCTGTGATTTATCACACCAATACTTCTACTATAGCGCACCATGGTGATGGGAGAGAACCATTTCCGGATTCAGGGGCAGCGTGACACTGGTTGAGGAAGTTCGTGTGGGACCTGTACTTCGTCAGGGAGTGCAGAGACTCTCGACACTGAAGCTGCCTAGCGTGAATCAAGGAAGTTCGTCCAGAACCTGTTGGTCGTCAGGGATGGTATTGGAAGTCGAGTCTATACCTCCACCCGGCGAAAGTAATTAACCAAAGGAACTGACGACCAAGGAAATACCCGACGAGGAGTGTTTCCGACCGAGAAGTTTCCTGTAGCGCATCAGACGAAGATCCTTCGAGTGAAGGAGGACATCGACTGAGGATGCTATTTGATCAAAGTGTCGCCGAGGGATTAAGGTGAACGAGACAGTGACCATCTAAAAGGATCTAAGCTATTCCCAGTGTGTTCGAGATTAATTACTTATTTGTAATTACTTTATTGTACTGTAAAGGGAAGGAGTTTTATACATTCGTGGGGTCTCACCTCTTGATTACTCTATATCATCATACAGCCTCTTAAAACGTATGTAAGTTGTGTACATTATCATCATTCACACTCCATTTATTCATCACTTTTATACTACACAAAAATACTTCTTTACATCCTTGTTTACAAGTTTCTTATTCAGTTTCATGTCATGTTCTATGTGTGCTTTAATAACCTTATGTCTCTCAACGTACTGTCCACTGTCCACTTTGTCGTCGATCTCTTGTGGAAACTCAAAAGGTTGGCTCAGGTCACCCCTCAGTCTTCTCTCTTCCAAGCGAGGTAAATCTAAAGCCTCCAGCCTTTCCCTGTAGCTTAGCTCTATTAATTCTGGTACCATCCTTGATCCCCTCCTTTGGACTTTCTCTAGAAGTTCTATGTACTTCTTCAGGTGCGGTTCCCAAACATGAGAATCGATAGTCTAGTATTGGCCTATTGGAGGATGTGAATAGCTCGCTAAATATTCTCCTTTATCCACGTACTTGACTGCTGTTCTGATATTTGCCAGAAGACTGTGTTGTTGTCTTTGGTCTGGTGTCTCTCTCCCTGAGGTGTTCGAGACAATGTACCGTCTATAGTGATTGTAAAATCATCTCGATGGGTACGTGTAGAGGGAGGTCCCTCAGGAACCAGAGCACCGAAGTTGCGACGGGAGTGTGGTCGACGGAGCTCGTGTCTGACTGAAAGACTTGCACGACCAGAGGTAGTGGTTTGCGGTCGAGGGAGTGCATGACTGCAGTGCTTGGCCACAGGGTAGCCCCCCCCCCCCAGCGAGATAGTGCATGAGAAAGGGGGGGGGGGACCTGCCCTGAACACTCACTCTTCCGCATTCCATCGTGTTAGGGGCGTTCCTGTGTGCCACATGTGGTCGTGGTCGCCTAAGTCTGGTCGCCACATGTGGTCGTCTTCATAATTCATACTTTGGTATAACGACGATCTTTACCCGCTTTGCACGCGACCACACACATCCAGACACAGACACACACGCACACATACACCCAGTCAAACACACACACACACACACACACACACACACACACACACACACACACACACACACAAGTATGCGTATGTAAACACATGTATCTTTGATTTTATAATAGCCTAGCGAGTTGTCGTGGTAATGAACCTCCACATTGATTTGGTTTATGGTTTATAATGGGGGTGAGGTCATTTCGCTGGGTTTGAGGTGGGTTCGACATCTTGGGGCTAGGGTGGGGCCTATGGGTTGGGGTAGTTCTGAGGTGGGTATGTGGACCTAGGGCAAGTGTGAGGGTTTAGGGTGGGTGTGAAGGGCTGAAGTGGTGAGAGTAGAGTTCTGGGGTGGGTATATATGGGCCTGGGGTGGGTTTGTGGGGCTAGGATGGGGCTGGGGTGGGTAAATGAGGTTGGGATGGGGCTGGGGTGGGTGTATGGAGTTGGGATAGGGCTATAGGGTTGGGACTGTTAGGGTAGTTTGAGTCAGTCGCATTGGACCCCTTCCTCCCGTCATCCAGCTCTTCCAAGCAAGGGCCACGCCGCTCATCACTCTCACCCGACACTGCCGAAGGAGAGGGAGGAAGGATGAAGCGGAGGAAGGAGGAGGAGGAGGAGGAGGAGGAGGAGAGGAGGCTTCTAAACAGGAGTAAGCAGTGAGAACTCAGGAGGCGAGGGCCACCGTGGAGGCCCGTGCAGGAGGACTGAGTAGAATCTCCCACGGCGCTCATTCCAAGACCTTAGCTTATCGTTCAGTGTTGGAGTGGAGATCGAGGTCCTGCTAACCTTGTCCTTGCTATGATGAAGACGAAGGAGGTCCTACTAACCTCGGCTTTGCTATGTTGAAGACGTAAAGTATTGCCGTGAAGTTTTGCGTTCCTGTGTTGTTAATGATAGCAGTGTTCCTGTGTTGCTGGTGATGGTAGTGTTCCTCTGTTGCTAGTATTTGGAGGTGTTCCTGTGTTGTTAGTGATAATGGTTGTCCTATGTTGCTGGTGATAGAAGTCCCCGTGTTGCTGGTGATTGGAGTGTTCATGGGTCGGTGAGGAGGTTCTGGCCATCGTCATGGTGATCTGAAGTTTCCATATAGTTTCCGTCCTTACTCCCTTATTACTCCTGGTGATGAATGATGGAAACTAAAGAAATGATGATTAATAGGAAGAACATGTGTGGCAGCACCAGCAGCAGTAGCAGTAGGCTTGAATACTGAAATGTGGCATTTGCCTTGCGTAGACTAATATGTCTCTCTCCCCTCAGCCTTATGACACGATTCATGTCTCATTATCATGAATCATGATCTACATATGTTTATCTCTTCAGTTTCATATATAATTTATTATTTATGATATTCATTTTATTCAGTTTCAATGATTTTTTATTCTCAGTCTCTATCATTATTATTATTATGATACTACTACTACTACTACTACTACTACCACTACTACTTCTACCACTACTACTACTATTACTACGACTACTACCACTACTACTTTTACCACTACTACTACTATTACTACTACTACTACTACTACAAAAATAATGATAATAATGATAATGTTTATCGTTATTAACAAGAACTCATTTTACTGCACATGGGCCCCTACCATATTGAGAGGGTGTATGTGAAGAAGGAATAAAAGATATATCGGTTTGTTGATATAGGCAGTTTGTAGTTCCCTTAACGACCCCGGCACTTGAAAGGCTTAAAGACATGTGAACCACATGGTCTCATAATGTAGTGGATCAGATGACCTCATAATGTAGTGGATCAGGTGACCTCATAATGTAGTGGATCAGATGACCTCATAATGTAGTGGATCAGATGACCTCATAATGTAGTGGATCAGGTGACCTCATAATGTAGTGGATCAGGTGACCTCATAATGTAGTGGATCAGATGACCTCATAATGTAGTGGATCAGATGACCTCATAATGTAGTGGATCAGGTGACCTCATAATGTAGTGGATCAGATGACCTCATAATGTAGTGGATCAGATGACCTCATAATGTAGTGGATCAGGTGACCTCATAATGTAGTGGATCAGGTGACCTCATAATGTAGTGGATCAGATGACCTCATAATGTAGTGGATCAGATGTCATGATTCGTCTTTGTTGATGACAATGACTGTAATGTCTCTCGTGGATCAGACGATCCTCAATGTCTTTGTTCAGTCAATGGGTCCATAATGTCTGAGGTGGATCACACGGTTCCTAATATGTCGGTGGTGGATCAGACGATTCCTAGTATGTCTGTAGTGGATCACACGATTCCCAGTATGTCTGTAGTGGATCACACGATTCCCAGTATGTCTGTAGTGGCTCACACGATTCATGGCATGTCAGTAGTGGATCAGGCGAGCTGCAGTAAGACACACTGTGGCTATTTCTTTTAAAAGTAGAACAGGACACAACATACGAGTGTTAGCTGAGGCCATTTTACAGATCGCAAAAAAAAAGAAAAAAAAATTTAAGACACCTAATTTACTCCGAAGACGGATCTAAGTCTACCATGACGACGAGGTTTACCTAACAAAGACATCAGCTGTCGTGTTCAGCTTGAAGACTGCGTTATGTGGGGGGGCGGGGGGTAGAACACAGTGTTGCTGAACATAGAACACTGTCTATGACATCAGGTGAACGCCCCAGAATAGCCTGGACGTCACACAGATTGCTTTGTAAGTTACACGCATGGGTAGAATTACAGTTTGGATTATATTGTTACTTACTTTTACTTACTCACTCATTCACTTATTTACTTACTTACTTACTTACTTACTTACTTGTTCGCTTGCTTGCTTTTACTTGCTTTTACTTACTCACTTGCTCACTTACTCACTCACTCACTCATTCACTTACTCACTCACCCACTTACCTACTTACTTACTTACTTACTTACTTACTTACTTACTTACTTTTACTTACTCACTCACTTGTTCACTCACTTACTTACTTACTTTAACTCAATCATTCACTTGCTCACTCACTTACTTACTCACTCATTCAATCACTTACTCACCCACTTACTTACTTACTTATTTACGGCTTTTAAGTTAGGGGTGGTAGAGGAGTATGCTAATGTTTATGATGATTACAATGATCTTCACTGATAATGATGTGAAGATTGGTAATGGTACTTGTGATAATGATAACAATAGTGATAATGAAAAAGTGAAAATATAAAAGATAATGTTAATGATAATGATATTATAAGTACTGGGTTCTGTGGTATAGGGATTAGCGTTGCTGACCATGAGTCACGTTCGGGACCACCCCAGGCTCGAATCCTGTGCGCGGCAGTCGGCACACAAAGGATAGCCGATGACTGGGTACGTCGCTTAGGCTCGGATATATATATATATATATATATATATATATATATATATATATATATATATATATATATATATATATTCAGTTTCGGTGTATTACGCACGACAGCTAAAGAATACAAGTGATAGGATATGGCATTTCTTCGTCTGTTCCTGGCGCTACCTCGCTAACGCGGGAAACAGCGGGCCGTCTCAGCTAACATGAAGTGAAATTTAATGAAAGACTAAGGAGTTAGGTATATGAAGAGAAACGAGTAAAAGTAGTCCAGGAGTTTTGAAGGGATCGGACACCCTTCCTTTCAAAAGAAAGAAGTTTGAATCCCAACATGATAGGAAAGCTATGAGAAGCTAAAACCTTCAAAAGCTGATCCGTGTAGGGGAAAAAATAGACACCATAACCGCCCTCTACCCTTGAGTATTACGTGGTCCTAGATTACGTCAGGTGGCACACAAATACCCAGTTCTCGAGAACATATAACCAGAGGAATATTCATAGGAGAGAGAAACAGACTCAACGCCGCAGCGTAGGTCAAGTGGGTCAAGGTTCAAAGATTATACTGGGAGAGTTGATGAATCGGATTGGTTGTTTAGTAAGTATGTAGAGCTAGAACCACCCTAGATGCGAAGGCAGTACCCCACACAAGGACAAAATCCATCTATCGTAGAGTAACTATTCAAAATCCATCTATCGTAGAGTAACTATTCAAAATCCATCTATCGTAGAGTAGGAACAACTGTTCAAAAGAGTTGATATCTACTTTTCATCTCTGAACAGATGTCCCAATTTCTTACAGGCAGCCTCAGCCCTTCGCATAGTGTAAGGATGATAGAACGACATTAAAAACGAATGATAATGGTAATCCTCATCATCATTATCATCAGTCACAAATTTTTCGTCGTAACATTAGCTTGAAGTCCATTTCAGCGAGCGAGTTATGTGGGTTAGAAAAAAAAACCCAGTGTGGTGTATAAACACAGGGGAAAAAAGTTCTTGATTTTTATGAAATATGTGTTATTTGATATCGGCGAATCCAACGAACAAATGGATTCCATTGATATCTTTAATGTAGGTGCTCTGTATTTGTGCACGTGACCCTATATGTATATATATATATATATATATACATATATATATATATATATATATATATACATATATATATATATATATATATATATATATATATATATATATATATATATATATATATATATATATATATATATACACACACACACACACACACACACACACGCACACACACTTGACATGTCACCACCTCCTCCCAATAAAAAAGGCAAAAAATGGTTAACTACCCAACTTTGTATCTGGTCGACAAGCCAGAATCATTCATAATGGCTTCACCCTTAAAACCCTTAGACTCTACAATGGAGTTCCCCAAGGAACAGTTGCTTCTCCAACCTCCTTCGATCTCTTTCCTTACATGACTTCCAAACATCTCCCGCTGGCCACAGAGCCAAAAGTCCTCACATATACGGACGAGCTTGTAATCACAAAACCCAGACATTAATCGGGTAATAACAAACACTCAGCATTACATCGCACAACCAAAACATTGGCTCTCTCAAATCAGATTGTCTGCGTCCTGGCACAAATGAACTGTTACACTTTTAACCCAAGGTAGACTGGAATCCACTCCACACCCTCCAGTGATACTAAATGGTCAACCACTTCCACTCAACAGTACTCCAGCCGTACCTTACAGGCAGGTATTACGTGTGACACACTCATTCGCTCCACAATATGATCACAAAAGCCATACACAAATTAAACGCCCCTCAAAACACTTACAGGTACCAGTGATGGACACGTAGAAAGAATCCCTAACCTTCCTCTGAAAAAGAATTCGTCCTACCCACCTTACACTATGCTTCATCCACCTGGTCACCCAACCTGTCGAAAGCAATCGTAACAGAACTTCAAACCACACAAGACAAAGCCTTCAGAACAGTTACCAGTTACCTTGTAGCCACAAGCACTCAACATCTGCAGAATGAAACAAAAATACTCACCATATAACCTTACTTCAATGTGTTCAGCATTTGATTACTTTCTTTGCAAAGGCCCAAGGCGGCTTTCATCCAAACCATACCATAACTAATTAAGAACCCTCGACTAGAAACGAAACGCGCACGCCTTTCCACAGTCTTAGTAATCTGGAGTCATACCTGTCCCTCCCTAACAAACTAAGCACATACTCACAGCAGTGACGCGACAAGCACTAGACATCCGGCCATCCAGCCCAGTCATGAATTCCAACTAGATATACGCCCATCTGAAAACTAAACTCCCCAGGTATGTACGTGTGACACTTACTCTCTTACGTTTTGGATATCATTACCGCTACACCACTACAGACACATACTCAACACGTCACAGGACCCGTCATGCCCAGGTTGTAAATTTCATGCTGAAGACAACCGAACTTTTACTACTTCATAACTATTTTGCTGCCCTCACCTCTCACAAACAAGGTCACAACATTACCACACTTCTTGACCTGTGTTCCCGCCCGGTGGACGTGGCCTGTTTCCTTTGCGCTGCGGGGGCTCATATCGTGGAGGTGGTATGGTATCAGAGGACAGTGTACAATGTACAGCGAGTGTGGTGGTTGTGGTGGTGTCTGAAGGCAGTGCACAGCGTATATAGCGTGTGGTAGAGGTGGTTGTGATTTGCTGTTGTCGGAAGACAGTATACAGAGTACAGCGAGCGTGGTGGATTTGGCGGTGGAGCTGGTGGATGTCAGAATGCAGCGCACAGCAAGTGTGGTGGAGGTGGTGTCAGAGGGCAGTGTACAGTGAATAGATTGTGTAGTGGTGGAGGTGGTGGTGGAGGTGGTGGTGGTGGTGTCAGAAGGCAGTGCGCCATGATCGATCCCTCGTCCCCGTGGCTGCGAGAGGTGAGTGTGTGAGTCAGTCGAGTGTGTGGAGCGGTGGGCGAGCTACAGATGTTCTGGTCGGAGGGCTGGAGGGCGGCAGCGCTGGGTGTGCAGGTGTACCAGCTGCAGAAGTCTCCACTACCACCGCCACTATACGCTAGTGTCCCCTAGCGGCCTCCGGCGCTCTCCCTTGCCAAAAATGGCGGTGTTGGGGGGTCGGCGCGCGCGGGCCTGGCTAGTGTGACGGAGCATGTGTCCGCGGCGCCCGCCCGCTCCCGTTCCCCCTGCTCCTGCTGCTGCTGCTGCCGCTGCTGCTCCTCCTTCTGCCGCCGTCGCCGCACCTCCTCTGCTCAGCCTCCCCTGCTGCAGCGGCACGGACGTCCCAGGCTGTTGTGGAGCCCGCGGGTGGCAGGGCGTGTGACCTCCGGTGGCGGCGGGGCAGGAAGGGCAGGCAGGTCAACCGCAACCAGTGACACACGGTGGTGGTCAGGTACTACCCTCCTCTCCTCCTCTCCTTCTCCCCTCAACTCACCTCCCCTCCCGCAAGTGTTATATATCGTGACCAACTTCGTCAGTAGAGGCGGCGCCACGTGCAGCGCGCCCTGCCCGCCCACGCCCACGCCCGTGGCTGCCAGCAGCTGCAGCAGGGGCGGCCCCCACCATGGCCTCCACCGGCCAGGCTAGCGGCACCAACAAGGCTGTCAACGGTGGCCGCTTTGACTTCGACGACGGTGGAACGTACTGTGGAGGGTGGGAGGATGGGAAGGCCCACGGCCATGGAGTGTGTACGGGACCCAAGGGTCAGGGAGAGTACTCCGGATCTTGGCATTACGGATTCGAAGTCAGCGGAGTCTACACTTGGCCAAGGTAAGTCTATGTTGGAGATTCCTGGTTACCAAGGCTTAGGTCGTGAGCGAGGCGTCTGGGGTGGTGGCGTTAGCCCCGTCAGGAGAACGATAGTTCTTGGAGAATTCAGCGCAAAAAAAGTGTAAGACGTGAGCGAGGAGGCGTGTGTGTGTGTGTGTGTGTGTGTGTGTGTGTGTGTGTGTATGGAGGGGAGGGGTAGGTGGTGTTACCTCCGTCAGGATAGCGAAGTAGTGGAGGTCCGGGTCGGGCGGAGTGGGATGGAATGTCAAGTCTGGGTAGACAAAAAAGCTCAGCTGATCAGATCACGTGATGCCAAAGAGGCACCCGGATCATTTTTCGTTTCTAAACAGTAGAGTAGATTGATTCCTGGGTGAGTGAAGCTCATCTCGACCATATTTCGAGTGATAGGGGGGGAGGGGGGTCCAGGTGGTCGAGGGTCAGGTAACTCTGCGAATGACGCACGCCCCTGGCGGCGGCCTCCCCGTTCAAGGAAATTTCATCCGTGTTGCCACAGTATCGATAAACAAGAGACAGTCGGCACCAGCAGCAGCTGAGAGGTACCGTATATGTACGTGCTGTGGTGGTGGTGGAGGGGGGGAACTGGTCGTTCTATGGTCGTGATGTAGGCACAACCTGGGTCTCATGTATCGTCGTCAGCGGGTTTGACTATCTTGTCCCCCTTGGCTGTAGCGCGGGGGAAAAGGGCCTTTGTGAAGCACCGACACATTGACGTAGTCCTTTTATTTCTATAGTAAAGAGCAAGTGACGTTTTCTCTTAAACTGCTTAACTTAAGCTCTACATTCACCGGAGGTGCACAGCGCTGCACGTATGTGTGCCGTGAGCTGATGACGCACCTCGAGGCTGCCTGTGCTACTGTGCAGAGAAAGACCATATGGATTTCACTTGACACACTCACACTCGAGCACACATACACTTCATCACACTTGACCCAGTGAGGCGGCACGGGCCTCCCATACCATCAAACAAGACAGGAGCTACAGCTACGTTACACGTGGTGAGGGTGTATACCACACACACACACACACACACACACACACACACACACACGCACGCACACACACACACACATGCTAGGCTGCCGTCTATCATCCACCAGTGAAAGGAACAGTTCACAGCCACAGGGACACGGCTATCGACAAGTGGGTGGCCGCGTTGTGTTGCCGCCTGCCGCCCCACGAGGTCACACAATCGATGTCATTCTTTGTCCACGGCTGCCTTCAGCCTCAAGTATGTGGCGCCTGTCTCGGTGTCTCCACCGCGTCTCTCTCTCTCTCTCTCTCTCTCTCTCTCTCTCTCTCTCTCTCTCTCTCTCTCTCTCTCTCTCTCTCTCTCTCTCTCTCTCTCTCTCTCCTGAAGAAGGGGGAGGGAGGAGGAGCTGTTGTTTTTACGAAGCCTGACACAGTAGACCTATATGGTCATGACCTAGAGACCTTCCTCGCGCCCTCTCACGGCTCTGTGATCGCCAGCTGGTCACTGGCAGGCAAAAAAATCCTCTTAAAAACAGACGGGGACGATCATTGACAGAGAGACAGAATGGTGTCATGGTCATATGTGTGTCGCGTTGATTAAACAGAGGTGGTCTTCAGCAAGCTTGGACCTGTAACTGATACCCTGTCCCCCTGCCCTTGTGTCTTGGTGAGAGTTCGTCGTTGTTGGAGAGCCGAAGCCGAAGAAACTTCGAGGTTTGTGTGGTGGAGTCTGTATGTCTGTTTAGCGGGAGGGAGGGAGGTTGGTGGTGCGTGTGTGTTGTCACGGAGTAGAGGCACGTGATTGGGGGACAGGAGGGAGGGAGGGAGGGAGGGTGTGTGAGTGTGTGCGCCATCGGACTCCATTGGTCCTTCACTGCCACCATCCCCTCCCGACCGTCATTTCCAGCCCCAGAGGAGTTGCGTCCAGGGACCACCCGCTACAAGGACCTCAGGCTCCTACCTGACGTAGGTGAGGTAAAGATGGAGTGTACTCGGTGCTTACTGATGGAAACAATGGTCTGTTATCTCAAACCTTGCGATGCAGAGTACTGCCTTGGAAGAAAAAGAGGAAATTTATAAGATTCACTTGATAAGCCTCGTGTTTACTCGATCTATACACCTTGAGCATCACTTGGAGTACACATGGACCTTAGAATCCCTCTCAGAGTCGTCTTGAAGTAAGTAGACATCTTCAGAGACCTCCAAGATGCCTCGGAAGACATCCAATAGTGTCTTGCAGATACGAGTGAAAGGAGATCCACCCAACCAGCCAACCAACCAACCAGCTACCACCACCACCAGCATCGCCAGCACCAGGAGGAAGAGGAGGGCGCCCCAAGTACCTGCCCGGAGACTGGCATAGTGCATGCCAAGCTACAGAGCGATCGTACAAGTGCCAAAATAGATTTCCCTTCCCCCAAGAAAATATATTAGAGTAAATTTTCTCTCTCCCCCGGGGGGGCAGAATAATAGAAAACGCTACAGGTGAAAAACGGCAGTGGGAGGGAAGGGAGAGAGGGAGGGGAGAGGAGAGGTTAGTGTGATCGGGGAGGAGTTGTGTGTTGTGAGGAGCCAGGCGATGAAAAGTGTGGTGTTGTCCAGTGTGAGGCGAGCTGCCCGCCCGCCGCTCATCCCCCCGGCCTCAAGCTCTCGCCAGAAATTTTTGATGAGACAAAGTTGAGAGAGAGAGAGAGAGAGAGAGAGAGAGAGAGAGAGAGAGAGAGAGAGAGAGAGAGAGAATCAGCTGATGTGGGAGGGCCTTCTGGCTCTCTCCATTCTTTTGCTCACTCTCTCTCTCTCTCTCTCTCTCTCTCTCTCTCTCTCTCTCTCTCTCTCTCTCTCTCTCTCTCTCTCTCTCCCAGACGGACTATGTTCCGTGCGACGCGACGTCTGTGGGTCATGTCTCTCTTTTTTTTTCTCTCTTTTTGTCCATCACTTCTAACGCCTTCTAGCGGGCGTCCGTCCTAGCTTTACTAACCCGCAACAATGAACTGTGTGAAAATATATTTATTTCCTTTGAAATTTTAGTACACCTCAAAGAAAACAAAAAAAAACAATGCCAGAATGTTGTTGTTGATCCACATTTAACACTAATGCTGGGCTTAACTCTCTCTCTCTCTCTCTCTCTCTCTCTCTCTCTCTCTCTCTCTCTCTCTCTCTCTCTCTCTCTCTCTCTTGTACCTCACCAACAGAAGCAGTTGCTGTAGTAGCCTTCAACCTCCAACAAACTCTTCATGTACCTACAGATAACTACTTTTTTTTCCGTGTAACCTTCAGCAATGTAAAACATTGGACCTGGCAAAACTACTTTATCCCTCCACCATCCCCCACTACACTCTGTACCGAGAGCAATCCTCCACCATCCCCCACTACACTCTGTACCGAGAGCAATCCTCCACCATCCCCCACTACACTCTGTACCGAGAGCAATCCTCCACCATCCCCCACTACACTCTGTACCGAGAGCAATCCTCCACCATCCCCCACTACACTCTGTACCGAGAGCAATCCTCCACCATCCCCCACTACACTCTGTACCGAGAGCAATCCTCCACCATCCCCCACTACACTCTGTACCGAGAGCAATCCTCCACCATCCCCCACTACACTCTGTACCGAGAGCAATCCTCCACCATCCCCCACTACACTCTGTACCGAGAGCAATCCTCCACCATCCCCCACTACACTCTGTACCGAGAGCAATCCTCCACCATCCCCCACTACACTCTGTACCGAGAGCAATCCTCCACCATCCCCCACTACACTCTGTACCGAGAGCAATCCTCCACCATCCCCCACTACACTCTGTACCGAGAGCAATCCTCCACCATCCCCCACTACACTCTGTACCGAGAGCAATCCTCCACCATCCCCCACTACACTCTGTACCGAGAGCAATCCTCCACCATCCCCCACTACACTCTGTACCGAGAGCAATCCTCCACCATCCCCCACTACACTCTGTACCGAGAGCAATCCTCCACCATCCCCCACTACACTCTGTACCGAGAGCAATCCTCCACCATCCCCCACTACACTCTATATCGAGAGCAATCCTCCACCATCCCCCACTACACTCTGTATCGAGAGCAATCCTCCACCATCCCCCACTACACTCTGTACCGAGAGCAATCCTCCACCATCCCCCACTACACTCTGTACCGAGAGCAATCCTCCACCATCCCCCACTACACTCTGTACCGAGAGCAATCCTCCACCATCCCCCACTACACTCTGTACCGAGAGCAATCCTCCACCATCCCCCACTACACTCTGTACCTTGGCCGAGAACGCCACACCACCTTCTGCCTCAATCATGTATTCCTTGTCCTCGAACGTGCACCACTAGTGCCCCAATCACCCACAGCTGTGAGGTTCTCCATCACCAACATTGTGCCCCTCTGGCGTCTCCAACAGTACTTCCTTCCCTCACTGGTTAATGAAACCCTTGTATCACGTCAGCTGATTAAACTGGCAACCACACTTTACGTCATTCTTTTGACTGCTATAAAGATTTTGCTCAGCTCAGTGATCCGGGTTTTTTTTTTTAAGAATTTGGTCACGGTATATTTGCGTGTGTGTGTGTGTGTGTGTGTGTGTGTGTGTGTGTGTGTGTGTGTGTGTGTGTGTGTGTGTGTGTGCTATTTGTGATTACTATTTGCGTATTGCCTTGCATGTATGTTTCATGTCTGTGTATGCATACACACACACACACCCTGGCGTATGGCATGAATTTGTATGTATATATATATATATATATATATATATATATATATATATATATATATATATATATATATATATATATACATATATGTGTGTGTGTGTGTGTGTGTGTGTGTGTGTGTTAAGGAAATGTTTACTTTTGTGTTTAATGATATACTTTTGGTATCTGATATCTGTTCCTTATCATCATATAGGCCTTATCTCGGGAAGATGTCCTGTGTTATCAGCCTTTTACGTGAAACCAAATTCCAAACTTTGTTATGATCATCCGGAACAAAAAATACATCTAATCGAAAAAAAAAAAACGCTTGAGATATCCGAAAGTGTAAAACATGCGTTTAGATCTATCGAGATGAGTTACATAAAGGCAAGTTTTGATATACAAGTGTCTGTAACTGGCATAGATGAAAATGATCAATCATTTTTAAACTTGTGACAATCGCTCAGTTCACATAATTTGGCTGGGAAATATATTAAAGTAACGAGAGGTATTTTGTATAAGGTATGTAGTTTTAAATGCATAAAAGATTTGATTTTTGAGTTATGGTACTTGTGCACATTTTACTGTTGTCTCATGTATATACTGATGATTTAAATGAACGTCTCTGCTGAGAATTTTCTTTTTGAGAAAATGTGAAAAAGGTAGATTTTGGAATTTTCAGAATAAAGAGAGAGAGAGAGAGAGAGAGAGAGAGAGAGAGAGAGAGAGAGAGAGAGAGAGAGAGAGAGAGAGAGATTTTGGATCTTGGAACTTTGAATAAAGGGTGGGGGAGATGTTGGAACTTTAAAAAATGTAGAAATAAAGGTTTTAGGAGCGTTAGGATAAAGGGGGATGTTAGAACTTTAAAAAACAGGATGTTTTTGGTATTCAAAAATAAATTGTTGATACATTAATGCATTAAGGAGTAGGAAAGAAAAAAAGTAGTAAGTGGATGTTGGAGTTTTTCTTAAGAAATAGTAGTGAATGTTGGACTTTGGAAAAAAAGGGGATGTTTATCCTTTAAAAAGGTAGGTGTAGGAAGTATAGAAAACGGAAGGTTGGAGGTTTAGATCAGGTGACATTACAATCTTAGGAAAGGAGATATTGAAAATTGAATGAAGGGAATGTTTTGGACCATGAAAAAAAAAAGAATGAAAGTGAATGGTAAAACCTATGAAAGAAAACTGGACGTTGGAACTTATAAAGGAAAATGATACCAGAACCTTCAAAGAAAAATTAGGATATTTGAAATACAAAACAACTACGGAAATTGGAACTTAAGAATAGAAATTGAAGGAACTTGTTGGAACTTGGAAAGAGGACAGGTTCTATTTATTCATTTAATCTGATAGAACTTATAAACGAACTGCATAATTCAGAGCTAAAAGAATAATGATAAATTGGATGTTTAAGACATTGGAAGGTGGAGGAAGGGAAGGATTACATATTTTGAAACTGTCTGAAGAATCTGATACATCGACATATTGATAGATTTATGGAAAAGGGGTTTCTCTGTTGGGCCGGGCTGTTACATCTGGAATAGGAGGGGGAAAGTGTACGGAAAGGAAACTAGGAAAGGGTACAAAATGGTCATGACAAAAAAAATGTACATCACAGGAAGTACGGAAGCTGTACATAATCGTTCGTGAAAGAGGGGTACATTATGAACCATAGGAAAGGTAAAGTTGGTGTACATAGATAGGTGATAAAAAAAAAGGTGTGTATGATGGGAAATGAGAGAGAGAGAGAGAGAGAGAGAGAGAGAGAGAGAGAGAGAGAGAGAGAGAGAGAGAGAGAGAGAGAGAGAGAGAGAGAGAGAGAGAGAGAGAGAGAGAGAGAGAGAGAGAGAGAGAGAGAGAGAGAGAGAGAGATGTACGAGACTAATAACTAAGGAAAGGATACGTGATCGGTGTATTCGAGCTTGTACATCGTAAACAGTAAGGCTTGAAAAGGGTTGTACATGATGGAACAAAGAACATAGATCCGGTGTACAGAAATGTGTCTCAATAGACTTTGCATGGTGGAAAACTTGGTTGTACTTTACGAGGCATAGGAAAGTTTATCCAGCTGTAAGCACCGTAAGTTCAATATGTATGTGGTATGAGGCAGTGTTGTGAATCGCAATACTGTCGGTGTGTATATGGTCTGAGGCAGCGTCTACGTTGACCGGTATGTGGTGCAGGGTCGAGGGTTTAGCATGACGCTCCGTTATGGCACTCTCATGTTACTGACGTGGCACTCTAGAATGCCACTGGTTAGGCACTCTGACGTGGAGCACCGGCATGCTAGTGTCCAGGCACTCTAACGTGGCATCCTGGCATACCACTATTAGACACTATGATATTGCTGAGTCTCATGCCACTAGCCAGGCAATGTGTCATGCTACTGGCCAGGCACTGTGTCATGCCACTGGCCAGGCACTGTCTCATGCCACTGGCCAAGCACTCTGGCGTGACTCTCTATCGTGCCCCTGGCCAGGCACTCTGAGATGACATTCTGGAGTGTCTGTCATGGGACTTTGGCACTCCGGCATGACACTGGTGTCTCATCCCGTGGTGCTGACACTCTGGCGCATCCCAGTTGCGGCGCTCTGGTCTTGTGCTTTGGAGTGGCAGCTTGCTGTGTCACCATGTCATGGCACTCTGGCATTAGGCTATGCCTATGACACTCGTGTGGCACTGTGTTGTAGCTCTCTGAGGTGACATTCTGTTGTGGCTCTGATAGGGGAATCTGGCGTGGCAGTCTGGTGTGGCACTTGCGTGGCAGCAACCTAGTATGACACTGTGGTGTGGCACTTGTGTGGCTACCTAGTACGGCGGACGTGGTGTGGCACTTGTGTGGCAGTCTCCTGTGGCACTGTAGTGTGTTATTATTCCGTGGCGCTGTCTCCTCCCCCTGACACACTTCATGTAGTATTATTATTATATAGCCAGCCACGCCTGCTGGCCTCGGGGGGGAAGGTCTCCCTTCCGCCTCATAAGCCAAGGCTACACTCACACCCGCCTCACATTACGCCACCAATAGTACAACCTGATATTATGTTAATAAAGCTTCCCCATGTACTGCCATTACTGTCCCCCAGCAGATAACCTCGTCACAGACCATCAGGTCTTCTATTATCTGTCCTTCCCACGTACTGCCATTACTGTCCTCCAGCAGATATCTCGTCACAGACCATCAGGTCTTCTGTTATCTGTCCTTCCCATGTACCGTAGAATCTCATTCTTTGATCAATTATGTCTTTTGAGTGACTGATGCCTTACTCACCGTCATGCGTCATTTGTTTTAAACCCTGACTCACCAATGTTCCGTTCGAACCTCTGCTCATAAGAACATGAACCAGTTCCACATACACTTTTCCCCTCTCTCCCCGACACCCTCACCCTACTTCGTCCTTGGGGATCTCTTCCCGTACTGTCTCTCTCTATCTCTCACATCATAGAAACTTTAACATTCACATCAAGCGTAGTGTTGTCTCCCCATTATGAGATGGAAGTGGGAAAATCTTTCCTTACGCATCACACAAAATGATGATAGTCCTGTCTCTTGCCCCTCCTACCTCGTGTTATCAAAACAGATACGCTAGTCATGCAGTGCGGGTAAGACTGTGGTGAATATGTGATGTGTATGGGACAGGGATGCATGATCCATGTGCAGGTTGCGTGAGAGACAGTGAATTCCTCACTGTGTGGGTGTGTGTGTGTGTATGGGTGGATGGGTGTGGGTCGTGAAGAGCCATTTGGTATGGGTGTGTATGGCAAGTATTGTGTGTTGGGGAAATGAAACGTGTCACTCATGCTGTTTGTGTAAGGACAACGAAACATGAGTACCTCATACCGTATGTGTTGAGGAATAAAACATGAGTGCCTCATACTGTATGCGTAGGACAACGAAAGATGAGTACCTCATACTGTATGTGTAGGAGCATGAAACATGAGTACCTCGTACTGTATGTGTGGGAGCATGAAACATGAGTACCTCATACTGTATGTGTGGGAGCATGAAACATGAGTACCTCATACTGTATGTGTAGGAGCATGAAACATGAGTACCTACCTCATGATTTCTGTGTGGAATAATGAAACATGAGTAACCCATACTCTATGTGTCCGGGCTGTGAAACGTGAGTCAGTAATTGTCTTAGATGCTGAAACGTCAGGAAGTCATGTTATATGAATAGAATTATGAAACATGAGTGGGTCACTCCATTCACTGCAGAACGTGAGTCACTTTGTTTGCATTCGACACTGAAACATGAGTGACACGTTGTTTGTGTAACATTACGCGATGGGAGAAACTCATACTCCTCATGAAACTAAGTCTCTTAGTTTGTGGGAAAAGGTGAAACTTGAGACTCATATTCCTTGTGAAAGATGGTGAAACATGCATTATCCATACTATTCATGAAGGAGGGTGAAGCTTGGGTCTCATACTGTTTTATTCAGGATGGCGAAACGTGATTCTCAATCTGTTTGTGGTGAGCACTACTTATAAAGGACAGTGAAACTGGAGTATAATGCTGTTTGTGGAGGACAGTGAAACTCAAAACTTAGAGTCTTATACTGCTTGTGAAGGATTATGAAACAGGCCATTTAAACAGTTTGTAGAGAACTGTGAAACATGGATCAGTAGCTTCGAATGATAGTGAGTGAAACGTGAGCCACTATTAGCATTTCTGTAGGGATGAAGTTTCACTGACTTTCACTGGGTACAAATGATAATGAAGCACGATACTTTTTTTTGTTAGTTCTTTCTTTTTTACAGTGAAAAGTGAGTCCTTTAGGCGTTTGTAAAACAGTGAAAACTAAATCATAGCAGGTGCAGAGCAGTGAAACTTGTGTGACGTATCTGGCAGTGAAATACGAGTCAACCAAGCAAGTTTTTTTTTTTTTAAGCGACAAAACTGGAGGCAGCTGCTGGAGCTGTGTAGGACAGTGAAACATGAGTCTGTCAAGATACAAAACGTGATTTAGATATGGAGGATAATAGAACAGAAATCAGTCAAACAGTTTATTTGAGATGAAACTTAAAGTCACGTCACAAAAGCCAAATTGGACGGTAGAAAAGAAGTCACTCATCTAAACTCTGTAAGTCATGTAGGTTGTGTGACTCATGTAGGCTGTGTGACTCATGTAGGCTGTGTGACTCATTTAGTTGAATGACACAATGTAGAGGTAGTGTGATTCATACAGGCTTTGTGACTCATATAGGTTATGTGACTCGTGTGTGTGTGTGTGTGTGTGTGTGTATCCGACTGCACATTAGGTCACACCGCAAGCGAAAAGTCACTCTTGGCGAGGCTGTATCTTAGTCATGAAGCGAAGCAGAATACAAGCTCCTCACAACACCTCGAGGATTTTGGTGAAAATTCTTATCCCCAGCATTTGACAGGATGTGGCATAAGTCTTTGCCTCTTGGAAAATCCCTCTTTCTTTTTTCTTCTCTCTGTTCCCTAATTCACAGCTTCTTCTCTGGCCGTTCCAATACACACGTCGATGGGAGCGACCTCCACATCCTCTCCTATCAACAGAGGTGTTCCTTAGGGTTGTCCCCTGTCTCCTATCTTCTTTCTGTGGCACATCTTCAACTCTCAAACCGATTCGCTCTCCTGCTGATAATTCTGCTTGACACACTTCAGCACGTTCTCCCCTCCTGCTTCCCCCCCCCCCACAAAACACTCGTTCTCTTTCTCTCGCCTTGAATAACATTTTCTCCTCCAGTCCGGACTTAAAACATATCCTCTGAGAGTGGAAAAAGGACTAACTCCGTTAAACTTTCTAAATGTCACTCGTTTCCTCCTCTCCCTCTCCTCCGTTCAGTCTCAAAACACCATAATTCAAGCCACCATGATAACACAGAGGTGTTGGGTATGACCACAGCCTCCACTCTGTCCTGGACATCCCACGTGATCAGCGCCACACACAGTGTGTGTGCTTCCCGAAGGCAAGGAAGTGTGTGTTGTACAGGCGGAGGCTCGCTCTTCCGTCGCTTCTCCATTGGAGCGTCATCAAAAAGCCTTCCGTCTCATTAATTTCCTGCCGTCTCCTCTCTCTCTCTCTCTCTCTCTCTCTCTCTCTCTCTCTCTCTCTCTCTCTCTCTCTCTCTCTCTCTCTCTCTCTCTCTCTCTCTCTCATTCTTCCTCTTCAGCCACCCCTTCCTGTAGGCCGCGGTGTTGTCTCCTCTCTCTCTCTCTCTCTCTCTCTCTCTCTCTCTCTCTCTCTCTCTCTCTCTCTCTCTCTCTCTCTGTCCTGCAGGTATTGTTTTATCTGTGTGTCCCTCCCTACCTACCTTCAAGGCTTAGGCCCCCATGGCACGCGTCTGTCTGCTGCTTCCCACCGTTTCTGTGTCGAAACTGGCTACTCGAGGATTGACCGTTCTGTTATTTCGTCCCTCCATCAGATAAGATGTGAAGATTTTTTTTTCTTTTTCCTTTTTCGTTTTTTCCTTCTTCTTATACCCTCTCTACCCTGCAGGAATCAGGTGTAGAAATACCTACCGTGGCTTGATTAATTTCTACATTCTTCTTCTCTTACTGTATTCCATTCCTTAGAGCTTGCCTTTGAGTGGGGCATTCCCCCAAGTATCGGTCACTACGAATGATGAGATAAGTCACTTTTGTTTTCTATATATATATTGGTAAATGTTTTCTGAAGACTCTACCCAGAAAGTCGCACAAAGCCATCTACAAATACGCTTACCCAAGTTCCGGGACGCACATTCACTAGGCAGAGGCGTCGGCATATAATATACCTCGTGTGATACGCTCCTATAATTCCCTTACTCAAGATTTAATACCGTTGATAACCAGCTCTTGTTACTCTCAATGGTCGTGGATTCTTATATGACCAGAGTTTAGGAAGGTGGGAGTCTGTGTGTGTGTGTCTTTGGGTGCTGAGAAGACGAGTGTGGTTTGACGGTCGAGAAAACATTTAATACTTCCACCATAAACCCTGCAGCTTTTGTCAAGAGGATGTGATCCTAATCACACCCTTTGCATCAGCAGATGCAAATATACCACGACATTCCAGGGGGGAAGGAAGCAGCGGCAGATCTTCCTCATGGTACAAATATCTTTTTATTATCAATCCACAGATATAGTCTCTCTCTCTCTCTCTCTCTCTCTCTCTCTCTCTCTCTCTCTCTCTCTCTCTCTCTCTCTCTCTCTCGTATCGGCATTTTTCGCTTCTCGTAAGAAACTTCATAAATACTTGTATCACGAAGAAGCCAAGTATCTTTTGAGTGTGGAAGTTATAGGGTCGCGCGGCATCATCGTTGGCAGCTGTTTGCAGAGGCTGGTGGAGAGAGAGAGAGAGAGAGAGAGAGAGAGAGAGAGAGAGAGAGAGAGAGAGAGAGAGAGAGAGAGAGAGAGAGTGGGAGAGTCGGGTAGAGCTCAAGAGGCCTGTCCGGCACAGCTGTTTGTGGTGTGTGTGTGTGTGTGCTCAACATAGGTGCTGCTCCTGGCCAACATACCGGCCCCCCTGGCCCAACACACACACACACACACACACACACACACCTTGTAAACATTAGGAAGACAATACACAGTACAGTACCACAAGACAAGGGTCTCTCTCTCTCTCTCTCTCTCTCTCTCTGACTTGGTGAAGAGGATGAGGCAGTTATCCTGAACGGGTCCTCACTGTATCTTATAGAGGTGGGGGAATGTAGACTCAAGGTTGGATATGTGTTTAAATAACGTCTACGCATCGGATGGACGTATTGGGGTTAGGGAGGGACAGTAGACATCCCAGGGAACCTAGTGGTGGTTGGTACAGTTGATCCCAGCTATACACGTGTGGCCTCGCGTCTCAGGCAACATCCCATGTACGTCCTAAGGTGGGTGGAGGATGAGAGGTAGTTCAAGATTTGACGAAGGTAGTTCATAAGACTACCGGACCCCAGCCATGACCTCAGATGACCCCCTTGAGACAAATCTCGTCTCCTCCAAACAACCCGACCCAGACTTCCGGAACGAAGTGGCATATCTATATAAGAGCTCGGTCTTGGGGTGTTGTTGTGTGTTGTGGTTGTTGTAGAGTCGTTGGTTGGTGGCGTGGAGAGGGACGACTTGGAGCCGAGGAGTGAGACAATACGGAAGAAATGTGAGCGTGGTGGTGGTGGTGGTGGTGGCCCGGCGGCTGGCGGCACCGAGGGCACCGGTGCCAGAAATAGTCGACAACAGGTTAGCCCCGGGCGGCCATCATCACCACCACCACCACCACCTCCTCCTCCTCCTCCTCCTCCTGATGATGATACTCTCGCTGCTCCCGATTCTCCTCCAGCTCCTGCTTCTTCTCCTGGTGTTTCAGCAGCCGCTTTAGCTGTTTTAGACTGCTTCTCTGTCTCCTGGCGGACTCCTTAGTCCTTCTCTCTTCCTCATCCTCCTCCTCTTCTCCTGGGCTTTGCCGGGCGGGCGGGCGGGCCGACGGCTGCGACTCTGAGCGTCGACTCCACCTTGATGTTCCTCACTTCGGGTGTTCCGGTCTCCTGGCTGCCACAGTTGCCTCTGCTTTTATTAGCGTGTGCCGCCATACCATCACCCCACCACACCACACACACCTCCACCACACCACACGACACCTCCACACCACACACACACCACCACCACCACAATACACCTCCACTACACACTCCACCGCACACCGTCCACCTCACACCGCACCACACCACGCACCACCTCAGTGCTCTGTGTCTCTAAACACCATCACTTTCCTCTTATCAGTGAGTCTTGAGCTCTCTCTCCACCACAGCCGCCAGGAGGTCCCTCCTCGCTCAGGTCCCTCCTCTCACAGGTCCCTCCTCTCTCCTCACGTCCCTCCTCTCACAGGTCCCTCCTTTTACAAGTCTCTCCTTTTTACAGGTCCTTCCTCCCATAGGTCCTTCCTCTCTTAGGTCTCTCCTTTTTACAGGTCCCTCCTCTCACTATCTTATGCACGTTCTCCATCTCTCCACCACGAACAAGTCCCTCTCTCTCTCTCTCTCTCTCTCTCTCTCTCTCTCTCTCTCTCTCTCTCTCTCTCTCTCCCCACCAGCAGGACGTCCTTCCCCTTCCTCTCACCCGCCAGGCTCTCACCACCTCTCACCTCAGCCAGTCCTTCCACCACGCCAGCCGCCCCTATCAGCCGCCAGTCCCCCGCGTATCTAGTTTGAGCCAGCCTTCCTCCTCCTGCTGCTGCTGCTGCTGCTGCTCGCTCGGCCAACTGAAATATTTAGGTGGGACGAGGAGGCAGGAGGAGGAGGGAGAGTCTGCGTGGAGGGAGGAGGCCGGAGGGTCTGTGTAGAGGCTGGAGGGACGAAGAGGAGGAGGGAGAGTCTGCGTGGATGGTGGAGGGTCTTCGTGAAGGGTGAAGAGTCTGTGTCGAGGATGGAGGGACAACGTGGAGGGTTTGGGAACAGGGAGGAGGGGTAAGCGAGATAAGAGTGAGGACCTCATCTCACACCATATTCAGGAGGAACCACGAACAAGTAGCTGTAGATAACCATACTATTGAGTGTTCAGATGATGGTAAGAATATGTGGGATTTCTTGCTGTCTTACTCCCTCATTTTCCGTAAGAAAAAAGCAAAGGGAACTGGTAAGGGAGGGAGGGGGAACTGGTGAGGGAGGGATGGGGAACTGGTGATGTAGGGAAGGGGTACTGGTGAGAGACGGGGCACTGGTGAGGGAGGGATTGGGCACTGGTGAGGGAGAGGCTTCTGGTGAGGGAGGGAAGGGAAGACTGGTGAGGGAGGAGGGGGGGAAGGGGTACTAGTAAGGAAGGGGGTAGTTCCCTTGTATTAGTGCTTCTGGGGTGCCTCTCTTGGCCGGCGGCGGCTGATGCACAACACAGTCCACAACTCCGAGCCAGGTGTCTCGTCCTTATTGTCTTGAAGGTCTCGTCCTTCAGTACGTGGCGAGGAGTCTCGCCCACACTCTCTCGTAATCTGTTCTTTACCGCCTTTATGTCTCTCCTTCCTCATCTCCTATCATCTTAATCTAATATTTCACTCCTGTCAATCTACCGTTCACCATTCTCCCTACCACTGTAATATTTCTCGTTCGATATTTCTCACTTGTTCTTTTTGGAAGAAGGATTGTATTCACCTGTGTATTGCTCATAGGCCTTCCAATATCATCTCGGTGTTTGTGCCTCGGTTGGTGAGACCTAGCATCGCAGGGGCAGACTGGTGTGTGTTGGGATGTATAATTCATACGTTGTTTGTCGAGCGATGTCGAAATCTGCCTCGTACTTCTGTCCATGTATGTATATAATTGAGGGCCTCCCTGAACGAATGCATAACACATACACACACACACACTCACACAGACACACACACACACACACACACACACACACACACGCTCACACCAGCCGTAACAGGCAGTGTTGTACAAGTAAAAGGTAAGAAAGAAGGTACATAAGGAGGGAGGGTATTCTCTGAATGCAGTATTTCTGAGATGTATCGTTTCACTTTGGCAGAGTGAGGTATAAAATGAGGCCTGGCTGTTAGAGCGTCAGGGATACGAACCAACGCATTCACGAGAGGTGGCGAATGCTGTTAATTCTTAATGGTGAATTTTTCGGTGATCACTTTGTAAAACGTCATTAACAAGGAAGTAATATAAATGTGATTAGAGGAAATAAAAAAAAAGTTTAGGAAATTAAAACTTAAAGAAAGGAATGATCACGAAGGAAAGTATTTATTCCTGATAGGCAACTGTGTACCACCAACTGACGCTCGCCTCACTCGCTTCAAAAATTTTGATGTTGAATTCGTTGTTCGTGGTACACAAACCCAGGTGTCGGCTTCCTGAAGCTTACGAAGTAAACAGGACTGTGTTTTTTTTTTTCTAACTTTTCGGTTGGGGTTATTCCTCACTTTTACTGAGAAAAACAATGAAAAGGTAAAGAAAAAGACGGCATATATAAATATACGCCGAGAGCCAAGCTAGGATAGAATTTTAGATAAAGACTGGAGTCCGGAGAAGTAAATTACCAAGACTAGATTAAATGTAAGTAAGTCTGTAAGGGGGAGGCTGGGTGAGGGGGATTATGATAGACAGATAGAGGGAAAAAGTAGATTGAAGGTGGATAAAAGGGTAAAATCATATAGAACCACGATGATCGGGAATTACTGAGAGTCATAGAGGATCAAAGTCCACAGCATTTGGAGGAAGAATTTAAGAGGCTATGGAAATTAAATCAAAGAGTTATCATCAGATGGAAGAGATAATCAGGGAACTGAGGTTTATGATGAAAGGCCATGACAAAAATAGATCAATCACAGGCGATTCAAGAGGAATGTAACTTGAAGAAAGAAGAGACAATGAATGAATAGAATGAGAGAATAAAGTCAGGCAAGTCTTCCCTGGGTGGCGGTGGGAATAAACAGCAGGAAATGCCCATAACACAGGGATCAGTGTTATTGAGAGTAGGGAACAGGAACAATTTCTGGGCCTGATGTGCAGAAACAGAGTGCACTAACTGACACAGAGCAACAGAGAGATGGGGATATTAGATCAGAGGTGCACGGTATGATATCAAGTGAAGCTACAGAGAGAGAGAGAGAGAGAGAGAGAGAGAGAGAGAGAGAGAGAGAGAGAGAGAGAGAGTATGGCACACTGCTAAAGAAGTTAGTATTGGGGAAGCATATGGTCTGGTAGATGAGAGGTTGGAAAAAAATATAGAATAAGATGCAGAGTAAAATATTCTGTTAGTTGCTGACGAAAATAGAGGTTCAGATAGAGCCAGAGACAACTCAACAGTGAAGGTCTAAGCGGACAAATAGGTTGCACCAAAATTAAGAGCATCAGTGAGGAAGGAGGTGGGTAGATGTAAGTCGTTGTTGCTTTTGATCTGGAAAGAAGAAGAAAAAAAGAAAGAAAGACGTTTTCCTGACAAAGAGGAGTGAGGGTGTGGAGAGGACAGAGAGACGCTGGTTGAAAGAGATTGTTAGAGGCTATGAACGTGCCATACACAGTTTCTTAGATAGATAAAGAGTTGGTAAGACATAAGGGGACGATCAGTGATGGTTATAGTCAGTATGGGGATTTCCAACCATGGGGATACGTGAGCGGGCTATGAGACACGTCTTCACGGTGAAAATTCAGCGGGTGCTGAAACTGAGGAAGAAAGAGAGGCTAGTGTGAAGTAAGGTGAGGCAAAACTCAAAACAGATGACATCAAAAGGGTTCTCGAGAGCAGGGCAACCGCGCCAGTACCTCACACGGGTCAGGAATGTTGAGTGATGGTAATGTTAGACCGACACTAATGTATTGTGCAAGTGAAATAGACTGAGAGTAAATGGGGGTATTTGAAGTGCTGGAACTCAAGAATCAAAATAAGGAAAACTGTCCTGGTGTTGCTAGAGTAGCGGAGGCAAAAGTGACAACAGAAAAAGTGATACGATTTGATCTAATCTGTCCGGGAGAGGGAAGGGGTTGGGAGCTACGGAGGGAAGGGAATGGTGGATACTCGATAGCAGTGACGGAAAGAGAAGACAAAGGAGGGGGAATTAGCTCTTTTGATAAGACACAAACTCAAGTTTCAGTAGATATTGGTTGATGGCACATTCCTAGGGCGCATCATGGGTGTAAGTAACTGTACGAAAATAATACCCATTGAAGATGTATAACCCTACAAAGAACAGATCTATTATAAAGATATAGCAACAAAGGAACAGTCAGGATGGCTACATGAAGCGGTGAATGTACTGTGGCGGAAATATACACGACACTGCAGTCCGCCATGCGTTTGCAAACTACAAGAGATCACGGAGAAATCGTAAACGGAGAACTCAAGTGGAAGCGAGAATCTTTGAGAAGAATATTGCGGTCGAGGTTTGGAGCTAATCTAAAAACTTCCATAGGTTTTGTAGCTTAGAGCTAGAGAGTCATCGTACAGTCAATAGGTCCATTACTAACGGAGTACGGGGACTTGCAAAGAAAAGACTTAGATGAATTCATCAGGAGTAAATTGTCTGGTGAAGAGCAGCTACTCAAGCTGAGGAACTCAGAGGGAAGAGATGAGGAGGAGGAGGAGGATGTTAAGACACGTTTGGGATTGAACGACAAGTTTAAAAACGTTTACACGATGGAAAACACCGTAGCTCCAAGACCAGTGAAGCATCATGGGGGCAGATGTTGGACAGCACTGTTATATGTAGAGGACATAAACAAACTGTGAGAAGGCCTTGTGCCACATAAGTCTCATGGTCCTGATTAAGCTATACCTCCATATGTACGGAGGAAGTATGCATATATGTCGGTAGAGAGAAGTGCGCAATGCAGTGTTGAGAGTGTATTGGTGTTCTTCTGTAACATCGACCTGCACCTCGTGGTAACGCATGATTATAGCAACATTGTTATGGTGTTTGGAAACACATGAATTGCGTAAAGATTTGAAACTACTGAAAATCGAAATTTTAAGAATTGACTGGATCTTTTTTTTCGATTATTGACCCTGTAAGACTCATGGTACGTTTTGCATGTTAGCTAGACGCAACACAAGCCCAGGCCTAAACTCTTGCAACACAGGGAAAGTAATTTAGACTTGCAACAATCATACGTAGCTTTTCATTGGAGAAAATTACCAAAATTATTTGAATATTTGAAACACAAGTTAGAATTCTCAAGAATGAATCTTTGTCAAATTTCTTGTAGGTTTATGTTGATAAAAGCAACTTTCTTGACAGTATTTGCCAACACGATTTCTTTTTTCTTTCTTTCTTTCTTCTTTTTATTTCTTCATCATCATTATCATCATCACCATCTTCTTCTTCTTCTTCTTCTTCTTCTTCTTCTTCTTCTTCTTCTTCTTCTTCTCTTCTTCTTCTTTTTTTTCTTCTTTTCTTCTTCTTCTTCTTCTTCTTCTTCTTCTTCTTCTTCTTCTTCTTCTTCTTCTCCTTCTTCTTTTTCTTCTTCCTCTCCTTCTTCTTCTTCTTCTTTTTCTTCTTCTCCTTCTTCTTCTTCTTTTTCTTCTTCTTCTCCTTCTTCTTCTTCTTCTTTGCTTTGTCATTTAAGTCTTTCTCTACCACAGCTGTTGAGACCTTGCCTGTGAAATCCTTTCCCTTAAGGAAGAAGCAGCTGTTTAGACTTTCCCAGGAAGATACCCGCCCTTAGGGACGCCACAGCTATTGAGACTTGACCGGGGAGATACCCACCCTTAGGGACGCCACAGCTATTGAAACTTCCCGGGGAGATACCCACCCTTAGGGACGCCCAGGCTACTGAAACTTTCCGGGAGATACCCACCCTTAGGGACGCCCAGGCTACTGAAACTTCCCCAAGGAGATGCCTACCCTTAGGGACGCCACAGCTATTGAGACTTGACCGGGGAGATACCCACCCTTAGGGACGCTACAGCCATTGAAACTTCCTGGGGAGATACCCACCCTTAGGGACGCCCAGGCTACTGAAACTTCCCCAGGGAGATGCCTACCCTTACGGATGCCACAGTGGTACAAGTTTTGTTCTGATTCCAGTGTGATATGTAAACTTGTTCGTAACCATTGGTGACTGACTCTCTCGACATTCGCCAGCCAGAACTGTGGAACCTGGGTTCGATCTGTGCTTGAAAACTGAGCAAATGTTTTCGAAGTCAGTGGAATGTTGGCAAGGTAGGTGCTCGACTGCTCTAGCTGCTGGTGGTGAACCAACGTACAACGCACACACACACACACACACACACACACACACACACACACACACACACACACACACACACTGAGGGAGGAAATGAATATAAAGCTTCTGAAATATTTATATAAACACCATCTTCACTACTGGTTTCCTCCCATTGGATAAAGAGGATCCAACTCTGGAGACTGTTAAAGCTACTTTTATTGTCTCGTGTGTCTTTTTACTGCTACGGAATCTAGGGAGTTGTTTTCTTTTTTTACGAGTGGAGAGAGAGAGAGAGAGAGAGAGAGAGAGAGAGAGAGAGAGAGAGAGAGAGAGAGAGAGAGAGAGAGAGACGTTCTTAAGAGTCAACTCTCTCCATCCCTCCGCCTTCTTCGACGCCTCGAAAACCTCCCATCTCTCGACTGTGAATCAAACTTTCAGGGCTGAAGGTTGTATTCATCCCCCTGTTGGAGGTGGGTTTTTTTGATTACGTATTTCTGACATGCATCGTCCACCCCCCCTACCGCCGTGTTATTGGCTTCGACGGGACGTTTTATAATAAGGTGGGGGGGGGGGGGGGGGGTGTAGTCATTGTGGCTGGGAAATGTCATTTTCCGAGACAGGTAATTAATCCTGCAGTGAGTGACGTCAGGGGAGTTCAGGAGGATATTCGACCGATCCGCGAACGCTTCTAATTCGGTCTTGCGGTCGCGAACGTAAACAGGATTCGATTGGTGCTCTTTAGTAGTAACTTATTATATATATATATATATATATATATATATATATATATATATATATATATATATATATATATATATATATATATAAGATTTATACATATTTGTAGTACAAATCATATGTGTATGATTTTTTTTTATTAAAGAATATACTTTACAGTGAATGATTCTCAGTATTTATGTCTGTCTGAGGGTAACGCTGGTGATGGATGTAGGTGATACTGGGCTTCAGGTGTGGGGTCAGGTAGGTGTGGTGTATGGCTACAGTTGTGTCTGCGGGAGGAGCCAGGGTTGTATCAGGGAGGCAGTGTGAACGACGGGGTATGGTAGCCCGCAGTTACTTCGTAGGGTCTGAAGTTAGAAGGGTATGAAGATATTAGGGTTAGAAGTTTGTAGGGTTTGAAATTAGTAGGGTCTGAGGATATTAGGATCAGATGTTTAGTATTGTCATAAAGTAATAGGGCATGAAGATGGTGAGGTCAGAAGATGGTAGGGTCAGAAGATGCGAGGGTCAGAAGACGGTAGGGTCAGAAGACAGTAGGGTCAGAAGACGGTAGGGTCAGAAGACAGTAGGGTCAGAAGACGGTAGGGTCGGAAGATTTTAGGGTCAGAACGAGAGGCCTAAGGGATAGGAGTGAAGATAGGGAGGGTGATCACCACACCAGGCAGGTGTAGGATGAGGATGGTAGAGCGGTAGTTGAGGGGAGGTGGAGCGAGGAGACCTGCTCCTGAGGTGAGCGCTCGAGCAATGTGCCCCTGCTGCTGCTGCCGTTGGTTGGCACCTGGCACCATCTTCCACCACACCCCTCCTCCTCCTCCTCCTCCTCCTCCTCCTCCTCCTTCTCCTCCTCCTCCTCATGTCCCCCGTCACGTCCCTCATGGCCCCTGGGGGTAGGGGAGAGAGAGAGAGAGAGAGAGAGAGAGAGAGAGAGAGAGAGAGAGGGAGAGGGAAGGAGAGAGAGGGAGGGAGAGGAGCCACTACCACCACAATACTGTTGAAGGTGTCGGCGGCGGCGGCGGCGCGACCTCTTGCTGGCCCTCGTCCGGGAGGGACGGGTAACCTTCTCTCTCTCTCTCTCTCTCTCTCTCTCTCTCTCTCTCTCTCTCTCTCTCTCTCTCTCTCTCTCTCCTGAACTCGTAAATCACGGCCTCTCTCACACCCCACCCCACCTCAGCCCTCGTATATCCTCTCCTCCTCGATTCACTGACAGTGAGGGGAGGCTTCCTATCCCTGGTGGAGTCGCACGATATCGTCGCGGGACAGTAGGAGAGCCGTAGGACATTAGGAGACTTGGGGAAGACGGGTGTGTTGACGTGTGGGTAGGGGCTTGTCCGAAGGTAGGGACATTTTGCCCGCAGAACTGTACCGTGACCTTGTGTGGCAGTCGGGGGTTGTCCTGGGTAGTAGATGTGGTGTGGGACAGTAGAGACGTCACGGGAATATGAGCCACGATCAGCAGAGGTGTCGCAGGACAATGGGAGCGACGTGGGACAATTTTAGTGTCGTAGGACATGATTAGTAAGGGGAGAGATGCGTTATCATTATATATATATATATATATATATATATATATATATATATATATATATATATATATATATATAGAGAGAGAGAGAGAGAGAGAGAGAGAGAGGTAGATAGATAGATAGATATATATATATAGTTTATCGTAACACAAAGAACGAATTTCTGGCAAAAATATATATTCGAAAAAAAAGAGTTTTTCGTTTTAAAAGAAAAATGGGGGAAAAAAAATCCTACCTTAGGAAGGGGAGACCGTCATAACTTCCGGACTCCGGGTTGTGGGATATGGGTAGACGTCACCCATCATAGACGGGGCTACAACACATGGGAGGCAGAGTGTGTGAAGGATATCTTTATCTCTGTCCATCTTTCGTTTCTCTCAACATCTTTTCGGCATCACTAAGAGATGTGAACTATCCAGTCCTTTTGTGCAGAATTTCGACATTTTGTGTATATTTCATTTCAAATCGCGGATGAGAAAGAGAGAAAGAGAGAAAGAGGGAAATAAGCTTATGATCCCACAGTCCATGGCAGTCTAGAGTGCAAAGAATCTCCTAAGCCCAGCCTGTCTCTGGTGATAGTGAGAAGAATGGTTAAGCCAGGAGCAGCACACCCTGCTGGCCACACCCGAGAAATCTATCCTTCTAAATAGACTTGATTTTATTAACCATTAATGTGGCAAACGTTTCCACTAACCTTTCCTCTGCTGAACACCATCTGGCCAGTACCCCTCCTGATATCGGACAACTCCCGGAGACCCAACTATCCAATAATGTTGTCGCCAGAAGCCTTTCACATCTCCAAGTTATAACATTCACACACGATCCCGCTTTAAAGGATCGGGTTGTCTCTGCTCATTCCACCTCCACTAGACCTGTTGTTCCACCTCATACACATTGAATCTCCAAACTCCTAACTTTATAAACTTTATATAACTTTCCTCGGCCACTTTATTTCCTGCCACGAAGTCCATGGAGACAAGTTGAGAACCTATGCTAAGAGGATCCGAATGTACACAGGAAAGAAGCTGTATATGCCACTCGTATCAGTTCCCTTTTGTTTACTCCAAATCCTAAGAATATATTATAGTGCGGCAGAGGGTGGGATAGCATAGCAAGATCTTATAACATCATAGGGATTGGTTGAATTCCTCCTATGCAAAATGTTCCTCTAGGTGTGGGATGGTGTTGGGAGGGAAGGATTTGGAGCCCCCTCACAGTTCCTATTCCATAGCTCTGGGGAGAATCCTCACATACGTTCTGTCTCCACTTCAAACCACCATGACGAGTCTCCCAATACTCTAGATCTGGTATTCTAGTCTCTTCTGAGGCCATTTGGACGAAAGATGTGGCAGACCTTGAGGAACCCTCCTTCCTCCATTTCGCATTTAGTTTTTCATCCCTGAGGCAAGTCGTTCCTATTATTGCACTGACGCAGGGCTTTCTGGTCGTTCTACCTTTCCGTTGCTTCTCCGTTCAGATGAGTGTAGCTGTTTCTCTTACTGACAGAGTAACTCTCACTGGTTCCTCCTCTTCCATGAGTCCATCTCGTTCGGGGTGTAGCATTCCCTCACCCACCCACCCCTGACGCACATGGGACTGGTCTCCGCCTCCCTACTTACACTTTTCGCACGACACTAAAAAGTGCTTCTCTCTCTCTCTCTCTCTCTCTCTCTCTCTCTCTCTCTCTCTCTCTCTCTCTCTCTCTCTCTCTCTCTCTCTCTCTCTCTCTCTCTCTCTGTACACGCAAGCCAGATTCACTAGATCAGATGGCATCCCCACTCGCGTAAGGAGCGTGCAACCGAACCTTCGCTGGTACTTACTCGTTTGTTCTGCTTGTGTTTCAAAGCCCGCAAGACTTCCCCCATACCGTCCTGGGGAACATACGGTGGTACGTAACGTCTTACATCATATAAGGATCAACCTTGTTCATCCTTCCAACTATCGGCCTAACTTCTACGACTCTCAGAGCCCTCAGATCTCCCAGCAACGCTCGTTTCCTCTCCCGTAATCACCTCGAATCTCCCAGTCGTCTCTCCGATCATCATTAGTGTAACTTTCCTCAGGGCGAGATCCACCGTTGATATCCCTTCCTATCTCACTAGTGTCCCGGTAATCCTCTCTTGAGAGACTGTGGGAGATACTGTGTGGTACCTCCTGATGCAACCGTAAGGCGTTTGATACGGTGTGGCATCGAAGTCCGATCTGCAGGCTCTCATGCTCTCTCTCTCTCTCTCTCTCTCTCTCTCTCTCTCTCTCTCTCTCTCTCTCTCTCTCTCTCTCTCTCTCTCTCTCTCTCTCTCTCTCTCTCTCTCCCTCCCTTTTCAGTCGATCGTATTCTCGCTTCAGGAGGTAACCAAGTGCACTCGTATACCCTGACGACTCAACACAGCATTCCTCCACATCCTCAAAAATCTTCTCCACCTTTTGCTCAATCTGCGATCTCGTTCCTTCACAGCTTAGATTTTGGACCAGATTTCCTAAGAGTGTACACGCGCAGCCTAAGGTGAGTTTGATGCCCCCGATATCCAATATATGCCCATTCTCTCTTTCTGAAATTCCCCTCACAACTTTCCTATCACCTTTGATGGCTTAGCAATTCCATCACTCAGCACCAGTAAACATCCTCTGTTATATCACGGCATCGCCTGATCTATATGGAAAAACTCGCACATTGCTAGAAAATAACTATGTCTGCCACGAAGAAACTGGGAGTTCCCCCTTTTTTTTTCAGACGCCGTAGTCCCTTTTTTTTTAGTAGATGCTGTAGTCCCTTTTCAGATGCCGTGGATTCTTTTCTGCACAGTTGTTTGGATGAAACTAAGGTTTTTAGCTCGGTGTACTTACTTGACGGAGTCGAACTCCATAGCACTCCGGCTTATCAACCATCTCACTCTTCACTTTCAAATTTGGCTCACTCGTTCGACAACCACAGCGTTGGGTCTCTGTCTCTCTGTTTTAAATGTATTACTCTGGATTCTGCTTCCGAGAATTGGCTGCTTGTGTGCCACCCACCCGCCATTACCTAGACCATGCAATACTCAGTGTTCATCCGATTACTTTGTGCCCGTTGGCAACTTAGGGATGAGCCGTTGTGACGTCTGTTTCTTTCATTCCAGATCTCAATTTTTGGAAGTGTGCCTTCGCATGGCTTCCTTAACTGCTATATAACCTAACCTATCTTTATCTTTTTTTTTTTATCCCTCCAAAACAGACGAATTTTCCCCTTTTTTTTCTCCTTACTTCTCAACCTCTATAGCCCAATTCATATTCCAGCTCGGCTTGGCCTCGATTGGAGCTTTCGATATTGAAATAATGACACGATTCCAAGTGCCATTCTCATATCTTTTTTTTTTTGGCTCAGTGATGAAGGCCGATAATGAGCCTCTGATATCGGGAAAGCCATAGTGGTGATATCACAGTATGACACAGTATCGGGAAAGCCATGGTGGTGATATCACAGTATGACACAGTCTTCACTTCCACTCCCGCTTCGTACTTTATGCTTATTCCATGCACGAAGGTGTCACTCGCTGGGGGCGGGTGTTGTGGAGTGCTGGTGTGTGCAGGGTTGTCGTTATTGGGGGGGATGGAATTCTAGGGCGGGTGTTGTGGGTTGTGAGTTGTTTTTCACGTCTGAAAGGCACCGGGAGAGTGTTGCACAGGGCATGTGGGTCAGTGCTTCATATTTCACCACACCTGAATAATTGTGTGAGGACGTGCCGACCACTGCTGCCTCCCGGGCTGTGTGTAGTAAACACACACACACACACACACACACACACACACACACACCAGCAGCAACAGCAGGAAATAAGCCGCAGGAATCTGAGAGAGAGAGAGAGAGAGAGAGAGAGAGAGAGAGAGAGAGAGAGAGAGAGAGAGAGAGAGAGAGAGAGAGAAACTTGAGAGTCGACCTCATTGTCTCTAACCTAACCGCCAGACTCCCACATGAAGAGAGTGATCAAGATGCCTCACAAACCTTGCTGGACAGTACTATGAGGTGCATCTCGGCGTCCACGGATGATGATGAGGGAAGACTCACCATGTTGTGGTGTTGCGAGGGGAAGGGATAGTAACCTTAAACATGCCCACTATGGAAGTGAGGAGTGAGGGGTGATTTGATCATAAGATTTAGCCCTTTCAACCAGCCTGATGACACAGACAGTGAGCAATATCCTCGAAAGATATAAGTTAAAAAAAAAAACAACAACCAGAGGACATTACGTGAAATTGAACAAGACATTTGTAAGATAAAGACATCAAGACGTAATCTTACAGTATAAGAGTAGTGGTAGATGAACGAAATCAACTGAACGAACAGATAGTAGATAAGGTAGCATAAATAAGTCAGCATACAGACGTCGAATAGGTTATTTGATGGGAGGAAAGTTCAAGAGATGGGGGGCCCCGCGGGAGTAGAAGTTCCTCACCGTAAAGTGCAAGAGATGGGGCCCCCCACGAGTGTAGAACTCCCTCCCTCCCCTACAGTACCAATAGGTATCTATACACATGCACATTGTTGTATGAATGACCCCAGTAATTGATTCGGTAGACCAATGATCATAATAATGATGATGATAATAATAATGATGATAATAATAATGATAATAATGATAATAATGATAATGATAACGATGATGATGATAATGATAATAATAACAATTATGATGATAATATGATATAGATATTAATAATGATAATGATATTATCAATGATAATTTTAATGATGATACGTAGTAATAATGATAATGATAATCATTGTCATGATAATCATAATGATTATAATTCTTACCATCATTATTATTATTGTTATCATTATTATCATCATTATTATCAGTATTATCATGATTATCATTATTGTTGTTGATATCATTTTTTAGTTAATTACACACACGAAAGATAACATGATAGCACAAACCCATACAGGACGCAGGTATCAACTGATAACAGACAGACAGACGGACTGACGGACTTGTAAGGTCTGGGGGAAGGGGGGGATAGATAGCCCCAATACCCTAGTGGAGGGGGTCTGGGCGGAAGACCCCAGTGGAGGTGCTCTTCCGGGAGTCCATAATACATGAGTCTCCCACTGGCTCCTGTGTTCCTCCCCAGCCCGGTTCGACCCCCCAGCCTCCTGCCCCACCAGTCTACGTATTCTTTTTTTTTTTTTTCCCTCAGTGTGGTCTGCCTCCTTTCCCTCTCCAGTGTGGTCTTCCTTCCTTCTCTTCTCAGTGTGGTCGTCCTTATTTTCTTTCCCCAGTGTGGTTTATTTTCTTTCCCCAGTGTGGTCTTCCTTATTTCTCTCCTCAGTGTGGTCTTCCTTATTTTCTTTCCCTAGTATGGTCTTCCTTATTTCTCTCCTCAGTGTGGTCTTCCACAGTGCGGTCTGCCTCCCCACTTCATCCAGTGCCTTAAGTCTACCAGCCTTGCCTTGCCCCCAGCCCGACCCAGCAGCTCTAACACTCGCCCTTGAGCCTCGCCCTCAGCCCGACCTAACAGCCCTAACACTCGCCCTTGAGCCTCGCCCTCAGCCCGACCTCATCCTCAGCCCGGCCTCTCAGCTAAGCCTCGGAACCAATTCTCCCTATACTGTGGGTCGAGTTTTTTCACACTTCTTTATTTACGACAATTCATTTTGTTATTCATAGTATGTGTGTGTGTGTGTGTGTGTGTGTGTGTGTGAGAGAGAGAGAGAGAGAGAGAGAGAGAGAGAGAGAGAGAGAGAGAGAGAGAGAGAGAGAGAGTGTGTGTGTGTGTGGCTTTACTTCCTCTGTGGCTCGTCTATGGCTTGTTTACAGTGTTTGCTCTCAAGTGGGTGTTGTCTGTTTGCAGTCTGCGCTGTTGGTGTCTGTTGTCTGTTTCCTGGTCTGTGTTGTCTGTCTGTTGTCTGTTTCCTGGTCTGTGTTGTCTGTCTGTTGTCTGTTTCCTGGTCTGTGTTGTCTGTCTGTTGTCTGTTTCCTGGTCTGTGTTGTCTGTCTGTTGTCTGTTTCCTGGTCTGTGTTGTCTGTTTGATGTCTGTGCTGTTGGTAAGGAGCTGTGTGCTCGTGGTCTGTGTTCTTCTAACTGTTCTCTTGTTCTGGGAAGAACACTTTACCCATCAGTATAACTCAGAAATCTCGAACGGTGTTTACGTCTTACATAGAAAACGGTGTGTGTGTGTGTGTGTGTGTGTGTGTATGTGTGTGGTTCTTGGCAGCCTTGGGTCACGTGATGCTTGTGGCTCAGGGGAATGGGGGAGAAAGGGGAGGGATGGTGGAGGGGGAGGAACCCTCCTTCCTCCCTCCACCTCCTCCTCCCCTTGCAGTGTTACCAATACACAGCAAAACCCGTCGTCTGCATCGTCATGAACACCATCACACTATCGTTTTCTTTCGCCCTGAGATTGCTTAACAAACCATCCCGTCCCGTTCCTGTCCCGTCCTTTACTGTTCCGTCCTGTCCTGTCGCGTCCCATCCCGTCTCGTGAATACCGATGAGTCAGGGGAAGTTAGAAAAATAATTACTGGTTCCATGAGGCGTTTAAAAAAGGAAAATGAATCGTGGGGTGTGATTGGTCGCCCATTTCACAGTAATATTAATAATGATAATGATAATAATAATCATAATAATAATGATAATAAAATAATGATAATAATAATAATAATGATAATAATAATAATAATATTAATAATAATAATAATAATAATAATGATAATAATATTAACAATGATAATAATGAAAATGACAATAATAATAATAATGATAATAATAATAATGATAATAATAATAATGATAATAATAATAATAATAATAGTAATAATAATAATAATAATAATGATAATAATAATAATAATATAAAAACATCTGGCTGTGTATTGTGTGGGCCATGATATCATTGTAACTGTGTCTTCGCCTCTCTGTTGCAGGAACATGTGACAAAAGAAAAAATATTCAATGCACAAAATTACATTCACGCTGCTTATTGGTTCATTAATTTCCTTCAAATAATGTGGGAAATTACTTATATTACGAGTCTGTTGGGGTCCGTATGTTTCATGTGTAGCTCCCTCTCCCCGCTCCCCGGGGCGCCCGCCACTACCCTCCCCAGTCCCTGCCGCTACCCTCCCCGGCCCCCGCCACTACCCACCCAGTGCCCGGTGTGGTCCCCCCTCACCTCCACTACTCCTTTCCCATCCTACCCCCCCAGACTAGTCCCGCCACCACGCCCCGACATCCTCCGCCACTAACCCCCTTTGACTGGCTTTTCATCTCTGGCCCCACCACTATCTTCAACTGGGCTCCCGGCATCACAGCCGCTGGCTCCGCCACTAATCACAACTGGCCCCGAGACCATTGTCGACTAGCCGCCACCACTACCCTCATTTAGCCCCACCCCTACCACCCCTGACTGGCCCTTCTACCATCCCAGCTAATGCTACCACAACCCCTGACTGACCACAGCCACTACCCTCGGCTGGCCCTTGCCACCATCACCTACTTACCCCCACTAACCAGTGTCGTATGATGACACTAAACTGTTTACCGAAGATTTATTTATTCCACGACTGATTTGGCGTCATGGACGTCGAACCCACGACTGACCCACTATCTAATAGACTAATTCAGGACGTGTTTACTCGTCACTTAACATGGGTCACTGAAGTAAGGCACTAATGTAAGTGCTTCTATCATCCTCCTCGCCATATATACCCGCTGCACTTGCATTGGACATTGGCATTACCCACAAGAGTGCCTGGTGGTATGAAGTGGGTCATAATAAAGGAGCGAGGGTCGTCCTCATTGCCCCCTACTCTTCAGACGTGTAGATCCTCTTGGTAGGCCTTTTTTCGCTCATCCTCTCCATATGTCCAAACCATTTCAGCATAGCCTGGTCAGCGATCATATTCACACATCGTTCACTGCCAAGCCTCGTTCTTAAGCTGTCATTTCGTACACACAGTCAACCCAACTTTCTGTTGCACACACACACACACACACACACACACACACACACACACACACACACACAGAAAGCTCTTAAGACCAGATGATGGTACGCGCATTACCAACCCCCTACGGTAGTTTAGAGTCCGCAATTCGAGGCTAAAAGCATATTGGCAATTGACGCAGTCCTATATCGTTAGCGGAACGTTACATTTTCAATCGCTCTTAATGAAATGTTATTAAGCAAGGGCTATGGAACCCCGCCGCCTGTCCTTTGTGTTGTTTGTTGAAGCCATTGGACACAAGGGTTATAAAGAATAATGATTACTTTAATTATTGAATAATTGGGTATGATAATTGCCTTCGTGTGCACCAGGGCTGATTGATATTGCTGGTGTGTACATCTATGTGACGGATGCACACACGTCTTTTATGTAAGGGTACGTGTTGTGTGCAGGGTGTTCCTTGTTCTGTGTGAATATATATATATATATATATATATATATATATATATATATATATATATATATATATATATATATATATATATATATGTAATGTATAAATGATCCCTGATGGAGACTATTTACCACAAAGCCCTCGAGAATCGAACCCTTGTCCATCAGTGTGGCAGTCAGGTAGCTTAAATTCCCCTACCCACCCACCCACCCAGGCCACATTGGTTGCGGAGGGGATAATGCTTTAAGCTCACAGTGGCCTTAGAGAGGTTAGGCTACCTGGCTGCTGCACCGATGGATCGGGGCTCGATTCAGCGGGCAGCGATGCTGATTCCTGTAGGGCGGGGTGGCGCCAGGAATGGATGAAAGCAAGCATATATATATATATATATATATATATATATATATATATATATATATATATATATATATATATATATCCCTGTGAGTCCACGGGGAAAATGAAACACGATAAGTTCCCAAGTGCACTTTCGTGCAATAATCACATCATCAGGGGAGACACAAGAGAGAAATGTAAGTCAGTTGATATACATCGAAGAGACGAAGCTAGGGCGCCATTTGGTAAACATGTGATTGTCGATATATATATATATGTGTGTGTATGTGTGTGTGTAAATGTTGATATGTCTCTCTCTCTCTCTCTCTCTCTCTCTCTCTCTCTCTCTCTCTCTCTCTCTCTCTCTCTCTCTCTCTCTTTATATATATATATATATATATATATATATATATATATATATATATATATATATATATATATATATATATATACAACTCTAATGAGATGCCTTTAATTATGTAATTATGTAACATGAAAAAGAATTACAGTGGTGTCATTTCTGGTTTTCTGTGTACACCTTGGTGTGTTTCTTGTGTTTATACTCGAACATGATCCAACAGTCACATATCCCGTTTATCCAGACGTGCTAGACAATGCCTAACTCTCCCAATAATATCTGCGTTTCTCTAAATGTATGGACGTGATGTATCGACTCCTTAGTGAGGTGACGTGGACAACCTAGTTATTTGTTATATTTGATTACTTCACATACACACACACACACACACACACACACACACACACACACACACACACACACACACACACACACTCAAACACACACAACGCCTCAATCAAAGATGATTCATGTTAGAACCAGTTGGTTAGGGTTGTTTGAACTTCGCTTTGACAACTTTGATGGTTTGTAAAGGCACTTTGAATAGAATAATGTGAACCAGTGATATATTTATCACGAAGGAGAAAGAAATATATATGAATTAAAGAGGTAATAAATGAGGAGACTGAAAATGTATCTTTGTAGACAATGGGGGAATGTGGCGGCGGTAGTGTGTGTGTGTGTTAATGGGAAGACAATGGAGGGAATGGGGTTGTGTAAATGTCTTTATTAATGGGGGCGACAATGGGGGAATGGGGCGGTGGTAGTGTCTGGATTAGTATGGAGACAATGGGGGAACAGGGACTGTGGTAGTGAGTGTATCAATGGAGACAATGAGGGGAATGAGACCATGGGAGTGTCTTTATTAATGGGGGGGGGGGACAGTTGGAGGGAATGGGGTGGTGGTTGTGTCTGAATTCATGGGGATAAGAATGGCGCATGATTTTCAGAATAATTGTTGATCACAACCGTGTTGGTTGTTAGGATAAGGGAAGTGTTGGTGGGGATAAGGGCAGTGTTGGCGATGATAAGGATAGTGTTGGTGGTGATAAGGGATGTATGTGTTGGTGAAGATAAGTGGAGCGTTGAAGGTGACGTGGGACTTATTGGTGGGGGGATTTAGGGGTCAAGATGGTGAGGGGTCACGATCATGATGGTGAGAGTGATGATGGTGAAGATCATGATGGTGATGGTGAAGATCATGATGATAATGGTGAGAGTAGTGGTGGTGATTAGGCTCATGATGGTGATGGCAATGGCCATTAATGGTGATGGTAAGACCATGTTGGTGAGAGTGGTCATCATGAGGGCCCATGATGATGGGGATCGTGATAGTGAATGATAATGGTCAGATGTAAGATAGTTATGAGCCATGTAGGGATGATGTGGTTATGAGCCATGTAGGGATGATGTGGTTATGAGCCATGTAGGGATGATGTGGTTATGAGCCATGTAGGGATGATGTGGTTATGAGCCATGTAGGGATGATGTGGTTATGAGCCATGTAGGGATGATGTGGTTACGAGCCATGTAGGGATGATGTGGTTATGAGCCATGTAGGGATGATGTGGTTATGAGCCATGTAGGGATGATGTGGTTATGAGCCATGTAGGGATGATGTGGTTATGAGCCATGTAGGGATGATGTGGTTATGAGCCATGTAGGGATGATGTGGTTATGAGCCATGTAGGGATGATGTAAGGGCCATGTTGACTGGGAGATCTACCAGAGTCACACAGCCTTGGTGATGGTGATCGTCTGGCTAAGGTCTTCGTGGTGATAGTGAAGGTGCCATGAGGGTGATAGTGGTCCTGAGGGCTAGGGGGGGGGGGTGGAAGTGGCCGTGGGGGTAAGGAGAAGAGGAGAAGAGGGACGGAGGGGAGGGAAGGAGTGGGTTAGCAGGGGGATGGGGTGGGGGGGGGAGCAGACAGAGCCCGACATAACTCGGGTTAAAAATAATGTTGGGTTCTTGGGTGCTCTCTCTCTCTCTCTCTCTCTCTCTCTCTCTCTCTCTCTCTCTCTCTCTCTCTCTCTCTCTCTCTCTCTCTCTCTGCCGGCTTCGTCAGGGTCGTGGGGCCTCGTTGAACGACCCGGCGGCCCTGGGTAAAACGACGGGCGGTAAACGACAGGTTGTTTAAAAGGCCGTTCTCACACTGGCGCACGGGTGACCTTGGGCTAAGTAATGGCTGTTAAACGACTTGCAATTATAGTATTTGCGAAGTGGACAAGGAACGGGAGGGTCGTTACCGGCGCGATCAAGGATCGTACCATCGTGCTCGAGGGTCGTACCCTTGTGCTTGAGGGTCGTTCTCAATGGATTGGTCAGCTAATACAGGGTACACAACCCGTTTCTCCTGTGACCAGAAAGCAGCCGAATCAGGGGCACTGAGCGACGAATCAGGGGCACTGAGCGACGAATCAGGGGCACTGAGCGACGAATCAGGGGCACTGAGCGACGAATCAGGGGCACTGAGCGACGAATCAGGGTTGCTAAGCAATGAGTCAGGGCAGTAAACGACAAATCAGGGCACGAAGCGACAATTTAAGGATACAAAACGACGACTCAGGGATACAAGACGACAAAATCAAGGATACTAAGTAATGATTCAGGGATACTAAACGACAAATCCCAGAAAGTAGCATAACTTCGTCAACTAAGAGAAAATATCCATAAAAGATAGGTAACAGCAGCAAGAAAATGATATTCCACCATTACACCGCTCTTAAATTCACGAGTTTCTTAGGGTCAAAGTCCTGGACACATCTGCTGTCCTTGAAGCCCGTATGTCTCTCCCGATCAAGACTCTCCGGACGCAGACGATGTCAGGTCAACTCTCAAACTCTGCTCTCTCTCTCTCTCTCTCTCTCTCTCTCTCTCTCTCTCTCTCTCTCTCTCTCTCTCTCTCTCTCTCTAGGGCGAAGAACGAGATGCCGGGCAAAGATACAAATGTTTGCAGTGGGGAGAAGACAACAATGTGGGCCTTTACAGACTTCGGGGGGGAGAGAGGGATGCGCGGAGGGGCAGGGGCGGGGCGGGGCGGGGCGGGCGCGAGCTGGTGGGGCAGGGGGAAGGGGGGGTGTCGTGTTACCCGCTGTTGGCCGGGGGATAGTCAACAGCTTCATGCTGTTGGAGGAGGATGATTAATATCTCCATGCTGTTGGAGGAGGATGATTAATATCTCCATGCTGTTGGAGGAGGATGATTAATGTCTCCATGCTGTTGGAGGAGGATGATTAATGTCTCCATGCTGTTAGAGGAGGAGGATTAATGTCTCCATGCTGTTGGAGGAGGATGATTAATATCTCCATGCTGTTGGAGGAGGATGATTAATGTCTCCATGCTGTTGGAGGATGAGGATTAATGTCTCCATGCTGTTGGAGGATGAGGATTAATGTCTCCATGCTGTTGGAGGAGGATGATTAATATCTCCATGCTGTTGGAGTAGGAGGATTAATGTCTCCATGCTGTTGGAGGAGGATGATTAATGTCTCCATGCTGTTGGAGGATGAGGATTAATGTCTCCATGCTGTTGGAGGATGAGGATTAATGTCTCCATGCTGTTGGAGTAGGAGGATTAATGTCTCCATGCTGTTGGAGGAGGATGATTAATATCTCCATGCTGTTGGAGGAGGATGATTAATGTCTCCATGCTGTTAGAGGAGGAGGATTAATGTCTCCATGCTGTTGGAGGATGAGGATTAATGTCTCCATGCTGTTGGAGGAGGAGGATTAATGTCTCCATGCTGTTGGAGTAGGAGGATTAATGTCTCCATGCTGTTGGAGGAGGATGATTAATGTCTCCATGCTGTTGGAGGAGGAGGATTAATCGCTTCATACTGTTGGGGGAGGAGGATTAAGGCCTCCATGCTGTTGGATGATGATGATGATGATGATTAATGCTTCCATACCGTTGTCGTATAATGATTAATTCTTCCATGCTGTTGTAGGGTGATGAATAAGTCGTCCATATTGTGTGTTATGATGATTAACGCATACAAGAAAAGGATAATAAAGACCTCTCTATGACAGAGGATGATGATTAACCACTACTATAATGTTACAGGATAATAATTAACCCATTCCTACTGTTGTAGGATAGAAGCTAATCCTTCCATATTGTTAAAGGATGATGAAATGATCCATACTGTCAGAGGATGATATCAGACTCATCCATAATGGTGAAGGATGATGATTAACCTCTTCATAGTGTTAGGGGATGAAAATCAATCCCTCCATACCGTAACGGGATGATGATTAATCCTTTCATGACGTCTAGAGATGAAAATAATCCTTTTACATAATACAAGGATGATGATCAATTCCTCCATGATTATTCAGTTCCTTCGCACTATTGGATTAAGCTGTCTTATCCCCCTGTATTGTATAAGCATAGTGATCAATCAATGTATGTAGTTAGAAAACGATGATTATTCATTCGTAGGGTCATACGAGTAATACAATAATCGTTTCACCCCGTCGTGAGTAGCCAGTAGGAATTTTTACAATGTCTTACGCTTCGTATGTCACTTGACGCAAGTCTCTCGGGAAGCAGCGAGTCTGTCGTAAATTACTAGCACCAGAGAGAGAGAGAGAGAGAGAGAGAGAGAGAGAGAGAGAGAGAGAGAGAGAGAGAGAGAGAGAGAGAGGAAATAGACAAATCGTTCTATTATTTCCCATCCAGTTGGGAAACAGCGAGAGGAAATAGATGAAAGCAACTCCTTCTGTTGTTTTCGAGTCTATTTCCATTCTGATTTCGATTATAAGCCCAGCCACTGAGTTAGGCCTGGCCTATTTCCGTCAAATAGTTATCCATATATATCATCTACTTCAGATAGTTTCATAGTTTATAGAATTATAGATATAGATGCTATAATAGGGCCAGAGGTCATTTGCAGTGGTAACTTAGGCCATTTGGAACAAGTTAATGGAAGGTGCTAAGACCCTAGAAAATAATCAGGGAAATTGGTAGTTTTAGTGGGTCAATTATGACTGATTGGTAGTCCTAGTTTCTGGTATTTAGTTAGGGGGGGGGCCGTAATTGGGTGGTGTTCATTATCAATAATTAGCTGGTGGGTAATTGGTATTCATCAAGCAATAACAGCTTTTCGAGGCAATGATTAACATATAGGGTGAGCCACACAGAGGAAAATGCCCCACCCACTGTGGTAAAAGGAAAAAAAGAAGATATCTTGACAAAAAAAAATAGTTTTCAAGATATCAGAAAGTTCATAGGCTGCAGCATTAAGGAACACACAGGAGTTATATTTCACAATACATGAAGGTGTGTTGAATATTTCACATACAGTTTCATTATAGTATTACTTGCTTTGTCCAGGCACATCTGTGTTGAGTCACTGCAGCTAATATCACATGTTTGTCCAGGCACATCGGTTTTGGGTCACTGCAGCCAATATCACCTGTTTGTCCAGGCACATCTGTGTTGAGTCACTGCAGCCAATATCACATGTTTGTCCAGGCACATATGTGTTGGGTCACTGCTGCCAAAACCACGCGTTTGTCCAGGCACATCTGTGTTGAGTCACTGCAGCCAGTATCACATGTTTGTCCAGGCACATATGTGTTGGGTCACTGCTGCCAAAACCACGCGTTTGTCCAGGCACATCTGTGTTGAGTCACTGCAGCCAATATCACATGTTTGTCCAGGCACATCTGTGTTGAGTCACTGCTGCCGATATCACATGTTTGTCCAGGCACATATGTGTTGAGTCACTGCTGCCGATATCACATGTTTGTCCAGGCACATATGTGTTGGGTCACTGCTGCCAAAACCACGCGTTTGTCCAGGCACATCTGTGTTGAGTCACTGCAGCCAATACCATATGTTTGTCCAGGCACATCTGTTTTGGGTCACCGCAGCCAGTATCACATGTTTGTCCAGGCACATCTGTGTTGGGTCACTGCTGCCATCTGGACGGTGAAGACATCAATTACTCTGCCTAACATTCCTCCTAGAATTTGCCCAGCTTCTTTCAGCACTGTTGTCTTCCAGGGCTCCCCCACCCAAAAAAAAAAAGGGCCGGGTCTGAGGGTCATTATTGGCATATACGCTCCTCCCCTCGTAGTGTCCCCGGGGGAAAATGATGTGGAAGGAGGACCTATCGTGTAGGGGGAAGGACGAGGTGGCCAAATGATAATTGTTTGACGCGGGATAAGTTCCTTTCGTCAGGGGGAAGTGACCACCTTGGTTATCCCAGTGAGTTTTTTTTTTTGCTGTGTATGTTGGAGGTTCGTCTTCTTAAGAGACGACAGGGAGCAAGTAGAGTTCCTTCCTGGTTTCGTATTAGACCTGGAATGAACTTGTTTGTTAGTTGATCAATGTACCTGTATGCGTTGTGAATCACGATCAATGTACTTGTCTGTGTTGTGATTCATGATCAATGTACCTGTCTGCTTTGTGAATCACGATCAATGTACCTGTCTGTGTTGTGATTCATGATCAATGTACCTGTCTGCTTTGTGAATCACGATCAATGTACCTGTCTGCATTGTGACTCATGATCAATGTACCTGTCTGGGTTGGTGACTGTCATGATCAATGTACCTGTCTGCTTTATGAATCACAATCAATGTACCTATCTGGATTGTGATCATCACGATCAATGTACCGTCTGCGTTGTGACTGTCATGATCAATGTACCTGTCTGCGTTGTGACTGTCATGATCAATGTACCTGTCTGCGTTGTGACTGTCATGATCATTGTACCTGTCTGCGTTGTGACTGTCATGATCATTGTACCTGTCTGCGTTGTGACAGTCATGATCAATGTACCTGTCTGCGTTGTGACTGTCATGATCAATGTACCTGTCTGCGTTGTGACTGTCATGATCAATGTACCTGTCTGCGTTGTGACTGTCATGATCATTATACCTGTCTGCGTTGTGACTGTCATGATCAATGTACCTGTCTGCGTTGTGACTGTCATGATCAATGTACCTGTCTGCGTTGTGACTGTCATGATCAATGTACCTGTCTGCGTTGTGACTGTCATGATCATTATACCTGTCTGCGTTGTGACTGTCATGATCAATGTACCTGTCTGCTTGGTGACGATCTGACTGATTGACTGGCTGGCTGACGCACTATTTGTCTATTTATTTGACAGTCGTTGATGTCGCATATTTGGTCCTATGTCTGAATATTTGGCTCACTTTCTGAATATTTGGTTCTCTGACCATATAGTCCCCTTTCTTGAAGATCTGGTACCTTGTCAGCAGTATTCGGTCCCCTAGTTGAAATATGTACCCTGCCTGAATATTTAGTACCTGTTTGAATATTCGGCAACCCCTCCTGAATATCTAATAGCTGGCTGTCTATCTCTGTCTGTCAGAATATTTTCCTGCCCTCCTGTCAAGTCCCTGGCCCGTGTGACTGTCAAGGTGTTTGACTTCCTCCCTGTCAAAAGACCCGCTTGGCCTCCCAGCTGGTGGGGGTGCATACCTGGGCCAGTGACGTCACGGTAATGGATCGTATATCTGGGCCAGTGACGTCACGGTAATGGATTGCATACCTGGGCCAGTGACGTCACGGTAATGGATTGCATACCCGAGCAGTGACGTCACTTTAATGGATCGTATATCTGGGCCCGTGACGTCATGTTAATGGATTGCATACTTGGGCCAGTGACGTCATGGTAATGGATCGTATGTCTGGGCCAGTGACGTCACGGTAATGGATCGCATATCTGGGACAGTGACGTCACGGTAATGGATCGTATATCTGGGACAGTGACGTCACGTAGAGTGCATATCTTGGCCAGTGATGTCACTGTGGTGGGTTGCATACACGGGCAAGTGACATCACGTTGACAGAGTGCGTACCCGGATCGTATGACGTCACGGTGATGGAGGCACACTTAGTAAAGTGACGTCACAGTTTCCACTCGTTGGCTATACATAGGTCTAGATAGAGGGCCTCTGGTGGCCGTGGCCGGTACTACTAAATGAATAAACAATGACTTTTTTTTCCTACTGTGTTGCTCTAGACGTCATAAAAGTCTCCTAAAAAAATGACAACTGGGAAAAAAAAACCATCTCTGCATCCCCTATCTTAACCTAACCATTCCCTGTAGAAGCCTGTATGTTTGATGATAACCTAAGTTAAGAGACAGGGTCGTCCCCCTGTGGAAGCCTGTATGTTGATGATACACTCACCTCGACCCTACCTACCTGCTCCCTAAGCCTACCTTCCAGCCCTCAACACCCACAGAGTCAATACGAGACTCACAACTCACCAGGCGAGTATACAGAGAGCTTGATAGTAAGGCGCCGACACCCTCCCATTACACCCACTGGCATTTGTATGAATCTATACAAGTGGTTCCTCCCCTGAGCCCACCCAGGCCTCTCCATTCCATCACTAGTGTTTCCCTTCCATCAGTCAAAGTGCCTCGATGATTGGAAGGGTTCTTCTCACATTTCCACCGCCCAGTGTTCAAGTTCACACACCTACACTCTCTCAAGGGGATTATAATAACCTCTTCGCCATCACACGCTCGCACACACCCCCTCGATACCCAATCAACGTCGAGAGAACTTTGTGATTAATCATGTTTACACCCATGTTGCAAATTGCATTAATCCTAAGCAGTTTGTTGATAAGACCCACACCTCTACCACCTCGTTAGATTCCTGGACTTTATCTGTCGGAAAATTAGAGACACATTCAGTCTTCTGTCAGGGTTCTCGAGAGTCTTCATTGACATTAAAAAAAAAAGCCTTTGATCTTGTTCATTGTAACATAACCCAACAATATAATCCTCAGCATCGGCTTGTGGAGGAGGAGGAGGAGGAGGAGCAATGAATGGTATACCGATTTTCACAGTCAGACTCGTCGGGATGCACACTCTCCACTTCTCTCTCACCTGTGGCATCGTCCCACAGGGTAATCCGATGGACCTTCTGTCCTTCCATATCTTTACAGGTGATGTCCTGACTGATGCAACCCACTCGGTGGAAGTACGTTGATGACACCATCTATTGATGTCAGCGTTGACAACATCCTAACCATCCTCTCTCCCCTCCGCCCCAGTCTATTTCGCCCTTCGGAATACTCTTAAACAACCCCCATAGCTGGACCGCTGCCAACAGCCTCGCCATCAACCGAACCAGGACTTTAGTCATGTACGTTAAACCTCATTTCCATCCCTGTCCCACGCATCCCCCAGTACTGTCTCGCTAAACCCCCAAGCCTCCTCCAGGTTGTCCAGGCCACCAAGCTTCCGTGTCTGACTCTGGACGATAAACTAAGCTGGAAGGAACACGTCAGCACCATCAGGAAATCCTTCAAGCTTTCTCCGTAGTTTACAAACGCATCAGCCTCCCTGCACCTGAGCTCAGCAACAACATCTCAACAACTTCCATTTCTCCCTCATCCACCCACGCCCCTCCCTCCGCTGGGTCCTCCTCCATATCCTATACACAGCTGCTGGAATCGGCGCGGAAAGAGCATGCAAGACCATCATCTCCGGAGTCTATACCTCGGAAGAAAAGAAAAAAAAGGAAGCATCTGAGGCAATTCTCGCCACCGTCATCTCCATGCACCAAAGATCCCCCGTCCCCGAGCATGCAGTTCAACACTACCTGTTTCTTTAACACCTCCTTATTTATTGCAGCCGACTGTCTGTACTGTGCGCATTTTCTTCGTACTTTTTGAAGACCTGAGTCAGAGTTCAATTAATAAATCGATTTAAACGCCCATACACGCCCATAAACGCCCATATACATACATATACATACACAGACATATACATATATACACATGTACATATTTATACTTGCTGTCTTCATCCATTATTATTATTATTATTATCATTATTATTATTATTATTATTATTATTATTATTATTATTATTATTATAATTAATAATAATAATAATAATAATAATAATAATAATAATAATAATAATGATAATGATAATAATAATAATAATAAGGTTACGCCCTTGAGAAAACATCATCAAACCCGCCTTCAGGAAGCGGCTGTCGGCGTCACGCCCACGCCTCGAGGAGCGAGAGGCACGCCCACACCCACACCCACCCCCCAGATCACGCCTACATGTGAGATTCCCGCCCGTCCTCACCCCCCACCCCACCACCACCCCACACAATGTCCACGATCAGCCTGCCAATCTCTCTCTCTCTCTCTCTCTCTCTCTCTCTCTCTCTCTCTCTCTCTCTCTCTCTCTCTCTCTCTCTCACTCTCGACTACTACAGTTCATACCACATTCACGTGTCACGCCTTTTCTGAGAGGGCCAGGCTGCAAGGGCCAGGCTGTGTGGGCGGGGGAGGGAGAGGGGGTTAGAGGAGGCGCACTGTGGGCGGTACAGGGGAGTGGTGTGGGTGGCACAGGGGTTTGTGTGTGGGCGGCACAGGGATGTATATTGTGGGCGGTGGAGTGATGACGTGGGCGGCTGAAAATAAATCGTGCCTTCTCTGCCGCCCATGTGGTCCACCCTGTTTATCGTTGCAGTAGAACAAACGGAAGACTCCCGGGAGTGGGCGGCCGTGGGCGGGAGTGGGCGGCCGTGGGAGGCGCGGCGGCTTGAATGCTTCGGTCTCTGCCGGCCGGCCAGGTGGTTGTGTACTAAGTGGCTAGGAATAAGTAAGGGAGGGTTCGAATCCAATGATTTCTTTTTTTAAAGAAATTGGATTTTGGGTCTTGTGTGTGTGTGTGTGTGTGTGTGTGTGTGTGTGTGTGTGTGTGTGTTCGTTCGCAGATGTCCTATACAATCGATCGTAGGCCATTCAAACACCCCGCCAACACCCTCTCCCCAACGAGGGATCACCTCTGCCTCGTGGGTTACATAATTACCTTTGGGTTACGTAGGGTTACATGATTATCTTTGGGCTATACAGGGTTACATAATTATCTTTGGGTTCACAAGGTGACATAATTGCCTTTAGGTTATACAGGGTTACATAATTACCTTTGGGTTCACAAGGTGACATAATTGCCTTTAGGTTATACAGGGTTACATAATTACCTTTGGGTTACACAGGGTTACATAATTATCTTTGGATTACACAGGGTTACATAATTATCTTTGGGTTACACAGGGTTACATGCATTATCTGTTGGTTACACAGAATTACATAATTATACGTGGGTTCACAAGGTTACATAATTACCTTCGGGTTCTATTACATGAAACTCAAAAGTATTTTGAAAACAGCGTCTTCAAAACGACCCATGTGAAGAATTCCGATGATTTTTTTTTGAGGGGGAATGAAGACACATGCTCTCGTATCAGTAAGTAAGGTCCAAATCTACACATCATGAAGTTCGTGACTGACCTATTGGTACTTTGTCATGTGGGCCATGCTAGCATTGTATTTACCCCAGGGGAGTGACTCCCGTCCACGTAAAGACATTAAGGGTCTTTTTAGCGGTAAGCCTCAGCTCCTGGGTCCGTCGTTCTTAAGTTTGTGGCTCTCTCTCTCTCTCTCTCTCTCTCTCTCTCTCTCTCTCTCTCTCTCTCTCTCTCTCTCTCTCTCTCTCTCTCTCTCTCTCATTAGAGCCCCACTCTCGTCTTGTCTGACATGTTGAAGAGGTCGATCATCATCTTCTACATACACATTGAAGGAGATGTATATATATATATATATATATATATATATATATATATATATATATATATATATATATATATATATATATATATATATACATATATATATATATATATATATATATATATATATATATATATATATATATATATATATATATATATATATATATATATATATATATATTCACAACACTTGAGGAAATATGATATAGAAGTCCATCCTTCACAGAGGGCGTTGAAGTCGTTTAAAAGAACCATCGCCGGACATCCGTCGAGGAAACAACAAAGGAGTGATTGTGAAAGTAACCTTTTGGTTGTGATCAATATGGACACCACTGTGAGGGGTGGTGTGGGGTGTGGTGGTAGAAGTGCCCCCGCCCCACCTCTTCCACCCCTCCTAACCCCCCACTCCACCAACCCCTTCCTCGCGTTCCCTCTAACCCCCGACTCGAAGTGGGGGACGTGAATGTAACGTACCCGAGGGAGGCACATGGTTACTTCCTGGTGTACAGGTGGTGGAGGGATGATTCCCACAGAGTGAGTGTATTGTGCGAGTAGTCACAGTCGGGTGGAACAAAGGAACGCTTATGATACCTCCTCCCTCCTCCCTTCTCGTCCCACCACAACACACACTGCAGCTGGTGGTGGTGGTGGTGGCGCATAGTGACACTGCTTTACTGGGACATCTTATCCAGGTGGTGTACCAGGAATTGCATGTCATATGGGAAGTTGTGTTCAACCTTCTGTGACTTGATGATCTAATACATAGCCCTGCATACATTAGAATTTAGATGATCAAAAAAGGACTGTTGCCGAAAGAGGGACGTCTTTGGTTTCTAAATCTAAGGGGGGGGGGGGTCTTCTTGTTCCTAGATCTTATAGAAAGGGGAGAGGGGGGTCTATTATGAAGAAGCATTAAACCCCTGCACCCCAAACCCAACCCCACCCTCTCCCTCGACAAAATCCAGGAGGCCTAATCTATGATTACATTATTACCAATAAGAAAGACCAATTGAATTACCACAACACCAAAGGCAACAACATTAACAACACATTGTTGCCCTTTTACTCTGAACGAACTTTTAACTTTATAAATGCCACTTAGTGCGCGCTGTGATGTTGGGGAGGAGCAGTACTGGTGACTGAGGAAGATCAGAGACCATTGGTGATGGGTGGGGAGAGGAGGGAGAGATTCATGATGGAAGAGGGGTAGAATCCTTCTCTCTTAGGCTTTTATTGAAGAGGAGGGAAGGGGGATATTGGATGGAAGAGGGGTAGTATCTCTCTGTATTAAGGTATCGTTAAAGTGGGGGATATGATAGGAGAGGGGTAGTATCTTTCTGCAGTGGGCTATCGTTGAAGGGGAGGGAATATGATGGAAAAGAGAGGGGTGGGGGTTTAATCTGTATTCCTCCCTCCCCCTCAAATGACTCGTATTCCAATCGCAATCGGGTAATTAAACGCTTTATTGCCGAATGGAAATTAAACGCCTCTCTTTCGTGTTGTAATTAAAACGTCCTTTTTTTTTTTGCTGTAATGTAACTTAAACGATCTTTCTGTGTGACGCTTTACGTATGTCATATGTTTTGTGTTGTTGTCAGTCAGTCGGGGGGAATATTTTCCTAGGAAAAAAAAAAGGGGGGCGTGGGGAAGGGGACTGGGGGAAGGAAGGGCGTGGGAGGGGCTTGGCCCCCCCCCCCGAGAAATATGGGCGGGTCCACGGAATTACACTTATAATACAATTATATTATAATTACATATACATCTTTTTTTGAGGGGGGGACCAATGAGATTAGGGTAACCCATGTGTTCATTTCGACTCATGTGTGTGCATGTGTGTGTTCATTGTTCATCATGATGTTATCTTACGGTCATCTATATACTTGAGGGAGAACATCTTCAGTCGTCTGCTACCGAGATATCTCCCTACCATCTCCCTGTCCTTGGGTCGTGGCTGGGGGAGACCCGTGAGATATGTTGATGTGAGTGTAAAGTGTAAAGTGAGGCGTAGGGGTGAGGAGGAATATGCTGGAGGGTGAGGGTGTGAGGAGGAAGATGCTGGAGGGTGAGGGTATGAGAAAGATCCAGCCCTCTAGCCAGCAGATACTTGAAGTATCATTCCTCCAGCCAGCAGACACTCGAAGGGTCAGCTCTCCAGCCAGCAGACACTTGGAGGACAACCCCACCTCCCCCCGCCAGCAGCTATTTGGAGGACCAGCCCTCCAGCCAGCAGACATTTGGAGGACTAGCCCTCCAGCCAGCAGAAACTTGGAAGACCAGCCCTCCAGCCAGCGGACGCTTGGAGGACCAGCCCTCCAGCCAGCAGACTTTTGGAGGACCAGCCCTCCAGCCAGCAGACTTTTGGAGGACGAGCCTTCCAGCCAGCAGACACTTGGAGGACCAACCCTTCCAGCCAGTAGACACTTGGAGGACCAGCTCTTCAGAGACATTTGAAGGACTCGCCAAAAGACATCACTCGAGAGGGTCGAGTGAATGAACCTGGGCCAGTGAACACCTAAGACTTTTACACTCGCTCTACAATCACAGCTCTGGTCCTGACGAGGAGGAGCAGGGCGTTGTGACACGCGAGAAATGTTCTTGCAACGTTTGCCACCCCATCCCCCCCTTACCCCCCTACCCCACTCCGATGTGGACCCGTGTAAGAAACGTTGTTGCAACGTTTGTTCCCCCCTCCCCCTCCCCTCTTCCTCCCTATGTGAACGTTTGTGGATATCACATGTTCAATACAGATTAAGTACTTTTCCCCTTGTAAGCCTTGGGGTTCGATCCAGAGGCCAGAGTGTGTACTTAGGGTGTTTAAACCTATTGGGCCAAGAGGTTCGAACCATGGCTCAGGAAGTTTATTGTATAATTCACAAGAGTTGTTATGTTGTAGACCCAGCCATTCTGTTGTGTCATGGAGCTTATCCAAGTCATAATTCATCTCCTCTTATTCTTGTTCACCCTGAGGGCTAGGGAGACACCCCGAAGCCCTGTCATGTCTTGCCCTGTCACCCAGTGTTGCGTAATGCGAAAAGACGCACCCAAGATTGTGTTGTGGTGTCATTAAACACCAAGGGATCTACTGTGAAGCCTTTTTGGTATTACGAAAGTATCGTGTCAGTTCAAGAACACAGAGAGAGAGAGGTTCGCTGTGCGAGAGTTATGACAACCTCCTACAATACCCTGTGAACTCTTCGTATACCTCAGCTTACAGTGAGGTGATGGCATGACCACAGTGTAACATGACCTCACGACACAGCACATTTGTCGTATATTTCTCACACCACGCCACGCTGGTAGAACAGCCACGCAGGAACAACAGCAGCGTGAAAGAGCAGCCCGTCCGTGCAGCAGCAGGTCCCTTTAAACAGCACAGCAGCTTTGAACAGCTGGACCCATGCAGCAGACGACGTGACAACAGCTACCAACAGCTGGACCCGTGTAGCAGACGACGTGATAACAGCTACCAACAGCTGGACCCGTGTAGCAGACGACGTGATAACAGCTACCTAACAGCTGGACCCGTGTAGCAGACGACATAACAACAGCTTCCAAGAGCCGGACCCGTGCAGCAGACGACGCAACAACAGCTATCAACAGCTGGACCCGTGCAGCAGACGACGCGCTCGAGATAATCACTTGGGATGTTAGAGAACTCTAACTCTTCCTCTCGCCAACTTGGGGGGATCAGTCTGGCCAGACATCATCAGGCAGACAGCTTCTCTCTTTCTCTAATGACCCTAATTTGCATACGCGGGGTCGAAGAAGGGGTTTCGTGCAGCCCTCAAGAACTCGTATTCCCTTCCCTTGAGACTCATTTTCCGTCGTTTATGTGAAGGTGTCATCATCCTGGTGGAGACTTAGGAAACTTACTTAAAATCTCTCATGAGGAACAGTACGACCTGAAGCACCGCGGCGGTACGTACACCTGAACACGACGGTACGACCCTGGACTACGAGACGTAGAACCCTTTGAGCAAGGTCGTGCGATTTTGGTGGTATGATCGTCCTGGACTTTGACACACCCGTCGTGCTCAAGGTTCGTACCGTCGAGCTCAAGGGTCTTATGGTCATGCTCAAGGGTCGTACCGTCGTGCTCGAGGGTCATGCCGTCGTGGTCAAGGGTCTTATGGTCATGCTCAAGGGTCGTAACGTCGTGCTCGAGGGTCGTACCGTCGTGCTCGAGGATCTTATGGTCATGCTCAAGGGTCGTACCATCGTGCTTGAGAGTCGTACCGTCATGCTCAAGGGTCTTATCGTCATGAACAAAGGTCGAACCGTCGTGATCAAGGGTCGTACCGTTATGCTCAAGGGTCGTACCGTCGTGCTCGAGGGTCGTACCGTTGTGCTCAAGGGTCGTACCGTCGTGCTCGAGGGTCGTACCGTCATGCTCAAGGCTCGTACCGTCGTGTTGTGGGTGATGAACGAAGATAAGACTCGCTCAGCCGTAACGAGCAGTTAAGTGACTAATGGTGATGCAATGTTTTCTTCTCTTTCTCCGTTTTCATTCTTCGTGTGCAAATGACATAACGATCGTGCCCCGGTAATAACACGTCTTTAAAGACAACAATCACTTCTTATGGCCCTCATTAAGAGCTGTGACCAAGAGGTAATTACCCCTCGCGCTTCATCGAACCGGCTGCGGGAAAAATCCCCCCCAAAATATACAACAGTTGGCAACCCCCCTTCATAATTTTGTTGTCACTAAGCTCGCAGAAAACGGAATGTCAACTCTTGGGTCAAAAATTTTAAAAGATATTTCTATTCTTTCTTGTGTTATGTTACTATTATTGTTATTACTATTATTGTTATTATTATTATTATTATTATTATTATTATTATTATTATTATTATTATTATTATTATTATTGTTATTATTATCATTATCATTATTATCATTATTATTATCATTATCATTATCATTATTATTATCATTATTATGATTGTTATTTTCTTTTTTCTTAATCTGATCTGAGCAATGGTTTTGTTTGCATACAATGATCTGATTCGATTATATTTCGTTCATATAATTTTTAGGTCATTGAAGGTCTATGATTTGGATAACCACTCATGTCTTAGTATTTTTAGGAGAAGTGTGATATATTGGAAGCTCAGAGAGGAACAGAAAAATTTTCATAAGTATTCAACCTTTTTTAAAAGTACCTTTTACGATACTGCAACGAAAACAAGAAGAAAAATGGAAAATGAAAGAAAACGGGGAGCGAGTTGGTGCTTATCATTCTTGAAAGCGCCGCCATCTTGGTTTATGGCTTGTGTTTTTCTATGTAGGACGTGAGTGACGGAGGAGGAGAGGGAATGAAGAGAGTGAATCAGGACACATACGCTGGAGGGTCGGTTGTCATCTGTTCTGCTTTTTTTTTTAACGAGGAAGTCTGCATGCACGCATTCCTTACCACACAAACACACACACACACACACACACACACACACACACACACACACACACACAAACACTAGAAAATGAAGATCAACAGCCAGGGATCAGGCGGACATGTTGAAAAGGTCTTTAAGATTGACATTGAAGGTGTAGAAATATGGAGCTCCGCCTCTAGCTTCGTCCACAGATGGGGAGGGTTAGGAAAGAGGGTGAGGGTGGGAGGGAGGAGGAATGAGTCAGTTAAATGTGTCGTAAACCAATGGCGCTTCGAGATTCGCTGTGACGCCTCAGCCGGCCAACATTTGTGGGGGTAAATGAGGGCAAAGAACGAGTGCAGCAAGTCAGGAAACGAGGAAAGAACAGAAGCTTCGAAATGAATATTGTGGACCAGGGAGGAGGAGATCCAGGAATATCCTTTTCTCAGAAATTCGTCAGAAGTAAATTGTCAATTAGGGAGGAGCTATCAAGGGATTCAGAGGAAGGCGGTGTACAGGATAATGTGAGGTTATGTGAGAGACTAAAATAACAAGTCCAAAAGTGTCTTTACTGTGGTAAGACACTTTGGCCCCAATACCACTGGGGTAGAATGGGGGGGAAGACGAAGTGGTCTTAGAAAGCGTTAAGTCATCTAGAAAAGATATTAACACAGTACCAAAAGAGGGTCTTGACCCCTTGCGAGGTTCATATGGTCCTGTTGAAGTTTTCACACTCCATGTGCTGAAAAGATGTGTGCAGACCCGCATGACAGACCCCCTGACGCATGAGAAAGGCAGAGCGCCAAGGGAGTGGATGAGGACAGACTTCATATACCTCACTATAAGAAAGACGACCTGGAAGAGGCGATGAGCTACTGACCTCGTCTCCCTGACGCGCGTGGTCTGGAAAGCTACTGGAAAAGATGAGATAGACGACCTGGAAGAGACGGGTCTCCCTGACGCGCGTGGTCTGGAAAGCTACTGGAAAAGATGAGAAAAACGACCTGGAAGAGGCGGGTCTCCCTGACGCGCGTGGTCTGGAAAGCTACTGGAAAAGATAAGATAGACGACCTGAAAGAGGCGGGTCTCCCTGACGCGCGTGGTCTGGAAAGCTACTGGAAAAGATGAGAAAGACGACCTGGAAGAGGCGGGTCTCCCTGACGCGCGTGGTCTGGAAAGCTACTGGAAAAGATAGAATCAGAAAGCCAAAGGATGACGACCAGTAGATGAGGAGGAGGAGAAGTGAACTGAGGGACAGTATGGTTTTGGAGGGGATAAGGAGAGGAGAGGTCACGTGTTAACGAACTTCTTAGAATTGAAAGAGTGAGTTCGCTTTTCGACAAATGAGACGACTCTGTCGGATTGTTTATATCCAGACTGTCAGAAAGAAACAGTCACTTGTACCGTAGGGGAGGCTGATTAAGAAACTGGTTCACCAGGCAGGGATAATGAGGGAGAGATTCATTCGATGGATAGAAGATTACCCCAGTGGGAGGACCTGTGTCAGCGAAGCCTTCTCGAAGTGGATTGAGACCACCAGTGAAGCACTGTATGATTCTGCTCCCGGAACATTACTCCTCCTCTTGATCGGTGTGCATGACCTGCCAATAACGTATGGACTCAGACCTCCGTACGTGTCTGCAGATTAAGGAGTCACGAGGGAAGTGAAAAGAGAGGAGGGAGATTGCATCATCTTACAAGGGGACCTGGACAGCCACCTCGAAAAAAAGCTGGTCTGTTGCTTAGTTGATGAAATTCGAGTGAATGTAATGGTGGTGAGGATGGGTCACATTGAAAGGCCGTTGATATGATTATCATCAAGCAGGAAGTAGATAGGGGGAGTCTGTATGACAGCCTTGGAAGTCGACATCATCTTTAACCTGTTGCCGAAGTCCAAACAGAGAGGAATAGTTAAGGAGACCAACTGTCTGCTGCTAATTGATACAATTACCTTCAAGTTCATGGACCAGGAAGTATCCAGCAAGCTGTTCACGTCCTGTATTAGGCCAAAATTAGAATGTGCTTCTAGAGTTTGGTCATCACGCTGGAGAAAGCAAAAAAGATCCCATAGAGAAGGTCCAGAGGAGGGCAACAAAGATGGTAATAGAGTTTTGAGAGCCGAGTTACAGGGATAGTCTAGAGACCTTGAAAAATGTCCCTTCCGTGGAAGAGGAAAGAGGAAAGGGAGACTTGATCATAAACCTACATTTTCTAAATCATACTGATGACTTAGCGGACAGTTTTCTTTTTCGAAAGATGTAGGGATAGAACAACCAAAGGAAATGATATGATATTTAGTGAGAAACTTACTCAGAAAAGATGTAAAGAAGTACTCTTGTAGAATTCTAATGTATAAGACTAGTGGAGGAATGGAATCGACTGAATGAGGATACAGTGAGTGCAGGTCACCCCTTACTCTTTTTTCTTCCACGGTAGAGACATTTGCATGATAGGAGAGAAATACTCAAGTGATATCTTCCTACGAGTCTAAAGCTGGCTTACCAGTACAGTATAGATAGGTAATTACCCACACAAATCGTGTCATTAACCTCTTGAGCACGAGGGTACGACCCGATGAGTATGACCGTACGACCCTCGAGGGGTCGGGGCCAGAGACCAGGCCATGAAACCCACACGTCGTACACAGTGCTTCGGAGATCAATATGTAAGAACGTGTGGTCGTCAGAGTCTGCTGCATGTGTTATTGATCGAAGCGTGTCATTGGCTTGTATTTTACACTAAAGTATTTCCTGTGAGGACATTAAAAGCACACGCACACACACACACACACACACTTCCGGGTACTAGAAATCTACTGAGTCGCCTGAACGGCTGAGTAAAACCAAACATCCGGATTAGTCGTAGAAAAACGTAAACAAAAACACTCCCTGGCTCGGGAAGCGCGCTCGCGCTCTCTCTTCTCTGGAGGCTTGGGGCAATATTTATACCCTTATTTTATAACTAATTTGTTATGTTATTAATGTTTTATCGGCTCCTAATCTACGATAGTGCAGCTTCTCCTGCCTTTAATTACCTGCACCACAAGCCTGGCAACTACCACAGGTATCACAAGCTGCCCCCTACTACCACCACAGCACAGCCTCCACCACTACCACCCACCACTGATATCACCAAGGATAGTACCATCCTCACCATTTATACTGCTTTCACCACTTGTCCCACGATTGCCACCTCTACCACCATAATTCTACCACCATCATTCTCTACTATTACTACCACCATCACCTGTAACATTGCTACCACCACTCCTACCACCACCTCTGTCCTTCCCTCCCACTTTGTACCAACAATTCTTTTTCATCGATTCCTTCCTGACGTTACACCGCCTGTACCACTGAGGGCAGGTCCTGTAGTGTAGGTGTACCGTACTGGTAGGAGGAGAGGAGTGAGGCAGAAGGGAGGAGGAGGAGGAGAAGGAGGAAGAGGAGGAGAAGGAGAAGGAAGAGAAGGAGAATGAGGAGGAGGAGAAGGAGGAGGAGGAGAAGGAGGAGAAGGAGAAGGAAGAGAAGGAGAATGAGGAGGAGGAGAAGGAGGAGGAGTAGAAGGAGGAGGAGGACAAAGAGGAAGATGTGATAAGGAAGTGGGTGTCAGGAATGGTGTATTATTTTCGTGTCAGTTATGCAAAGCAGAGTTTCCGTGACACCTCCCCCAGTTTTGACACTTGACACTCCTCAGGGATGACACTTGACACTCCCTCTAGGAGGCGAACCAACGACGTGGGTGTGTGGCCGAGTGCCACGCCAGTGCTGGGGTGCCAAGCCAGTTCTGTGGGTGTCATATCTGTGCTTGGAGGTGTCACGCCACTGCTAGGGTGATACACCAGTGTTTGGGGGTGTCATATCTGTGGCTGGGGTGCGATGATCCATGGGCAGAGGGGAAAGAGGAGGAGGAGGAGAGAGAGAATTCTCGAACTCTGATTTGGGTTTCTCCTCCTCCACCCAGCAAGACTTTTATCTCATGTATATAATGTGTACGAGACATCTAGACACCTCCTGTCGCTGTAGAACCCCCCCTGCCCTCTCTCTCTCTCTCTCTCTCTCTCTCTCTCTCTCTCTCTCTCTCTCTCTCTCTCTCTCTCTCTCTCTCTCTCTCTCTCTCACGTCTGAGGGACTCGACCTTGGTAGCATGGAAGATGCCAGCGCCTCGGTAAACCGGCTTGTCGACAGAAATGACTTTGTCAAGAAGAATGAGTCAGTGTGTACGTATGCCAAGTGCGGGGGTGTTGCTTGTCTCCACCCACCACTGTGTGTGTGTGTGTGTGTGTGTGTGTGGTGCTTCTCTCTACTCACCAGTGTGTGTGTGTGTTGCTTGCCTCCACCCTCCAGTGTGTGTGTGTGTGTGTGTGTGTGTGTGTGTGTGTGTGTGTGTGTGTGTGTGTGTATGTGTGTGTGTTTTGCTTGTCTCCACTCGCCAGTGTGGGTGTTGCTTGTCTCCACCCACTTGTGTGTGTGTGTGTGTGTGTGTGTGTGTGTGTGTGTGTGTGTGTGTGTGTCTGTGCTTGTCTCCACCCAGTGTCTGTGCGCTGCTCGTGTGGGCGTGCATGCACGCAACTTTGCACTCAAGCTTGCCTTCTCATTAGTGGTGTGGTAATTATGATGGTGTAAATAAAGTTTGGGAAAGCAGTAGCCACTTTTGGAGGATCTTGTTAGGAAGGGCAACTCTAGTCATATATATATATATATATATATATATATATATATATATATATATATATATATATATATATATATATATATATATTTTAGAATTGTCCTCAATTCTTTGATAGTCGCTGTGTTAACCAAGTCATATCTAAAGGGTCCTGCTACTCAAGACTGCGCTTCTTCTAGCCTCAGGATAATGTAGACTCCTTTGGGGTGACAAGGCTTCGACGAGACAGTACTCCCTATGATACAACCTTGCTAGAGGTGAATTTCCATACATCCGAAAGCAAGGATTCGAACCTCGTACCATTTGTGTGATAGCCTGGTACGCTAACAACTCGGCTATGTTGCTCATGATATGGAAAGGAACATTCGTTTACAAGCGATTGAATAGCCTTCGTCTCACGTCCATGAACAACGGGGTCTACACCGGTCATATCTCATCAGACTGACTTGACCCAGTAGCCAGCCATATTACCGAACCTACTGTCACAACGTGGAAGTACGTGACCATATATGAAGGGCACATTAACGCCCTCCTTCACGGAGTACATTCGATTACTTTTAATCGAATAGTCATTTCCCTATCATAGGAATCATAGCCGAGTGGTCAACGTACCCAGCTACCATGCAAACGTTTCGAGGTTCGAATCCTTGCAATATATATATATATATATATATATATATATATATATATATATATATATATATATATATATATATATATATATATGGACAAGGAAGTCAGGATCTTTCCATTCTCTATATACAGTCCGACACAAAACAACGCCCTCTCAGCAATCAGTGGCTCCCTGGCAACCACACACATTCAACACCTGCACAAAACAAAAAGAAAACAAAAAATACCCACAATAAAATCTCACCTCAATATGCTCGGCACTCAGTTATTTGCAACATCATTAGACCCACCCCACCTAAACGACGTCATAGCCAACTACCAAACACCCCTCTGCAGAAACGCAAAAAAAAAAAAAAAAGAAACAACAAACATGACTATTGTTTCTCAGTTTAGCAGTCTCTTGCTTACAGATATTTCCTTCCCCAACAAATAAGACATTGATTAAACACATACTCACGGTAGTTGGTCGATAGGCATTACACAACAGCTGTCGCAACGCAATCCTTCGACCCCATCAGATATACACTCATGCAAAACTACATTCCCCAGACATGTGCGAGCGACACTTTCTCGTTTGCGTTTGAGACTCATCTCCACAACACTACAAACACAAGCGTCAATTATATCACGGTACCCGATATGCTCTTGAATATTTACCCCTTGACTGTTTTGCACTCTCCTCACACAGACGGACACACAACATCACCACACATCATCTTGACCTGTGGTCCCTCCCGGTGGACGTAGCCAGCACTCTGTGCGCTGCTGGAGCTGCATGCAACTCGTGTTGCCGTGCCTCTTAAACTTGCACACATACTATGACTTAACCTCATGTCCACAGTCGCATAAATACCCCCAAGTGAATACCAGGTACCCATTCATCAACCAGCCCCGAAATGGGAAAGATGGACAGCTGGGTTGGCTGTGAGCCAGCTGTCTTCTACGGGACTTGAACCCGACCCCGTGAGATCGTGAGACTAATGAGGTCGCAACGCTACCATTGTCCCACAGAAATACGCGTGTGTGTGTGTGTGTGTGTGTGTGGGGCTGCCACAGTCACCAGGACTTCCTCCCAGTAGACACGTCTTTGGAAATTGATTCGTTAACTTGGATCATCCGTCCCTCACAGCACCAGACTAGCCACATAACCAGAGGCGGCCGGTTTAAGAATGCTCTTGCCATCAACAGACTCCATCGAATCTTTGTGGGTCGTCTTGTGCAAGACAATGGACCTTCAGGCCAATGGACTATTTCAGGTCTAATTACTTAGCCTATTCTTTAGGGAACTGGCAGCGGAACACGGCTTTAGAATCATCGAACCCTCGACACATTAGTCCACCCCCCAAAAAAAAAGAAAATAAGAATACTCACACCTAACCCAAACTTTGACCATCATCACACCTAACCAAAACTTGGACCATCATCACACCTAACCCAAACTTGACCATAATCTCACCTGGCCCAAACTTGGACCTGAGATATATTCGAAGACTGAAACTCGAGCCATTTCAGCACTCTCTCAAGTGGCGACGAGACGCAGAGGGGAGAGAGAGAGAGAGAGAGAGAGAGAGAGAGAGAGAGAGAGAGAGAGAGAGAGAGAGAGAGAGAGAACCTACTTGAGGAACTTGTGATGTATTTGTGACGGGTTGTGTGAGTTGTGCTGGGCCGAAGTTGGCGTCCCCATGGCCGAAGTTGAGGGTGAGAGAGAGACCCCGGCGGCGGCGGCGGCGAGAGGGATTGAAGATGCTTCCCAAAGAATCTGGCAAGGTGATAAGGGAGACATTCCCGTCTCCCTGTGAGCAGCGACTCTCTCTCTCTCTCTCTCTCTCGCAACTCGACGGAGGAGACGGAGATTTGGGTCCCCATAGTCTCCCACAGCATGAGGCCTTTAGCCGCGCCGCCCCCAGAATGGGTTCCCACAGTCACCACGGATGCCCACAATTACCTGAGGATCAAGGAGGAATTTCGGGCGTCGTGTGTGAGTGTGTGTGTGTGTGTGTGTGTGTGTGTCTGTGTGTGTGTGTGTCTGTGTGTGCGGGCGTGGGCGGCGGGTGTAGGCTGGGGAAAAAACTGGGGTTGGGGGAGGTTAGTTCGTCTGTGTGGTGCTCCCCCAACCCACCCCACGACCGTATGATCCTCCTCCACCCTCCACCCGTCCCCCACCACCTGCCATGAATAGTACCTACTCTCTCCCCTTCCTTCTTCCCCCACCACCCACCCACCACACCTGGTGGGGGCCTGGCCAACGCCTGGGAGGGATAGAGTAGGACAGTAGTGTGAGGGGAGGAGAGGGTAGAGGCGCAGGTGGGCGGCAGCAGAAGAAGAGGAGGAGGAGGAGAGAGGGGGAGAGGAGGAGGAGGAGGTGTGTGTGTGTGTGTGTGTGTGTGTGTGTGTGTGTGTGTGTGTGTGTCCGGGGTAATTAGTTATGTCTGAAGGGGGCGTGACGTCACTGCTCGCCTGGTGTGTGCTGCCCCCGCCCCCCACACACCACAGGAGGGGGTATCACCGCGCCCTCAGCGCCCACGCCCCCTGCAGCGTTGTCTTCATCACCACGCCTGTCCCTCCTCCTCCTTCTTCTTCAGGTCCTTTTCTTTAAAACAGGAGGGTTAGAGAAGATGTGGAAAGGGTGGTGATGGAACAGGTGGGAAGGGCTAGTCGGAAATGGGCGGGAAGAGTGAAGAGTGTGTATAGTTATGGTTGATTTTCATACAGCCCAGCAGCCCATCCCATACATATCCCAACCTTGCAACCCCATCCCATCCTCTCCACACCACTCCATCCATCACCAACCCCACTGCCGCCCCTTACATACACCTCACCCCACCTCCTCCCATCTCCTCCCCCATACCTCGTGGCCCACAAGGGGTGAGTGTTGACCTCTGCCCTATGTATTGACTAATGACGCTGGCTCCAGCGTGGCCCTCTCTGTCTATCTCTCATTTCAGCTGTCTATCCATCTATCTGTCTATCTATCTTTCCATCTATCTACCTATCTATCTATCCTATCTATCTATCTATCCCCTCTTGGTTTACTTAATGGCAGTTAGTCCAGATGGTCTAGGTGGTGGAACAGGTGATCCAGGTGGGGAAGCAAGTGGTCCAGGTGGGGGAGCGCAGGTGGTCCAGGTGAGACAGATGGTACAAATACCCTCTCCGGAGCGCCACCTGAACGCTCCACCAGCCAGACTATTAATCTGTGTCTGTTGACCATTCCTGTTCCCGTTGACCATTCCTGTTCCTGTTGACAACTCCTGTTTCTGTTGACCACTCCTGTTTCTATTGACCACTCTTGTTTCCGTTGACCACTCCTGTTTCTGTTGACCACTGTTGACTACTCCCGTTGTTTCTGTTGACCACTCCTATTCCCGTTGACCACTCCTGTTGTTTCTGTTGACCGCTCCTGTTGTTACTGTTGCCGTGTCACTGTTACACTCCTGTGACTAGGCTTCTGCTGGTTCTGCTTCTGTTGCCTTGTTACTGTGTTATTGCTCCTGCTGCTCCTGCTCCTTATGCCACTGTTCAGTTGGCAACACTGCCCCGTTTCTATTATTCTGTTGTTGTTGTTGTTGTTGTTGTTGTTGTTGTTGTTGTTGTTGTTGTTGTTGTTGTCATACTGCCGTTTATCTTGTCATGTATTTAATGAAGCCATGTTCCTCCTGTTTCCCCTGCGACTGTGTGGTAATTTCTGCTGCCGTCTGTTGTTGTTGTTGTTGTTGTTGTTGTTGTTGTTGTTGTAGTTGTTGTTGTTGTCTCTGCTGCTGCCCTGTTGTTGGTATAATTGTTGTGGTCGTGTTGTTGTCGCTGCAGATGTTCATGGCTGCTGACCCAGCTGTCACGCTCCTGTTGTGCAGCCCCAGGCTCTCTCTCTCTCTCTCTCTCTCTCTCTCTCTCTCTCTCTCTCTCTCTCTCTCTCTCCCCTTCCTGTGGGGGAGGATTTGTGCCTGAGGGCCCCCCCATCCCCCATCCCCACCCCCTACCTACCAACCCCCCCCCCCCCCCCCCCCCCTTGGTGGCGTCTGTGGCGGGGTGAGTGAACTGACAGACCCCACTAGATCCCCCCCCCCCCTCCTTCCCTTTCCCCCCCTTTCCCTTTCCCCCACCACTGCCTGCTGCTCTGTCTTCCCTTCCCCCCTTCCCTCTTTCCCTCTTCCTTATGATACAGATGGACGTATGGTACGTTACTGGCACCTTCCTCCTCCTCCTCCTCCTCCACCTCCCTTTACCACAGCTGCTGTGATGCTGTCATACTCAGTGGGGGGCTGCTGTGTAACCCTGATGCTACCACAGCTGCATTGCTGTTCTTCGCGATGGCTGTGTCATCTCCCACGGCTGCTGTGGTGCTGGTACTGCTGTTGCTGTGGGCTGCGCCTGTGTGCTGTTTCTGTTGGACTTCTGTTGTTGTCTCTGTTGTTGCTGTGTGATGCTGCACAGCTGGGTATCGACAGCTGGTGCCTCCTGTGCTCTTAGCACCACCTGTAAGTGGGGGGGCACAGATGGTGACAGATCGTGGCATACCTCCCGCTCATAGAAACAGGTTTGGGTATGGTGGTAACAGATGGTGATATGTGGTTGCGACAGATGGTGATATGGGTCGTGGGTTGCGACAGATGGTGATATGTGGTCGTGGGTTGCGACAGATGGTGATATGTGGTCGTGAGTTGCGACAGATGGTGATATGTGGTCGTGGGTTGCGACAGATGGTGATATGGGGTCGTGGGTTGCGACAGATAGTGATATGGGGTCGTGGGCTGCGACAGATGGTGATATGTGGTCGTGGGTTGCGACAGATGGTGATATGTGGTCGTGGGTTGCGACAGATGGTGATATGTGGTCGTGGGTCGTGACGGGTATCTATTTCCACGAAGGGAAAGGTAGTCTCAGATGGTGATAGGTAGTCCCAGGTGGAGACAGGTGGTCCCAGGTGGTGACAGGTGCTCCCGGGTGGTCTCAGGTGCTAACAGGTGGTCTTGACAGGTGACAGGTGGTCTCAGGTAGTGAAAGATGGTCTAGACTGGTGACAGGTGGACTCAGTTGATGACAGGTGGTTCCAGCTGGCCAATAGTGGTCTCAGCTGGTGTAAAACATGGTCTTCTAATTCTAATCACTCGTATTTCTAATCTAGAAAATCTATGACTGGCCTGTGCTTCACTTTTCTAATATTCATATATATTTTTGGTAAGTTTACTTAGCGTTAATGATGATTCCATTTTCCTCATGTCCTAATCATATAGTTTTTCTTTCAGTATTTTTTATTTCTTTTTTTTCTTAAACCTGATTTAACTATTTGTTAACGTTAACGATGGTACGGTCCTAGAGCACGACAGTACGAGTCTAGAGCACGACGGTACGAGTCTAGAGCACGGCGGTACGATCCTAGAGCACGACAGTACGAGTCTAGAGCACGACGGTACGATCCTAGAGCACGATAGTACGAGTCTAGAGCACGACGGTACGACTCTTAGGTATGATAGTCCTAAGGATCAGGTCAAAGGTCAGGTCATCATACCCAAAGGGTCGTACTGTCGTGCCGAAGGGGTTAAGTGTCTAATTACAGGACGAAAATTACTTCTATACTTTTCTCCTTACTTACCAAAATACTTATACTTTCTCAGTACATCAACTTTGTTAGTATGTATATCTTTTTTTCCCTTTAATTACGATTTGGTAAACTTTGGCGAAGATCTAATCAGCTGTTATCTATGGGGTAATGTAGGTTGGCAAAGACTTATCTCTTATCACTGGAATGGTGCGAAAACGCAGCTGGTAACTTGGTGATAAAGATGGCCCCCAGATGGTGTTATGATGTGTGTGTGTGTGTGTGTGTGTGTGTGTGTGTGTGGTAGTAGTAGTAGTAGTAGTGTAGTAGTAGTAGTAGTAGTAGTAGTAGTAGTAGTAGTAGTAGTGTAGTAGTAATAGTAGTCGGAGCAGCTGGTGTATTGTGGGTCCCAGATGTCACCAGCTGGCGTTGTGTAGCAATTGATACTGGTTTCTGTGACTGTCAGATGGCTATAGGAGGCTTTGTGTGGGCTCAGGTGGTGTTATGCGACCGCAGATGGTGGCAACGTGGCACCAAATGGAGAGAGGTTGTGATAGGTTGTGCCAGATGGTGGTGTGTTTCCCCAGATGGCGACAGGTGGTGCTATGTGGTGATAACACAGCTGGTGCCTCGGGTTCGGTGTATGGGGGGTCTGAACTGTTACAGTAATGTGGTGGTCCCTGGATGAGGTGGTATTAATGAGGCAGTCTGGATGAGGTGGTATGCATGAGGCAGTCTGGATGAGGTGGTATGCATGAGGCAGTCTGGATGAGGTGGTATGCATGAGGCAGTCTGGATGAGGTGGTATGCATGAGGCAGTCTGGATGAGGTGGTATTAATGAGGCAGTCTGGATGAGGTGGTATGCATGAGGCAGTCTGGATGAGGTGGTATGCATGAGGCAGTCTGGATGAGGTGGTATGCATGAGGCAGTCTGGATGAGGTGGTATGCATGAGGCAGTCTGGATGAGGTGGTATGCATGAGGCAGTCTGGATGAGGTGGTATGCATGAGGCAGTCTGGATGAGGTGGTAACTTGACCCGCGATGTGGTTGGATGGTTCAGTTCTTTTCTGACTCCGAAGACGGTACAGTACCGGCGAGTTACAGGGAGGGTACAGGGCGAGCAAGGGTACCTGCAGGGGGGGGGGGGGGGGGGGGGGGGTGCTTGGTACAGTCGTGGGCTCGGGGTGGGCTCGGGGTGGGGGGGGGGGTTGCGTGCGACAGGTGTGGGCCGGGGTGGGCCTGGGCGGGCTGGGCCGGGCGGTCCCCTCACCCAGGCCGAGGGGAAAGCCACATTCTTGGCAGCCTGGCTCGCGGACCCATGCTGAGCCCAGAGCGCTCTATCCCAGCTACTATTTCGAGCCCTTGAATGGCCTCGGTAATTGTGGGGAGGAGGCGGGGATGGGGGTGGGGGGGGGGAGGCGATAGATAGTTAAGTTAGATGGCCCAGTGAGTGTGTGTGTGTGTGTGTGTGTGTGTGTGTTTGTGTGTGTGTGTGTGTGTGTGTGTGTGTGTGTGTGTCGTCCGCCGCCCGCGCCACTCCCTCCCTCACCTGTTGCCCCCACCTGGGCCATCTACGGGAGGAAGAAGTCCACAACGATCCACGGAGACTCGAAGTCCATTTGATAGATTTCTTCAGTACTTCGAAGTCTATGTCTTGTGGAAATACAATTTCCCAATCACTTGTCCATAATATTTTGGAAACTGTTTCGAATGTTGTGATCTGTTCACAGGGCTAAGGTGGATTGAATGATCTTATATAAGAAAAGAAAGCTATTAATATATTGTTAAGAAAATGCTAAATATCTTTTCTTTCCTTCTTTGGCAGGTGAGCGCCAGGTGTGGAGCGGTACCAGGTACAGCTACTGTACGGTACAGCAGCGGAGGGAGTGACGTGGGTGTGTGACCCCAGGATACAGAGGTTAGACATGAAATGAGGTGTCGGGTGGCTGTACCTGATGATGGTGTGTCATGTATACTGGAGCTTCGTGTTTGGGGGTCTGGCCTTCCTCCCTCCCTCTCCAGGGGCCTGGCCTCCCTGAATCCCCGGGGGCCTAGCCTCCCTCCCTCCCTCCTTCCTCAGGGGTCTGGCCTCCCTCCCTCCCTCCTCAGGGGTATGGCCTCCCTCCCTCCCTCACTCCCTCATAAGGGGACTGATCTCCTTCCTCCCTCCTCAGGGGTCTGGCCTCTCTCCCTCTCTCACTCCTCGGGGTCCTGGTCTCCCTCCCCAGGGGCCTGGCCTCCTTGGATCTCCGGGGGGCGGCCAAGCCTCCCTCCCTCCCCAGAGAAAGAAGACTACAGACATTAAGCAAAAGACACGTCACAACAGACACCAGCACTGGGAGAACTCCTCACTGCCACTTACACTGAAATTCATAATAGGTTATGTGAGACGTCAGGTGGTCTTAACATCATGAGGAACTAAGGTCGACAAAAAACGTTTCCTTATGCTACCGTTTGTAACATTGGTTAGGAAAAAGGTTTCCTTATGCTACCGTTTGTAACACTGGTTAGGGAAAACGTTTCCTTATGCTACCGTTTGTAACACTGGTTAGGGAAAAAAACGTTTCCTTATGCTCCCGTTTGTAACACTGGTTAGGAAAAAACGTTTGATTCCAACTCTAAATATTCTCTATATACCAAAATATCTAACACCCCCCACCTCCCCTTTACGTTAGGTTCGTCGTGTTTTGAGTATTCTTCTTTCTTTTTTTTTTTTTTGCATTATTGATGAGAATTAGACATAAGTATTTGAGTGTTCAGGAGTGATGGTCTGTTGCACAGTCAGTCCATCCACAGTTCAGAGTGGAGGATCTCTGTTGCACAGTCAGTCAGCCTCACGGTACATGGCTGTTGCACATTTTGTCACTTTGATGATAATTGTGTAGCTCTCTCTCTCTCTCTCTCTCTCTCTCTCTCTCTCTCTCTCTCTCTCTCTCTCTCTCTCTCTCTCTCTCTCTCTCTCTCTCCGTTCCTCCAAATAATAGATGTGAATGCATCTGAAGGACAAACAGCGCTTTTCGTTGAGAACAGGGTAGCATTTTGCCTCCATCTTAGCTCTCTGGTTAACGTAGGTTATTTATCTTGGTCGAGGTACCAAGTATTGGGTTACAGGGATTACTGTTAGCGGTGAGGTGAAGAGGAGGGTCAATATTGGAGGAGAATCGCCTCACATTATCCTTCCCTTCTGCAACACCTTTGGTAAAGGAGAGAAAAATATGGTGACACCATTTTCCCGGGGAGTACATCTTTTAAAAACCTAACACTCTGTGGTATAACATCTTTATCACGTTTCACCTCAGTTCATATATGTTTTTTTTTTAAAGTCTTTTGTGCTTTAAAAAGTTTTTATTCGTTACATTTGGTAAGGGCTCTTAGTCCTACGATGTGAATTGTATTTGGAAGATGACCAGTTTTATAAAAGAATACTGTTTGGTTGGGTCTGTAGGGTAGGCATCTTTCAAAAGTCTTCTTAGAGCTTTCTCATTTATTTTCTCTCAAAAAAGAGCCACCTTGGAAGAGGCTCTGACATCGTCTGGTGACAAAAGGAGAGTACAGTCCAGTCTCCCAGAAGAACTCTCTCCAAAGGAGTCCTTGGATCTGTACCAGACAACAGCACTTCAACGTGCGAACACCTCTTCGAAACCCACAGAGGAACCACTCACACGAGAAGCGGCAAAGTGTTTGACTTTTAATGTAGCATTTGATAAGATAAACAACACCGTTCTCTTTAATAGAGTTTCGAATGAGAACATGAAAGGGTAAGCCAGGAAGAGGGATCAAGGGGCGTTTGATGGAGTGATCAAAGCAGCGAGTTGTAGAAAACAGAGTGAGAGGATAGGAACAACGAGTGGGGGCAGAAAATGGAGAGTAAGACGATAGGAACGAGTGGGGGTAGAAAACGGAGAGTGCGATCATAGGAACGAGCGGGGGTAGAGGACAGAGAGTGCAAAGATAAGAAATTGGCGTAGGAGAGGGGTAGAAAACGATGAGTGCGATGTGGGAGCTAGTTGGGGTAGAGAACGGAGAATGAGAGGATAAGTAAAAGTGGGGTAGAAAACGGAGAGGGCGAGGATAAGAGTGAGTGGGAAATAGAAAACGAAAAGTGCGTGGATAGGAATTGATGGTGTTTGTAAAGGCGTTCTGTACGGGGCACCACACGGGAACTGACAGATGCCGATAGTGTTTGTAGATGTAATGATGATGATGATGATAATAATAATAATAACGATAATAATAATGATAATAATGATAATGATAATAATAATAATAATAATAATGATAATAATAATAATAATAATGATAATAATAATAATAATAATAATAATAATAATAATAATAATAATAATTGTAATAATAATGATAATGATAATAATAATAATGATAATAACAGTGATAATGATAATAATAATAATGATAATAATGATAACAATGATAGAAGGTTTATTTACCAAGAAAGTTACATATAGTAAAACTGTATTAGGTCTTAGTTTATGACGCCAGACACAGACAAAGAATTAGATGGAAGCAAATACGAGATGCTTTTTACGGAAGACATGAGAGTGAGTAAGGTGATGATAAGATCAAAGGTGAAAGAGAAAACATGTATCTAAGAGAAATGGAACTCATGTTCTGTCGCAAAAGGGTGAGAAAACTAGCCATGATTCCTAGCAACAGACAGATATATGTAATAGAATTTACTCGGACTTTAAACACATCAGAACAAGGAAAAAACGGAGTAATTAAATCTGTGAGAATACCTTCATCTTTACCAAAAAGGTAGCCAGCAAAATATACACGAGAGCCTAGCTGAGAAGGAGGTCGAGAGACTTTTCAATGTTCTGCCAAGTGAAATAACCCCCCCCCCCCCTCCCCCAGCAAGAAGTGAGTACAGAAGCTTTTCAAAAAAACAATATATGAAAAAAGAAGACGAGACAGATGGCTATAAATGGCTCTCGCGGCGAGTGATACTAGGCTGTCTGTCTGTGTCTCTCACCCCAGACATGGGCCAACGGGCTTGCGAGAATTAGGCCATCTCTCTCTCTCTCTCTCTCTCTCTCTCTCTCTCTCTCTCTCTCTCTCTCTCTCTCACACACACACACACACACACACACACACACCGCTACATTACCGTTCCTTCCTTCGTCTCGCGTCACGCCGATGCATTTTCGTTCCTTGGTCTTGAGTCACGGCACTGCATACCGCTACTTAGCCTTACGTTACGTTGCTGCATTTACCGTTACTTGTTCTCTTGTTACATTGTTGCATAATATTGTTCCTCGGTCTCGCGTTACGTCGTTGCATTAGCGTTACTTGATCTCGTGTTACGGAGTTGCATTAGCGTTTCGCGTTAGAGCGCTGCATTATATATATATATATATATATATATATATATATATATATATATATATATATATATATATATATATATCAAGATTAATGTAAGACTCGCGGGAGGACAGGATATAATAAATGTTGTTGGAGACGTTGGCTGAAAATAAACTCCAAAGTAGTTTGTTGAGGGCTATCATCGTCCTCACTCAGCCCTGGAGGGCACCTTGCTGAGGGCTGGTGCTGCACGTGCTGAGGACGCTGCTCGTGGCGAAACTTGAAGCTGCTCACGAAGGTAACTTACCTGAAAAGAAAAAAAAAATATATATATATATATATATATATATATATATATATATATATATATATATATATATATATATATATATATATATATATATATATAATACGGGAATTTTGAACGAACTTCGTAACGTAATCTTGACCAGTAAGTCTCTACAAATAGTCCCGTAAGATAATCCGACATAAGGAAAATATTATTTTTAACTTGCCCAGCCTGAATACCTAGCCTAGCTAGCCAGAATATCTTAGCCTAACACAGCCTGGATATCTAGCCTAGCCCAGCCCGAATATCTAGCCTAGCCCAGCCTGAATATCTAGCCTAACCCAGCCTGAATATCTAGCCTAGCCCAGCCTGGATATATAGCATAGCAATGTATCTGTGGCAGAGACGATAGCTGATTTCTTGAGCTGTATGAAAAAACGAAAGATATATCTTCTATTGTAGCTGCTGACCATACAACGACGCAATCACGTTAGCGATGAACTTAGGTGATTACCTCGGCAGTATGACGACGTCTCTTCCTAGTTTATCTATCGATGTAAACAAGAGATAGTCGTGAATTATACATGGACGGTGTTTGCCAGGCATGAAATCGTTTGTGTCAGAGCTGCCGTAAACATAGGCATCGTGTTGCAAGCGCTCCCGGTGACAGGATTACAAACTGGTGTGGAATATTAAAGCCAGTTGTGTGGTATTGTCCACCCACATGGCTAGGCTAGTGAAATGGACGCCTCTTGTGTGTGTGTGTGTGTATGTGGGTGGGTGCTCCCCAGTGGGTGTGCGTGCTGCCAGGCATATGAAAAAGTGCTTGTTTACCAAGGACTTGTGTCCGTGCTTGCTAGACGTGTATGTTGTCCTTGTTCCCCAAGAGATGGACGTGTTACGCATTGTGTGTGTGTGTGTGTGTGTGGACGAGGTCTTTTGCTAATTGCCAAGATCATGTGCGCACAGCGGACGTCATGTGCGTACAAGCGACATCATGTGCGTGTTGCCGGGGTATAGTGCGTGTTGCCGAGGCCACGTGTGTGTGTGTGTGTTCATTAAGAAATACCTGCGTGTGTTGAGACTCGTTCGTGTCCCGGGAAGTTCAGGCCACTGGCCAGGCTGTCAGGAAATGGGTTACTTCCGCCACAAGCACGCCAGAGGCAGTGCGACGCTTGCAGGTCGTCTGCAAGCACAGGAGGACACTGCCTCGTAGTTACAATGTTCTCGAGGGAGACTCGCGAAGCAGAGTTGGGAATCTATAATGTTTTGGTAGGGACTTAAAAGACCCAGGTTCAGTAGTCTATGTTAGTCCTCTCAAGGTTGCCAAGGTATTCCTTCTGTTCTCTTATGTGTATCTCGTCCATACGTTGAGCTGAGTGCCTCCCTTCTGCCGAGGTGTATTCGTTGAGTAAATGATGTACGTCGGTATGTTGTGTCATGGAAGATCCCCGCTTTAGAATCGTTAGACGATGAGAATAAAGCCTTCTCGACTCTTGTTGACTTGTGGAGGTATGGTAAGATCAAAGATAGACGATCGTGAGATAGGGAAGGAGGAAGGAGGATAAAAGGAGAGAAGTAAGTAAGTAAGGAAGGAAGGAAGGAGGAGGAGGAGGAGGTGGAGGGAAGGTAAGAAGAAGAGCGCGGCTATATTACCCACCGCTGTAGTTTATGGACATTATCACCTCTCCACACTCCAGCCGACTGCCTCTCCTCCCGGAAAATCTTGGCTGCCTCACCTCCGGGTCTTCCCTTCAGATCGCATCAAAAGGGATGTGATTGACTCCTCCAGCGGGAGGAACTTTTTTTAACCAAAGCAAGCCTCCCGACCGAGGCGCTCCACTCCGCCAACCAATCACCAACCATGGAGGTAGTAGGGCTTGTTTGTCCTGACGTCACGTCCTGCCCAGTGGCCTGACAACCAACCAATCATGAGCTTCAGCGGTGCGACGTGTTCCCAGACGTCCCTTTCGAGGTCCACCTCCAACCAGAGACCAGCAGTACGTCTTGTTTCCAGACGGCCCAACTCAAGGGCCCCACAGTGTTTACTCAAGAAAGCACGCGCTTCTGGTCATGGAAGGTGCCACAGCACCCGCTCGTGGTAACCGCGTTATACATACATAATTCAAGAACCACTGACACGATGGTCCGCGCCCACAGAACACGAGCGGGAAGGAGTTCTGTCCAGTTAACGCAAGGAAAGACGTCAGTGATGTTGTTCGCTGAAAACAAGTGATCACTCGTCATGACGTACTACTCGTTGATAGAAGTGATGTCATATGATGATTAGGATGACTGAAGTTTCAGTCATCTTTTTTAATGTTCTGAAGGATCACGACGAACAGCAAGAACGCTGATTAATGTTCTTATGAACGAATTAATCTTAAGTCATTATCGTAGTCGACAAAAACGCCATGCAGAGTGTACAGTAAAATGTTCTTAATAACATACTTAGTCCACTCATTATCAAAACCTCATTACAGCCGTCGTATATTGAAAATTAAACTTTTTCTGAAAAATGAGAAAAAAGAAAAAGAAAGTTTATATAACGGTGGTTTCATTAATGCTATAATACTTTAACATCAAAATTTTAACATGTTAAACTTATTATCTGGTGGATCTCATTATAACTAGAGTAGAATTACCATTAAAGTTTATTCTAAATGAGTGAAAGTTAAATCTAATCTGATTAACGCTGTAGTACTGATGACACCAATTATCTAGCATATATATATATATATATATATATATATATATATATATATATATATATATATATATATATATATATATATATATATTATCCAAGGCTATAGCCTTGGATTTTTATTGATTTTTTGAAAAAATAGATTATCCTGAAAATTTCAGCATAAATGCTTTTACGTCTTTTGCATAAGAATGTGAGGTCAAAACCCTAAAATTCGTGTAATTACTAGAGTAATTAGTATTCTAATATAATTATAATTAATATTAAGTATGTAATTAAGCGCTTAATTTTACGAAATGCAGTTTTTCGACTCGATATCTTTAATCACCATGTAGAATACCATATATTCCCAGATTTTCATTAAAATCTGAAGAAGTTGAAAATCGGAGCAAAATATTATCCAAGGCTATAGCCTTGGATTTTTCTTGATTTTTTGAAAAAATAGATTATCCTGAAAATTTCGGCATAAATGATTTTACGTCTTTTGCATAAGAATGTGAGGTCAAAACCTTAAAATTCGTGTAATTACTTGAGTAATTAATATTCTAATATAATTATAATTAATATTAAGTATGTAATTAAGCGCTTAATTTTACGAAATGCAGTTTTTCGACTCGATATCTTTAATCACCATGTAGAATACCATATATTCCCAGATTTTCATTAAAATCTGAAGAAGTTGAAAATCGGAGCAAAATATTATCCAAGGCTATAGCCTTGGATTTTTCTTGATTTTTTGAAAAAATAGATTATCCTGAAAATTTCGGCATAAATGATTTTACGTCTTTTGCATAAGAATGTGAGGTCAAAACCTTAAAATTCGTGTAATTACTTGAGTAATTAATATTCTAATATAATTCTAATTAATAATAAGTATGTAATTAAGTACTTAATTTTACGAAATGCAGTTTTTTGAATCGATATCTTCAATCACCATATAGAATACCACATATTCCCAGATTTTCATTAAAATCTGAAGAAGTTGAAAATCTGAGCAAAATATTATCCAAGGCTTGGATTTTTCTTGATTTTTTGAAAAAAATAGATTATCCTGAAAATTTCAGCATAAAT